>NC_035449.2:171285354-171609104 GCF_002127325.2 Helianthus annuus | reverse complement strand
AACATTTGACATGGTTTACACAATAACACTTGACATTCGGTTTATACAACCACAATTTACATGGTGGATTGGTTTGGGTAAATGGTTTAAGTAACGTGGAGAATGTAATATAATGCAAACATGGTGGATACGCCACTGGTACTTCCTATATATAAATGTTTGTATAATATTACATATCTTAGCGTTATCTAAATCATTTCAGTTTAGACATATAACTTTTTATACAAATAACATACTTTTCATAAAACATTGTCTTATAAAACAACTTATTATCTTCAACTCATTTTACTTGGTTACTCGTTTAACCTTGTACTTATCTATACATATCAATAGATGTTATCGTTTTTCAAATGATTTACAAAGCAAGACAAAGCACAAGGTTCATGATTGACTGTTATTAAACCTTCATTAAACTCCAGTCATGAATCCTATTTTCACAAAACCTATGTATCTCACAGGCATTTTTATGCTGACGTACCTACTTTCACATGTGTTTTCAGGAGCTATTCCATAGGACGATGATCATGATTCTAGGGCGGACCAGTGCCTTAGAGCCTAAAAATGAAGATAGAACTAGCATAATTATGTTTTGATTTCCGTACTTCCTTTTAAGACATTTTAACACTCGTGTTTATAAATAAAATACAACTTTGTATGCCATGGTTATGAAACAATTTAATTCTGTCCACGACACTCCCCGGTGTTTCTTCCGCGGTTGCATGTTATACGCGGCCGGGGTGTGACAGTTTTGGGGTGAAACACATGTGCCTACTTGTTACTTTCATGCTTTCCATGTTTTCACATCATATGTCTGCTATGTTGTAGTACATTATAGTACACGATTTCATTACATTTCATGCTAAGTATGCCCATCGTGTGCGTACTTAGTACATTGATTTACATAACATTCCTGCTGCATATGTTTACTCAGCATATGGACACATTGATTTACATGAACATTTATGTTGCATATGTTTACTCAGCATATGGACACATTGATTTACATCACATGCCTTCATTTTGTTATGACATTTGGTTTGTTTAAAATGGGACAATACATTCATTAACAATGATCACGCCGTTCGTTAGTAGGTAGTGGTACCATAGGAATTGACAACTCCCGTTCCTGAAATCCTGGGTTTGATAGGATTGTAAGGAATGACCGAATTCGATATACATAACTTAGATAAACCTTTAATTTGTTTAAGGGTTTATCGCCACAGTCTCAAGGCTTGGATGTATGCATATTTCACAATACCGCATAAATGTTAGTATCAATAGAGCATGCATTTTTCCACAGAACATAACGTTGATTTAAACCACGTTTTACTTCAAGGACTTGCTTTGTGCATTTTACATATGGTTTAAGTTGATACATTTCGCTTACCGTACATGATACATTTTGGGATACACATTACATGATTTACATCAAACATAAACACGTTGACATTGACATACACATTTGGTGGATTACATTGAACATAGACATTTGACATGGTTTACACAATAACACTTGACAATTGAGTTATACATGAACAATTTACATGGTGGGTTGGTTTGGGTAAATGGTTTGAATAACGTGGAGTATGTAATATGATGCAAACATGGTGGATACGCCGCTGGTACTTCCTATATATAAATGTTTGTATAATATTACATATCTTAGCGTTATCTTAATCATTTCAGTTTAGACATATAACATTTCATACAAATAACATACTTTTCATAAAACATTGTCTTACAAAACAACTTATATTATTCAACTCATTTTACTAGGTTATTCATTTAACCTTACATTTATCTATACATATCATCTGATATTATCGTTTTTCAAATGGTTTACAAAGCGAGACAAAGCAAATTACAAGGTTCATGACTGACTGTTATTAAACATTTCTTTAAAACTCAAGTCATGAATCCCACTTTCACAAAACCTATGTATCTCACAGGCATTTTTATGCTGACGTACCTACTTTCACATGTGTTTTCAGGAGTTGTTCCATAAGATGTTGATCACGATACTAGGGCGGACCTGTGCCTTAGAGACTAAAAATGAAGATAGAACTAGTATAACTATGTTTTGAATTCTGTTCTTCCTTTTAAGACAATGTAACATCCGTGTTTGATAAATAAAATGTAACTTTAAATTCCATGGTTGTATAACAATTAATTCTGTCCACAACACTCCCCAATGTTTTCCGCCGCGGTTGCATGTTATACGCGGTCGGGGTGTGACATGATTGATTCCAAATACCATCTTCTTTTCAACTTTCAGGTTTTGATACAGAAAAAAGTTAGATGCTCACAATAGCAACATTCTTTAGGCACATTTATATTTTTAGCAATATTTGGTACATGCACTTTTTTACACAAAGTAGCAACTGTGTAGTGTAAGTCAAGTCATTGGCTTCACGGTATCAGATGCATTTATGGTGCTCCTCAAACAAGTGGTTAAGGGTAAGTCTTGCCTACAACAAAGAGGCATAGTGGAATGGTTATGCAAATAAATTCATTCATGATCTCGACTACAATCGGTTTTATGCTCACCCTTCCTTTATAACTATTTTTCATATATTACCCATTCAACCCATCAGCAACGAAATACAATCTAAATTACGATTACAGAAACAATATTATTACAATACCTTTTTCTAATGCGCTGAACAGCATCAAGAATTTCCATCAATTGTTGCACCTTGGGATTTGTCGGTCGTCTGTCTTCACTTCATAACCGTGAAGACCTCAGCGTCAACTTTGTTTAACTGTTCATCAACACGAGGTCAACAAAAGACGTCAAACCGGTCAAACTACTCATCGTTGTTGTCAATGCCATGGCCTTCCAAAAATCCTTCAAGATCGTCTGTTTTGTGTTCTGTGGACAACTCATTGGTTCTTTCTTGCAGTTCCTGATTATCATTCATATTCAGAGAATCTTTTTCTGAATTTTCAGGAGATGGAGACATAACCCTAACCGGAGATTCATCATCTTGTTTTTCGATTTCAAGATCTGAAGAAACTGTGGTAACAAGTTGTCTATCTTTAAGAGGTATTGCCTACCACCAAAGGTAACATCAAGTGAATATGCATTTATAATAGCTACATAATATTGGTGACATTATAAGCTTAATAGATGAACAAACAAACCTCAATAAGATTTGCTGCAAGCTCATCAAGCAACTCGATTCGACTCTTTGTATTATCTAAAGCTTGCATAACCTTCTTCTTTTGAAATAACAGATCTCGAGCCTCGTTTTCTTTCCCGGCTTGAACACTGACGGCTGCTCGCCTTTTAAGCTTCTCTGTTGTTTCAGATAACCTCAATAACCTCTGTCTTGCTTTATTAGCTGAGATAAACAGATTCATCACTTGTATAAAAATGGATTAATGGCATTCAACAAGCATCATCATGAATTCAGTTTTGTAAAAATTCATGGATGTGCATTTGCGTTGTATAATCATGCTTTGTATATAGCCTTACCTATGAAAACCGTGATAGAGAAACGTGACTTTCATGATCTAAAAATTCAAAACCCTAAACTAATTTTCTCCATTTTTTCCTTTGATTAAACTGTAAACATAAACAAAAATCAAACTTATCTTCCAACAAATTACCGAATTATAAATTTTTTACCTGGCTAGAATCAAGGGAACCCTAATCGTTCCCTACTCTGATGTGGTTCTTCAAATTAAAGGAAATCAGCAGCTTCTGATAAGAAACCATCTCTTTCGTCATCATCCACCACTCACGAAGATGCTGTATGATCCAGATGTTATATGCTAGCAAACGTGTGTGCCTGATCTTCCATTGCCCACTTCTTAACAGGGGGTGATGGTAACAGACGGGGAATTGAGAGGATGAATTGAAGGTGAGACCCTTCCTTGCCCACTTCAATCTCGTATTCAGTTGCCAACGTGGTGAAGCATTGAATGTCGCATTCAATTGTAGGTGTCGATGGCCTTGTTAATAGGACTATAGTGGTGTAAGATTAGGTATAAGTTGAGGGAGAGAGGGGTAGGATGGGAAGGAAAAGTGTTAAAATGGATATTTGTTCTTGCCTTTTGGACTGCCATCTTAAAGTTTACGTTGAAAATTACTATTTAGTACATAGGATAGGAGATGCTTATATATAATACTAGTGTGGAACCCGCGCGTTGCGGCGGGGTGACAATACGGGACGAGAACATAATTCAAACCTAAAAATGACACCTGTACTTTGTGGCGAGGTAAGTTTTTAACGGCTATGGGGGACACCTAAATGATATGATGCTACTTTCTATATACATTTTGGCACAACAAACTATTGGGTCTTTAGTTTACATTAAGCGTAAGAAGTGGAAATTGTTATAAAAAAACAAAAAAGCGCAGTCGCCTTTAATTTAAAACCTTTGTCTAGAAGTGTTGGTCCATTTAAAAAACAAAAATTGTGTTAGCCGGTCGTGTCGTTTAACAAGTTTATAAACTCGTCCATGTTTGAAAAATAAAATGACATGACTAGTTAATCGTGTCATGTTCATGTGTACCACTCCATAATGATTAGAATCACGTAGTTGTCTTAAAAGAGTGATATCTATCCTTTGCTTTAGATTTTTCGGGTTGAATGGACTTCACTTAAATTAGGAAACAAATTAGATTTTGTAGAAATTGTACCAGTTAGAAACAAGATCGACACATCTTTATCCCACTGAAATTCGTCCATTGATAAATATGCTAAATTTGTTCCAAAAACAAAAAAAAAAGCCGTAAAAACCGAACCGAACCGTTGCTAAAACCGAAAAACCTGAACAAGATCTGCAAAAGTTTATAAGAATGTCACGATTTTATAGATTTTCCTTAGTATTTCATCTTGTAAGTTTGTGAGACATATTTGATAAGTAAAAGATACCTGAACAGGATCCGCAAAAGTTTCAGCGGGCTCTTGTTCAAGACCCATATCTACGACCCATTTTTTAGCACGAGGTGGTTCAGGGGTCACAGGGTCAACTTTCACAACAGGAGCAACAAAGTCCGCAACTACAATCTCTTCATCTTTTCCGTTTGGTTTAGATTGCGGTTGTTGTTGATAAAAGACTTTTGAAATCACATGCTCGCCTTCCTTCTCATCTTCTCCAGTTCCCAAATGATATTGGTGCATAACCCAATTTGTTTTTTGCGCTTTCCCGCCATTTACCTGACTTACGTAAAGAACCATAATTTTCTTACACCCCTATTGAACCCCGTCTAACGGGGTTTGTTCGGCCCGTTTTGTGCCAGCGAAAGTCCCTGAAATCATCACCGTGTATCTTATGGCGTTTCCTAGTTCCAGTATTATACGTTTTGATTGCTCTGTGAAAAAAGTGAGATACACTTCCATCTTGTTGGACACCTAAAACAAAATAAAAAAGACTCATATAACAAAAAATGTGTGTCATTGTATATGAGAAAATATGAACATGTATAAGTACCTGGCAACTTTTGAGGATGAGTGTAACAGATTCCGTCATCTTCATCGACTGTTGGAATAAACTCATCGATAAAAGGGTGAGGCTAGAAACCTCGTGCACCGCTTTTAGCAAGTAAATGCCAGATAACTTCTTGATCCAGCGGGTCAAATTTAACCCCTCGGGGCAACCCCAGCCAGGCTTGATTAACCTAGAAACATGAATGTTAGGCCCCGAAAGAATTAAAGAATATTGTAATAATGTAGGAATGTAACATAGAGAAATTTACATCACTGTTGTCGACTATATGGTGACAGTTTGGGCATGCTTTGGTGGGATTACTTTTCCATATGATATTTTCAGGATCACATGCACCAGAGGCACTTTTGATCTTAGAAGCAAATTGGTTGCTATCCACCAACCATGATTGCCTGCATTTGTCGGCATAAATGATTACTAATCTATAACTAAACGCAAACAAGAATCTTAAAATGAATATAATTCACAACAGAAAGCTTTCGATCCCAAGAAAAAAACTACAAAAACACTAATACAAGTTCTAGTTTAATTTCGTGATGTTTTATACATGTAAGACATCATAATTTCATTTGATACAGAGAGTGAGTCACAAAATGGTATCATTTATGACTGTATTTTTGTGTAATTCGTGATGTAATAACTATCAAAATGGGGGCATATATGACCATTAAAGAGTTCACCAACACAAAAAGAAGAAAACTCAGCAACAGGCGATGAATCAATGTGGTAAAGAGTAACATCTTAGATAAAAGTCAATGGCCTCAATATATGCAATGATGACAATGAGAAGCATTCTTCTAACAAATGCCCCAAACGCTACCAAGATGTTTACAAATACTTAAAAAACACTCTTTGGAACCCAATCAAGTGTATTTCTTGAATGTTATTGTTACGAATGCATTTAATCAAGTGCTTATCTCAACCTGTATCAAAACCACCCTTAGCTGGAAAACATTAACAAAGAAATACATATAGCCTCAAAAGATAAACCTTTCTACATGATACCAAAAAAAAAAGTTGACAGCAACAATAACAATATGAGCCACTAAAACACATCCTATCAATACTTTAAAAGCTTAATCAACCACTCTCATTTGTAAAAATGGAACATTTTAGATCCCTCTTGGTCTCTTTGATCTAAAGGGTATCATACATTTGACCTTTTACATCACATACATAATCAAACTATAACCCTAAGCTTTCCATTAACCAAATAAACAAATAAAATCCAAAAAACCCCCAAATTTCATCAAATTTTTAGGGTTTTTCCAGCAAAAAAAAAAAAAAAAAAAAAAAAAAAAAAAAAAAAAAAAAAAAAGATCACAACTTTATTCAAGAAAACCTATAAAACTTGAAGATGATCAAGAAAGTTAATAGCTTCGTATTTAATCAGGGGGTTACCCAGCATGGCGATGAGTGATTCGGATCAAAGAATGAAGCTAGGGCACTATCGATCTTCAGCAGCACTATCTGCAATTCAACTCAAAGAATGATGTGTATTAAATCAACAAACAACACCATAGGAAACAAAAACTTCACCTGAAACCGGAGAAGATTGTGGTGCTCTGTTCTCGGCGGATTTGATGACCAAAGCGGCAGTGTTGATGGTGTCGATCAATCTGAATTTTAAGAATGAATATATGTGGATTTTGTGCGGTCAGAGAAACGGAAGTAAACGGTCTGTTTGAGTACATTAAACTCCATAATTGCAAAACCAGTGTTCAATTCGCCATTCAATACGAAAACTGGACTGTGGGTTATTCAACACGCCATCGATTGCATTAATTGATCCCATTGTTTCATCAATTTGATGGAACTTCCAAGGATTCAGTGAGACTGACACTAAATGAAGGGAAAATTTGGGAGCAGGGATGAAAAATTAGAGCAACAAGGCATGACTGTTGGGATCACGTCTTAAAAAATGTTAGGGAAATTGGGTTAAATGCTTTATAGAAACTATAACATGAAGAATATGCTGAAACCCTTGATATTGTGTAAAGGAGTACTAACCAAATAAAAGAAGTCGTATATCTTCCTTAAGACTTAAAATGCTATTGGTTTATAAGGGAGAAAGCCCTAATTAAAGAGATTAAAAAACCTTACATGGAGTAAAAGAAAAATGAGAGTATGTTGAGATTTGTGTGTAATATATTATATGTATTCTAAATACATTTAAGTGGATTTATACAGGTGGAATGGAAAAGTGATGATGAAAACAAGAGGTCACAAACCTTAAAAAGGAAAAGAAGAATATGCTTTCGAAAATGGAAAATGTGGATCAAGAAGGATAAACGTTAATGAGTTTTTTCCTAAAAGGGTGTTGATGGAAAACTTATTTACCAAAATAGGTGATTTGAAAAATAATTACTAAAATAGGGTTTTTTCTATATTTCTTTATTTTTTAACTAATTGTTATAATTCTTCTAATTTTATTTAATCAACCTATCACATTTATATTCTTTTCTTCCATCTAACTCATTATATAGATTTTTTAACTAACTTATTAATTATCATATATATTTTTTTCTTTTTTTTATAATGAAACCCATGTTAAAACAAACTGAGTGCTAATACCTCTCATCTACTGTTTTAATTTAATTTTTTTGAGATTAATTTTTCATTTGCTATTGTTCGTGTAGTTGATTACCAATTCAAATGAAAACCCATAATATAGTATTTCCTAAAGTTACATAAATTTTATTAACAATGGGTTGATGTAAACATGAACACATGCCTCGTTTACAAAAAAAGAAAACCATGTTTGTGTTTGATTGTTTGTTCGATTAACATTAAATAAATGAACATGAACTTGCTACTTTAGTGATTGTTTACATCTCTAAAATTAGAATGATTTAGCTCACATAAATGTAAAAGGAAATAAAAGAAAAAATATTATGAAAAAGAAATATATTTTGGTTGGTTAAAAAGTAAATACAATATAAAGAGTAATTGTTTGGAGAAAATAGATTAAAAACATATTAGGTTAATTGAAAAAAAAAAGAAAAAAAATATAATAGATTAGTTAATAATAAAGAAATAAGAAATAACACTCATTTTAATAATTTTTTAAAAATCACCTATTTTGGTAAATATTTTTTCCACCCTCACCAATTTAGGAAAAAAGTCATTGCAAAACATCTATTTTAGTAATTATTTTTCAAATCACCCATTTTGGTAAATAATTTTTCCACCTACACTCTTTTGGGAAAAAACTCAAACGTTAATACTAGTGATGCTTTCGAAAATGGAAAATGTGGACCTCCAAGGTAAGAGAAAATGAATTATTTATCTTGAATTTGGGCTGAATAAGAATTTTAATAGTCATGAGTTGTTAAGTGAAAATCAACAAAAGTCATAGGGGAGTTTAGAGACCCTTGTTCTTAGTACAAGTGTTTCGTAGTCTTTCACCTCCTTAAAAGTAGTTAACAAGTTTTATGACATTAAGTAAAGAAAAAGGAACTATTATCAGTTTTAGTTAAAAAAAAAAAAAAAAAAAAAAAAAAAGTGTTCATGACCTTGTGATCTTCATTGTTTTTTTTTTTATTGCGGTGAAATATTTCCTTTGGAATTTGTTGATTCGAGTCTTAATGATAGTTGAATCAGTTTAGATCCTTGTGAAGACATGTAGTAGTCTATAATCGATAAGGAGTATTAAGGGAGGTATAAGGATACTATGACACATTCAGGCAGGAGAATAAAGTCTTATTATTTCCCTAGTAAAATTATATGGGTTGCACATTATAAACTTGCGAAAGTGATTGTCATAAAAGAATTTGGATCTATATGATCAAATAGGGTAGGTTCTGAATTGTTTAAGATATGTTGGGATTTATATATTAAACAATAACAAAAAAATGTGTAAATCATAAATTTGTTACACGCATGTATATATTTATAAATTTATAAAGAGGAGCAAATATGTAGATAATTTGATTGTAATCATCTAGGATGAAGTTAAAATTATAATAAGTTGTTTATAATGATGGGTGCCTTATGTTGGACCCTTGAATTTTACGTTGGCGATCACGTACTCCTAAAGGTATCACCTTGAAAGGGTGTGGTCAGATTTGGCAAGAAAGGGAAACTCGCGCCTCGATATGTTGGACCCTTTAAGATTCTGGAAAGGATCGGAAAAGTGACCTACAGACTCGAACTATCGGAGGAACTTAGCAACGTCCACCCAACTTTCCACGTTTCGAACCTCAGAAAGTGTCTGGCTGAGCATGATTTACAAGTTCCACTGGAGAATCTACAAGTGGACGAAACATTACACTTCGTGGAGAAGCCTGACGAGATCATGGACCGAGAAACCAAGCAGCTCAGTCGCTCACGCATTCCCATTGTGAAGGTCCGATGGGAAGGCAAACGAGGCACAGAGTTCACATGGTAAAGATGCTTATTCTCACTAAGTGTCTTACCAATCGGATCGTTATCCGATCAAACCACCGATCGATCGACTTGAAAGGTAAAGATGCTTCTGTGTTTTCAAAATGCTACAACGAAAACTTCAAAGTCATCATACACAAACACATCCTTACGAAACAAGATGTCAATCCAATCGAATGGCCATCCGATCGGATGACCATCAGAACGGATTGACATCCGATCGACTGGCCATCCGATCGGATTGCCATCCGATCGGATTACCATCCGACACTTACCACCTTTGCACCGTTTTACACGCCGCTTATCATTTATACTATTGTTAACTGTTCAGGCTAATCTCTCTCAGCGCTCTCTTCAATCCAAGAGAGTGCTTACTTGTTAAACACAATCTTTGAGTGTACTTGATCCCTTTTTGCTTTACGCAATTTTGGGTGTTACATACGTTACTTATTCTAAATCACAATCGACGCACAACGCAAACACTATTTATACGCTGACCGTTAATGCATGCTACGTGTTATTCGATGAATGCTTGTATGTTATGCTAACATAGTGATTGTTGCCTGACACCTTAGCAACGATAGTACTATATTTTGGACTCAGCACCTGTCTTGGACAGGGGTTGTTAAGGGCTTTACTTCACGTGTCCCAGTGAGGATATGTGTTGCGCATTCTACAACTCGCAGTCACATCTGTGCATATTTCTCTGTCGATAACCTACTTGCCTTCACTTAGTACATGTTTCATGTTGGTTATGCATAAACTATTTCGAACTCTATTACTATATCAAACTTATATGCTCACCTTTACACTATGTGTATTGACTTTATTTAACATATGTGGCAGGTGTTTGAATGCTAGGATTGTTGTGCATTATCTGCTTTTGTGGAATCCAGTAGGATGGAGTCTAGAAACAAAGACAATTTATTTATTTGAATCTAAGTTGTCGGAACTTGTTTTGTTTGGAGAATATCTATGTCTGTAATAATTAGATTACTTGATGGGTTATGGTATGGGACATAATATTAACTATTTGGTAATTTAGTCGTTGTGGAATTTCTCTTAACAATCTGTTTCGCTCAGTGCCGCGCCCTGATGTTTCCACCATCGGTTGGGGTGTGACAATAAGGTACTCTTTGAAATGGTGGTTGCCCATATCCTCTGGGATATATGTTGATGATGATGCAGTAGTGTTTTGAACACTCACGTGTACAGGGTTTTAGTTAAATGTTCTTGTGACTAGTGGTTGAACAGACTCAAGTCTTCTAGGAACTGGTTGTAGTTCCTAAATCATGATGAGGGTGGGGGTGGGCCTCGGGATGTTCCTAGGCTCGTATTGCTCATTAAATTAATTTTTACATCCTAGTTCCACTTGTTTGATTGTTTTTTACCGTATTAGCTCGTTTAAGTTTCCTTTGCACCTTTTAACTTACAAAACACCATTTTTACTAAGTAAAAGCTGTAAACGACTCAAACAAATAAAAACTATACATAACTACAATGGAAAATAAGATGTGTTTGCAACATATCAAGCTTATAAAAAACCTTTTAGGCCCTTTAAAATTTCGAGCCTCGAGCTACGGCACAAATTGGTCGGCCCAATAGCCTGCCCTGAGTTGGAGCATGACTTTATGTACTATAACTTTTGAGACTATTTGACTTGTGTATCTATATGGTTTAGACTTTTATGTCATTATGGTTAATTCATAACTAATGATTAGTGTATTCAATTTACCGTTGCTTGTTTGACAAAACTTGTCCTGGGTGGGACAAATTGGTTGAACTCAGAAAAATGCAAAGCATACATGTAACCAAAGATAAAAGAAATTTGTTTTACTTGAATTGAACTTTCAAGTAAGACAAACTCTTAGAAATAAGAAGCATGTTATAACTTTAAATAGGTTATGTTTGTTTAGCACATAGTAAAGATGAACCTTGTTAAGATCTACACATGTGAATTTGAGTAGCAACAAAATATTTTGAATAAAATTCTGAGAATGAACATAGGTATAATACCATGATCCAAAGTATTTCCAATCTATATTCCATGCAAGTAAACACCTCATATACCAAATAAATTGATATGTAGAAAAGAATAACAGAGCATTTTAGTGAGGTGTGTTATCCTACTCTAGTCTAAGTAAAGGATTCTTAAGGATAGACAATAAATAGAAGGGTAGGGTTCCAGCGTGAACCTAATCCCATATGTGAACTGCGTGAACTAATCTGGACCATTGATTTCCTTTTTAGTTGTTAAGGGTATGATTGTAATTATATAAAAATTAGATTTAAATCATTATTTTAATAATTGAATTAAGTTACATCTTTCCTATTTTAAATTCATTATCCACATTATCTTTTATTTCATTTTTATTATTTAGATTTCACCACCAGAATTCGGATTATGATTTTTAAGATTCACATAACCTTCATATTTCAACGGTATACACATGTGTACTTTGATATGAATTGAACAGTACACATGTGTACTCAGCATGGTACATATGTGTAATTAGCTACATAATACATACATATAAACAAAACTTGTAAACCTATTTTATATTAAGCAAATAACAATTTCCATAATGTTTGCCAAACCAAAAAAAACATACAATTACAAGTTCCAGTTTCGTGAAAACAATAAACGCAACATAATCGGAAAAATAAAAAAGACATAGTCTTTTACAACTATTCGTCGCGTTGTATGCTGAAGCATCCTTATCAACCAAGCAAACAAACATACGTGAATCATCCTTATCGACCTCATACGTGAATCATCCTTATCGACCTTCCATCTCCACTTTCCTCGTTTACGACGTCTCCTATAATAACACAAAAAACTCAGCAATTAGTACTTCACATAATTCACAAGTGTACATCAACTTTACACATTCAATACACAAAAAAAATATGAGATATCACAAAAACAGACGCTATACACATATGTACATCACATTAAAAACATAGCAAAGCCAGAATACACATGTGTACAGCGCCTTAAAAACAGAGCAAAATCAGAATATACATGTGTACATCGCGTTAGAAACAGAGGAAAATCATAATACACAAGTGTACATCAACAACTTTACACATCAACAACTTTAAAGTGGGGATAAAATCATAAATTAATTAGGCCCAAGGTGCACTACAATTCACCATACTTTATAAATGTTATAGAGATAATGTTATAGAGATAATGAAACTAAAAAAAGTGAAGTAACTTTAATACTACCTTGTAAAAATATCATAGAAAAAAAAACAAAAGCAAAAATGTCACTGATTTACCTTGGGTCCACGAACAGACCTCTCGTGCCTTGTCGTATACACCCTCAAAAACTATATTATAACACCTTTTGACTCAAGTCACGGCCTGTCACATTCCTTCCATCACAAACCACTAATAAGGCATCCATGTACACCACCCTTTGGATAGCGATCAACCCGTAACCGAACAAACATTCAACCCAGTCATTTCACTTAGTCTATAAAAAAAAGGAACAGTAGTCAATAGCATAACTTAGTCCATAAATAAGCATAAATATTTCACTGTAGTCAACAGCATAACTTAGTCCATAAATAAGCATAAATATTTCACTGTTGGTCCAAGAGAAGTATTGGAAATGCAATCTCTATATCTGCTCCAAAAGGTATTATTATATCTTGATCCTTGATTGTCACACCCCAACCGATGGCGGAATCATCGGGGCGCGGCACTGAGCGAAACAGATTGTCCAGAAGTTTCTACAACAACTATCATACAAATCCAGTTTAAATGATACGTCCCATACCGTATCCCAAATTAATAACAAGTTATTACAGAAAACATCCAAACAAATATCACTGTTTCGACAACTCAGATTCAAATATTATTACAAACCAGTTGTTTATCTGCTACAGGGATTTTAGGGGATTAGAAATTAATTATTTTAGGGGATTACAAATTAATTGGTTTCCATATCTTTAATATGAAAGTTCCCTATTTTACCCTTTAGATTAAAATGTGCCATTGATCTAAGATCTATCATCTACAAAATCAAGGGCCCAGATAAGTTCACGCAGTTCACGCTGGAGAAAATGTTCACGTTTGAACCTAATCCATAAATAGAATTCCTATCGAAAAGACCAAAGTTACTCCTTTTGGGTGACTATTAGCCAGTTTGATCAAACAGGTCCATTCCCCTCTAGTTAAAGCTTGTGGTGTGACTCATTTGATCCACCTGAGATAAAACACAACCCCGAAATAAATTTATAAATAAATGGGTCAAAATTTACACATATAAAAAAAACCATGACGATGAAATATCTACCTCTATAGGTTGGTTTCTATTCATATTGTAACCTTTCCGCCACAAGCAAATCATGATTATAAGTACAAGAGTGACTCCACCGACGATGCCAACTATTAAACCAACATCAAGCCTTTTTCTATGATGTCGTGTGATGACAAAATCTGTACAAACCAAGGTCACAAGGCAACATTAAGTGGCGTTAAAACATTACTCTCTTTAAATTTCATTAAATAAATTAGATGAAACCATAATTTTGACTTTAAAAGATCGTCCTTATCTTTTTGTCAACACTTTCATGCAATCTTTACCTAAAAACCAAGAAATCAGGGGCAGGCCACATATGGGAAATGAATCTTGTGGTTAGAAAACAATTGTCTCTAATCCATATTAACTTTGACCTCAAAAGTCAAAGCATGCTTACTAGTTAGCTCTAACTTATGTTGGATACTAGGATCAGAGTGACCAAGAACATATTTACGCAGTCTTCACACCGTTAGATGATGATATAGTGGCAGGAGATCAGGTGTTAGAACTTAGAAATGAATAACGTGGTTTTACGGCATCGTAATATTGAACTCAAAACTCAAAGAAAACCTCGCTCTTCATGTTTTTGGTTTGGATTTATGCAATATTTAAGGTTAGAGATAACAAACTGTTAGAAATCAGATGTGGTAAATATAGAATCACTTACGCGGGTCAACTGATATAGCTGATATAATCGGACCATAACTTCCTCTCATTGGAATTCCAGTAGTGCCTTTTCCAGCCCAGTAAAGTTGAATCTTGAGTGTGTTGTTCTTCACAATAACTGTATAACTCTTTATAACTCCAATACCAACACCTCGAGCCTCTTTTACTATATCAAAATCGATTAGTTTTAGCTCCCCCTACAATTAAAGTTATCAGCAGATGTTAATGGTCCTTTTACAAGTTGCAACTGCATATATTGTTTTAGGCCTAATTAAATATAACAGAATCAACTTTGGCTCAATTTCTGTTTAGGTAACCACCTCTTTCTTTAGCCAGAAAAAATGTCGATCTAAAACAATTACATTATCTACTTGTTGGGACGACGTATCATTTTTCTTACCTAGTTACCTTAAATCAAACTTTTTGAAACACTGATGGTTTTTTTTTCTGGCTGAAATTAACATGGTTACACGGAACAGAAATCGGATTAAAGTTGGCTGCATATTTATGCCATTCAAAAGTTGAACCACCTGCACATAAACATTGAATACACGCTTCCCGATGCTGTTAAACAAGTTATCATCGGTTAAACCAATCTCTGCAAAGTGGAGTTTGACAGTATACTTTCCATTCAAAAGACATAATCCATAATAAGTAAGGGAAATAGCGGCCTTGCGTGCGGTTGTATATAATTCCATATCACATTTTGGTGTATTATAGAGTTCAGACGTGTTGGAAAGAGTATAGGCATCAGAATCATGTGTATTATAGAGATTAGACGTGTTGGAAAGCATATAGTCATCGAAGTCATGGTCCTCGTCTAAGAAGTTTCCTGTGCTGCTAAACGCCCAATTTCCAGCATTGTAATACGATGAGGCACCTCTTCTCTCCGTATCAGCTTCATATATGATGGTGTTGTTGATATTTACTTCTGCACCTCCACAGTTGATGTGCAGAGAAAAGATTTCTAATGCAAACGAATACATTTTAGTTAAGATATGGGATGAGGTTAATGTGTAATTGTATGTAGTATGTACTGATGTAATGCCTTTACTTACTCTGTGTATCTGATTTAGTACATGGGAAATCTTTTCTTAGACATGGATGAATGTCGTCTCTACATAAGAAATACAAAACAAATAATTCATTGTGTAGTTTTGATGCTCACACAACACTCTATGTGGTTCATGTGAGCCCATGGCCGTTCCAAACCGGATTGAAAAGTGTGATCCTAGATGCCGGTGAAGCCCAAAAGTTCTATATCAGTCCCTAACACTTGTATATTATGCTTAATAAAAACTAATTTGATTCTTCATGTTAAAAGCTTTATTTTAGATTTCAAGATATTTTGTTTTTGAATTTAAACAATGTTCGTATAATTTTAAAATATACTATTTTATAAAAAAAACTAAATATATACAAATGAAAAATAGTACTATTAGGACCGGTCCTGAGCGAAGTTAGGCCCAAGTTTTGATGCTTTCCCAACACTCTATGTTGATTATTGTAACCTTAAATAAGGGTAATGTGTCTTACTGTATATTTATTGACGAAGAATAGCTCTCCACCACGTTTCTGAGTGAAGTAGTGAAAATTCAGTTTTACGTCAAGCATAAACCACAAATATAAAACCAGACCCAAATGTAGAATACATATGACCGGGGAAATAACACAACTTACATTGTCCCTTGTTCACAAATTTTTGGACCAGAAGCATCCCAGGTGAAATGGTTATAAGAAACATCCCTGTAAAGGCATAAATGCATATAAACACAACCATCGCTAAAGATTAATTAGGCTACTCTAACATGGTTATAAGAAACATCCCTGTAAAGGCATAAATACATACAAACACAACCATCGCTAAAGATTAATTACGCTATTTTAACCAAGATTTTACATTATAATTTATTGAGTAGTTCCACAGCATACAATACCAAAAATTAAGTAGGTTCATTTTTTGTAATTTTGAATGAAATGATTTGGGGAAAAAGTTGTTATCTCATTAACTGACAGAGTATTTAAACTATTTACAAACTACTGCTCTACTAAACAACTGCCTAATACTGCTCTACTAAACAACTGCCTAATACTGCTCTACTAAACAACTGCCTAATCAACACTGCTCTAAACAACTGCCTTAATCAGCACTGCTCTAAACAACGCCTAATCAACTATCAACTGTCTAACAACTAACTAACTGTCTAACAACTAACTAACTATCAACAGAATAAATAAGCTAACACCCCCCCCCCCTCAAGTTGGAGGGAATGAAAGCCCCAACTTGGACAGTAAAAGATAATGCTTTGTAGAAGAAAGACTCTTTGTAAACAAGTCAGCTGGTTGATCCTCGGTTGAAATATGGGACAAAGAAATCAGTCCTTCTTGAAGCTTTTCTCTCACAAAATGACAATCCAGCTCAATATGTTTTGTTCTCTCATGATATACTGGATTTCGAGCGATATGAATGGCTGCTTGACTGTCACACTTCAAAGATATAGGAGTAATAGAAGAAACTGAGAATTCATGAAGTAGCCTAGTCAACCATGTGAGCTCAGCAGTTACCCTTCGCATTGATCTATACTCTGCTTCTGCTGAGCTTAAAGACACAGTGGATTGCTTTTTAGACTTCCAGGAAATTGGACTGCCACCAAGAAGAACAACGTAACCAGTAACTGATCTTCTTGTATTAGGACAAGATGCCCAATCAGAATCACAAAATGCTTCTAACTTGAAATTAGAAGAATTACTAAAAAAATAATCCTTGAACATAACCAAGTGTGTGCAAAGCAGCTTCCCAGTGAGGGACATGAGGAGTTTGCATAAACTGGCTTAAAAATTGGACAGCAAATTAAAGATCTGGTCTTGTGTGAGTAAGATAGTTAAGCTTGCCAACTAATCTCCTGTATTGAAGAGGATCAGTATAAAGGGGACCAAGATCAGTTGACAACTGCAGATTAGCAGGTAAAGGACAAGTCTTGGGAGATGAAGGCAAGAACTCATGAAATTCTTGTAACAAGTCTTTTGCAAACTTCCTTTGAGTCATAATAGTGCCTGTTTTGACTTTCAACACCTCAATTCCTAAAAAATAATTGAGAGAACCAAGATCCTTTATCTTAAAAGTTGAATGAAGAAAAGATTTGATATCTTCCATTTCTTGTGCATTATTTCCGGTCATTAAAATATCATCCACATATATGGCAATATGAACAATGGAAGATGCCATACTTTTGGAAAACAGAGAGTGATCATTTTGTGAACGAACATATCCCTTAGACTTCAAAAAATCAGACAACTTTCCATACCACTGTCGTGAAGCCTGTTTAAGGCCATATAGTGACTTTTGAAGTTTTAAGACAGAAGTGGAATCTGAAAGAATCATCCCAGGTGGTGGAGACATGTAAATCTCTTCATCCAAATCTCCATGCAGAAACGCGTTGTTTACATCTAGTTGATGTAAAGGCCAATTCTTTTTAGTGGCTACTGCAATAAGACTTCTAACGGTAGTCATTTTAACTACTGGTGAAAAAGTCTCATTATAATCGATCCCTTCTTTTTGTGTATTGCCTCTAACAACCAGCCGTGCTTTACATCTTTCCAAACTGCCATCAGCTTTGTATTTGACTTTATACACCCACTTGCATTTGATGGGTTTCTTACCGGAAGGGAAAGAAGTGACAACCCATGTGTGATTTGCCTCTAGGGCATCAAGCTCTAATTGCATGGCTGATTGCCATTCAGGATAAAGAACAGCAGTTTTGTATGAAGTTGGTTCAAAAATTTTGTCAAGATTATGAGAAAGGGTAGTGCTTGATGCAGGAAGATCAGTAGAACGGACATGATTAACAGCACAAACATTAGTAATAGAATGAGAACAAGAGAATGCTGAATTACATTGATAATCAGCAAGATAGGAAGGAGGTTTTGATTGTCTTGTAGATCGTCTGAGATCCACATATGGAGTAGGATCTGAAACAGGGACATGCAAATCATTCATGTGATTCTCAGAATGAGAAGAACTGGGATAAGAAACGGGATCAAAGAAATCAATTGGAACATTGAAAGAAGGAAACAAAACAGAAGATTTTTGATCAGGGATGGAAGGAAACAAAGACTCAAAAAACATGACATCTCTTGACACAAAAATTTCATTTGTGTGAAGATTGTACAACTTATATCCCTTTTTTTCCATAGGATAGCCAACAAACAAACAAGGAACAGCTCTTGGATCAAATTTAGATCTTCCTTGTTTAAGAGTTGAAGCATAACAAAGACAACCAAAAGATTTTAGATGAGAATAAGATGGAATTTTTCCAAACAAAACTTCATGAGGAGATTTCCCTTGTAACAACTTTGTTGGGAACAAGTTGATAAGATAAGTGGCAGTCAAAACAGTTTCTGCCCAGAATTTGATTGGCAACTTTGACTGGAAAAAGAAGAGCTCTAGATGTTTCTAAAAGATGTTTATGCTTCCTCTCCACTATGCCATTTTGTTGGGGAGTTGCCACACAACTTGTTTGCTGCATAATACCTTTGGAAAGAAGAAACTGAGCATGATTTGCAGCAGTACCTAGTTCAAAAGCATTATCTGTCCTTATGCATTTTACCTTTGTTTGAAATTGTGTTTCAACCATTTGAAATTTTTTTTGCAAAATACTAAAGGCATTGCTTTTGGTTGAAAGAAGGTGAGTCCATGTAGCCCTACTAAAATCATCAACAATTGTCAGAAAGTATCTATAACCATCATGAGTAGGTGTATGATATGGGCCCCAAACATCCACATGAATAAGATCAAAAATGTGAGATGTGACTGTTTTACTTTTAGGAAATGGTAATCTGTGTTATCTTGCTTGTGGACAAATATCACAACAATGAATCTAATCATGATCACCATTAGAAAACAGAGACAATTTCTGAAGTTTATACAAAGGTAAATGACCAAGTCAATCATGCCAAGTCTTACTTGAAACAGTAGCATTACAACTTGTCATTCTTATTCTAGAATTTGAAACATCATTACAATTGAAAGTAATTTCATTCGGATCTGAGAAGATACAGCCCATCAAGAAGCTTACCAAGAGCCAGTGGCCTCTTCAGAGAAGGGGCCTGCAACATACAAGCTTTGTTAGAAAAGAAAACCAATCCTCTTGTGTCAACACATAATCTGGGAACTGATAGTAAATTGTGTTTGAATTGTGGAACCAAAAGAACATTTTCTAAAGATAGATTATGAAGTAACTTTACTGTTCCAGACTTGTAAGCTGTGACAATATTCCCATTAGGAAGAAAGATAGAAATTGGTTTTCTAAGAATCTTGACATTTGTGAACAGATTTTCATTGCAGCAAATATGATCATTGGCACCAGTATCTATAATCCATGTTATAGGTTGATTATTATGAGTAAGTAAACATGCCATTATACCTGCAAAATTTGCATATCTGATCTCATTACTGTCCTGATCATCATCTTGTGACTTCTCTGCAAGTTGAGTATGCTGCAAGAACTGGATTAATTGCTCACACTGCTCTGTTGTAAGAGTGGTTCTAGAACTCATCACATGTGCAGGAGAATCTTTCATTTGACTGTCAACATCACTTTTGCAAACATAGGCAGCTACATTCTTTGACTTGGTGAACTTGAAGTCTTTAGGAAAACCAATTAACCTATAACACTTATTTGCTGAATGGCCTGGTTTTTGACAGTGACTACAAACAGGTTTCTTAGAATCTCTTTGAGTCCTAACATTCATTGATGAAACGTCAGGAAAAGCTTGTGTAGAAGGATGAATTTCTTTTTGTTTCTCCTCTTGAAGCAAAAGAGAATAAACTTTGCTAACAGTTGGTAAGGGTTGCATCATAAGAATAGTTCCCCTAATGTTCTCATAACTAGGATTCAGTCCCATCAGAAATTGAATTAACTTTTGTTCTTCGTCTCTTTTCATCATTTCCATATGAGCACCACAAGAACAAGGTGAAACAACAGATAAGGAACTAATTTCATCCCAAATACTCTTGATTTTAGTGAAATATGATGCTATATTACTGCTTCCTTGAGAAATTTCACAAAGAGTCTTCTGTAATTGATAGTGTTTTGCACCATTAGATTGACCATACCGTTCATTCAATTCTTTCCACAATTGATCAGCAGTTTGAACATACAGAACACTATCACTTATTTCTCTAGATAAAGTGTTAATGATCCAAGAAATTACCATATCATTGCAGCGATTCCATAGGCTAGGGTTTGCATTTCTTGTAACAGAACCATCAACGAATCCGAGCTTGTTCTTGGCTGATAAAGCAATTGCCATTGCTCTCTTCCAGGATCCGAATCCAGTTCCATCAAATTGCTTGGCAACGAGAATCATACCAGGATGATCTGAGGGATGAAGATACAGCGGATTTGAAGGATCAATTGGAGAAGATTGACCTTGAGTGTCTGTCATGATTCAAGAACAGATTTGAAGAAACAAGAGAAGAAATTGATGAAAGAAATGAACGACAAGAGATTGACGAAGACAATTGAAACGAAAAAGAAGGATCAAAGATCAAATCGAGAGCAGATTCGAAGAACACTGCTCTGATACCATGTAATTTTGAATGAAATGATTTGGGGAAAAAGTTGTTATCTCATTAACTGACAGAGTATTTAAACTATTTACAAACTACTGCTCTACTAAACAACTGCCTAATACTGCTCTACTAAACAACTGCCTAATCAACACTGCTCTAAACAACTGCCTTAATCAGCACTGCTCTAAACAACTTTTTTTGGTCATTCGATAAGGTTCATTTTTGATCATTCGATGATGTGGATCATGTAGTGAAATATATATTACAGGGGAAAGATTATTCTTACACGTTCTTGATGCTTGAAAAGATCCATTGAGGCATAGGTCCAGTAAGATCATTTTTTGTCAAATAACTATTAGAATAGTGGTCACCCACAGAGAATTGATCATGGTTACTAATTAGAAGACATGAAAATAATGTAGAAGATAATTCACGTACATGTGATCTACGTTTCTTAGTAGGGAAAAAGACGATGGTATCTCGCCAGTCAAATTGTTGAAACTGAGGTCTCTACATTATTACAAAGATTTCAAAAAAGAAGCTCTAAGACAATGAAAATTTAATAAATACCAAACATATCCAATGCGTTATTGACTTGAATAATTGGAAAATAATAAATTTTCATAACATTAGCACAGCTATTCCAAATTTGATAAACTTTTAGTCGACTTCACTTTTAGATAATGTTCAGTAGTTTTTCGAAAGGTATCAGTTGTTATTAAAGGGATTAAAAGGGTTTTAAAGAACAATGAAATAATCATATGTTTGATTTTGTAAACAAATCTGATTATTTATAAATCACTTCATCAAAATGACAAAAAAAAAAAAAAAAGGACATTGAGAAATGAAGGTAAAAAATTTTAATTAGATTAAAGTGGTAACTAGGTAATTATGTTTTCCTTTAGATAAACAACTTTATTGAAAGCTAGTGTGAAACTGGTTGTTTAATATCAGAAGCTATGCTAAGAAAGTGGCGGTTCAAGGTATACTGAGGATCGCTTGTTGGAGCTTATGGAGAGCCAGGAACAACTTCATTTTTTCCAACAATCCGGTTTGTGTTAATAAGATTTTAAGTGAAGTTAAATCTTTGGGTTTTGTTTGGTTTGCGAATAGGTCGAGATTCAAAGAGATAGGTTGGGCAGATTGGATTTCATTTGTTAATATGTAAATGTAGTCTTGTTTGTTGTTGGTTGGTTGGCCCGGTTTGGGTCGGCTGGTTGTGAAAAAAAAAACAAAAATTAATAAGTAATTATTGCAAGTTTAAGTCGCAATGATCAATTAATAAGCTTTGAAACGAAGATCTAATTACAGAGTTTGCAGATTTCTCAAGTTCCCAACATATCTAGGAATTGGCCCACGGATTAAACAATTCCTAAGTACCCTGCATAATTCCCGACAACTGTAGTTAGTATCTTCACTTGTAGTAAAACAAAGAGGGATCGTCATTCAATATTATACAAATATAAAAAACTCACAATATACTCAGTTTTGTCATTTTCCGCAGTGGCGGGAAAGTAGAAGCCCCACTTTTCAAGTCACTGATTCTCCTATATCACAAGATAAATACGGTAAAAGCAAGGAATAAACCACTTCATATATTCAGCCGTCTCACTAGAACAAATACGCAAAACATAGAAAAAGAAAACTGAGTGGAAAAAGCCATACAGATCTTCGAGTTTTGTTAAGACAGAGATGCTAGAAGGAATAGGCCCCTCAAAAGAACAACCTTGAAATTGCCTGCATCATAAAGCATACGTTGGCATATTTTAGATTGATGTATCCTTAGCGAGTGATGGAAATTTCCAACTGTATTACCAAAAAGGTTGGAGAAATTGCATAAAAAGGTAACGTACAATATACGGATTTCCGTTTCAAAGTAATCATATAAATAACAAATCTAGACGCCACAAAATCACGTCAATTGAAAAGTTCAAATTTGGTGACCTTGTATCAAAATTGTCAGGAAGTTGACACGT
This sequence comes from Helianthus annuus, assembly GCF_002127325.2. Classification (NCBI taxonomy): domain Eukaryota; kingdom Viridiplantae; phylum Streptophyta; class Magnoliopsida; order Asterales; family Asteraceae; genus Helianthus; species Helianthus annuus. The sequence goes on along the minus strand of NC_035449.2, from coordinate 171,585,732 downwards.
TGAATCATCAATGGTTAAAACAGCAATCCGTCAAATATATCTTACCTTTCTATGTAATTTCCCACACATGGTTCTTACAAATTCGAAATTTGTGTCCACTGGCTAATGAAGTTTGGTATCTTTCCCGTGAAATTGTTGTCACTAATCCTCCTAAAAATGTAACAAATACACCTAAGTTAAGAAAATTGTTAAACATTTACGATGGCATGTGAAGGTTTTGACCACTTTTCCCATACACGATAAGAGAGGTAAAAAAAATAAAGTTAAATTAATGTAAGGGGCAAAATAGTAATAAAGATATATCTTTGTGGTGTACACATAAGAAAACACGGTGTACAAATAACCAATCTTGCTGACTATCATCCAAGTTTACAAGTTATATTAATATTTAGATTCGTGTTATGAATTTACATCGAGATAGTTTACAAGATTGATACTCACAGATCAGTCAAGTTGGTAAGTTTTGCAAGTGCAACAGGCAGTTGTCCAGTGAACTCATTTGAGGATAGAACACTGGGAATACAATTTGATCTATTAATTTTCCTTGTCGGGTCGCGAAAGCATACGTATATATATTAAAAAGGTAAAAAAAATAATTGTACAGCTTTTCCAAACTTTTCAGGTTTGCGATCTCTTTTGGTATGGGTCCTGAAAAGCGATTCCCTTGTATGCTCCTACAAAAAAAATTGAAGCAATTCACTATCAAATTTAAGTACAGATACATCATGTTTGTAATTCAACTTTACTATAATTATTTGTTTATATTCTAACAATTAAAGAAGTGGTGATGTGGCTTACAAATATCGAAGGGTGGTGATTTTCGTGAGAATTGTTGGAAACGGCCCGAATAACGTGTTTTCCATGAGTGACCTGCATGTATACATAATTAGAAGTTAACATAATGATAAATTATCAAAATAAAATGATTATTTTTCAGGCAAATATTGTAAATAAGAGTGATATGGGCCTACAGTTCGCTCAAACGCATAGTAGCCCATTCAGATGGTATGCTTGCCCTGAAGTAATTACAACTGAGATCCCTGAATTAATCAAGCACCATGATTAATATTCCACTATGATCATTACATAAAAAATTATGGAAAATAAACTGATTAATGTCGTATCGGGCACATAGGTTTTCCTTACAAGATCTGAAGGTACTGGAGCTCGGCAAACTTTGATGGAAGAACGGTTGAGACATTCTGGGACGTCATACTTCTTCATAGTGTAAAAAAATAAAAAATAAAATCCTTTAGCTTTTTATTGTTTACAAATATAGAATTCTCTCTCCATGAGTGGCACGCAAGAAACCAAGGTAGTGTTTGGTATGTAGGAATGAGAGGTGCAATGAAATGGATGATTACGAGGGAATGAAGAAAATGGTGTTTGGTTGGTCAATGGAATGGAATCACCCATTCCAAAATGCATTCCATTCCCTCAGAATCATTCCTTCCACCCCCCATGTTTTTTTTCCATTCCATCCCCTCTTGCACCATTCATCAACAACACCACAACCCACCACCTTTGCCATAACCTGGCACCACCACCGACACCACCGACGCCATCGCCGCCACCCGCCACCACCTTACCCCGACAGCCACCACCACCGCCACCGCCACCCACTCGCCACCGTTATCACCCACAACTGCGACCAACCGCTAACGACACTCGTCGCCGCCGCCGCCCACCACCATCGTCAATGCCACCACCACCACCACCACCAACCGTCGCCGCCGCCACCAACTGCCACCTCTGCTGCCACCCACCACCAACGACCACCTTGCCACCACCACCACTCGTCGTCGCTGCCGCATCGCCACTCGCCGCCACCACCACCACCCATCGTCGCCGCCGACACCCACCACCGCCACCTATGACCACCCACAATCATTACCACCGACCACCACCACCACCACTCACCGCTGATTTTATTACTCCGTTTTTCTTGCCTACCGAACAATACACAATAATAACTCATTCCATTCACACATGGTAACCAAACAAGACATGGAATGGTAATGATCCATTGCATTCCCTCATCCATTCCATTACCTCGTCCATTCCATTCCTTCGTCCATTCCATTACCCCATACCAAACAGACCCCAAATCCTCATTAAGAGTACAATTATGTTACGTTTTTATGGTTCAAAATCACTGATAGAATCAAAATTAAACGCTAAAATCGGTAGCTGAATATTGAAAAATAGTTTTAGAAAATCCACAGTCAAATTATGTACTTCAAGTTAACCTTTGTGAATTGTGGGCTGCTTTTCTAGTTAACTTTGAAATAGTTTTGTTTTAACCGGAGAAAATCAGATTTACAAGCTAAAGATGGTGCTATGGTAGCAGAAATTTAGATATTAAGAATGATATTATATCGAGTTATTTTCTTTTATAAAAATGAAAATTAGAGTTACAAGCTAATACTGCTTTTGATATCATACAATTTCAAAATATTTGGACATGATAACAAAACTTTGCTATTAAAAATGTTGATCACCAGCTATGCAGTAAATAGCGGTTAGCGGTCCCTTGCAATAAAGCAGTGACAAATAGGGTCCAAAATAGCGAAACCGCTATTATTGGCGATATTGAACGATATTTGACCGTTATCGAAACCGTTATTATCGATGATGATGATGATGATGATGATGATGATGATAATGATGATGATACTAAAAATATTGTATATCAGCATATGTTTTACGTTTTATATATGTATGTGTATAAATTATGCATGATATTAAAACTACCCATATCCCACTGTGATAACCTATATCTTATATACCGGCCCTAGACAGATATTTGATTTTGGACCACATTAACTGCATAGATCACTGGATTGCTGGATTAGGTCAACGTGCAACCAAGATTAGAAACTTGACTATTCAATCCAGTTATACAAGATTAAGCAGAACCTTCATGCAATTTCAAAAAGCAACAGATTCTACGATTCGTTAAATACGAAAACGCAGAACCTTCATGCAATATCTAGCACCAGTATGATTCCAAGACTCCAAACAAAATTCAATTATTGCAACACTGTGTATCTATGAATGTTCATTAGTTAAGTTCAAACCTATTGATAAGATCGGGATTCGGGAATACGTACATTTCAGTAACACGGCAGGTGGTATTACTATCAAAAGAGCAATCACACTTAACAAAGTCGTGCCAGTCCCCTTCGTCTCTGCACGGATCCTTGCCAAAATTCCTCCAGTTCCTCTCTGATAGCCACAACTTTTCTCCAATTTCGTTCAGTACCTTCACTGCATCAGTTCAAACACAAAACAATCACCATTAATCCATGGGGAAAACCAATTAACTAGTGAAAATTGGAAACGAACACCTACATTCTTCTGTAATGAGCCTTGCTGATTGTGTGAATGCAAAACTTGAGTACAAAATTGAGGAAAATGTGAGGAATAACAGCTTCTTCTTCATGATGAAACTGCTGTTTGTTGAATGCTCGAACAGAAGACCTCCGATTGCTCATCTTATAGCCGATAGATATACTGGAGGTTAGGGTTGGTTTGGAGGCATGAAGCAGGTCATGTGGTGATTGAACTCCATTGTTGAAATTGAAATGAAATGATCATCCTCCATGTTCAATTGGCTTAGGGTTTAGGGTTTGGGAACACAGAATATCATCATCATCATCATCATCATGTGGGTTGTTTATCATCATCACATGTGGGTTTGTTTGACTTCGGGAAAGACGGCATGAATTAATACTCTATTTTTACCTCTTGTTTTATTAAGATAGCCGTTGTGTTTTTTATTAAGCCCCTGCGTTGCAACGGTTGTCATAAAACTGTGTTAAGTAGTAGTAATACTATACCATTGTCAGCGACCACCAACACCGAAAAAGGTGGTAAAAACAAAATAAATAATAACGGGAAAAAATAACGCCGAGCGAAAAGCAGACATAAAATCTTTGAATCACGCACGCTTGTTGCTGAGAAATTAAACTGAAACGTAAAACATATAAAAAATAACTAAGTCCATCAAGGACCTGCGTGTTGGACGAACTTGTCAAACGCAGAAAAATAGACGTGACGCGACGGGCCGGTCAAAAGGGGAAAAATATACGAAAAAAGGTTGAACCTCACACGCACATTGTAGTGCGTTAACTTACAAAATTTAGAACGAAACAAAAAACTTAGGAAATATGAAAACTATGGTTGACCAAAATTGAAAATAAAAAAGAGTTGGGATTAAATTACAAAAGATGAAAAACTTTAGGTTAAAAGTAAAAAAAAAAATAGAAGGTCTAAATTGCAAAATTTAAGTTATTTATTAATTTCAGGTAAAGATAAGGATAAAAATAAGTGATATCTATCTACCGGTTATTAATTAATATTAATATTAAAATAAATTATTAAACAAATATAAATAAAATTTATAAGGTTGAAGGAGAGAATGGCATATGTTATTATTGGGAGTCTTTTATTATAAGTTAGATTAAGCCACAACACTAGCCAGTAGCTAGCAAAACATCAACAATCTCATTACACAAAAGAAACTAGACACCATTTTCCCAATCCTGAGCAATTTTTTCGTAAACATAGATAATATACGAAACATAAGGGTGGAGAGTATAGGCAATCACCCTAGGGTATTTGAGTGAAATCTTACCCAATAATATTATACCGTCTCAACTCCTCATTTTACACTCAATCACTAGGTATGGTCAAACACCCCTCAATTAAAAAAAAAAAAAAAAAAAAAAAAAAAAAAAAAAAAAAAAACTTGATTGGTCTCTCCTCTCTCCTCTCAATCACATCGGTGAACAATCACCGATTTTTGTTCACTCTCTCCAACTCAAACACCCAACTCAATCAAGGAGGGTGGTCACCGATCGGTGACTCCCACTCAAACACCCAACTCCCCGCTACTATACCTTCCAGCCTAAAAGAGTTAAAAGGTAGTATAATAAGTCTTAAAAAAAAAACATAGATAATATATGAAACATAAAAGAGTTAAAAGGTAGTACAATAACTCTAACAAAATCAAATCAAAGTTCCATCGTTTATTTTGGGTACACATCTATGACGATTGAAATTGATGTTCACCAACTAGAGTTTGTATGCTACACATTTTAGCACACACTTTTGAAAACACAAATTTACTATTATAGAAGGGTCGTATGTGTGTTTCTTAATTTACAAACTTTTTTCTCTCTCTTTTGATAGAATTTCATCAAGGACTTTACGGTAGCATTGTTGTTGGCAGCTAAACTAAATGTGATCTATCTGTATATGGTGTATCAAGTAGCCTATAAATTGTATTCATTAAAGACGACAAACATAACCATTGATTGTATATGGTGTATCAAGTAACCTATAACTTGTATTCATTGAAGACGACAAACATAACAATTGATAGAATTTCTCTCTCACTAGTACATACCTTAAATCATAATTCCCAAACTATATGTTGGCGGCTAATCGAGTTTGCACATAACTACACACCATCTTACAATGATTTGAGAGAAAAAAAAAAAAAAAAAAAAAAAAAACAATTTTCATACTTGCATGGTTATAGATTTATAGTCGTTTTTAAAGTGTTTCGGTCTTACTTTTAAGCAATGTTTTTACAATCAGATAGGACAAGCCAGTTGGTACGGAAATTGAACATGCAATTGGTTTGGGTGAGTCTATTCGAACTGAATTTATGTGAACCATTCGACCATCGATCGAACTGATGAACTTAGACCGGGCGGTCAGGCCCTATTTCAATTTATTTATTTTCATTTGTTTTTTTTTAATTCACAATTGCTACTTTTAATTATTATTTCCAGCTTCATATTTTGTTTATGGCTTCATATTTTTATCAATACGGAAGATCCACACAAAAAATTAAAGCAGTCTTATGTTATGTTTTGGATTTACTTATATACTAATATTATCAATTTTTAAATAATTTATACGTCATTCAGTTTTTAACTCGATCCAACCAGTGAACCGGTAAGGTGGCTAGTTCGACAACCGCCAACATTGCTTTTAAGCTGAATGTTATTTTCATAAATATGTTTGAACTTTTAAGACAGCAAACATACCCATTTATTGTTGGAAGATATAAACATAATTATATATATTCGGATATTATTATGTATGTATGTTATTTTAGGATATTAAACTTATACTTGTATGTGTGTAACGAAAATATTCGAACGGTTATGACGGTTTGAGAGACACCATTTCAATGACGGTTGTTCCCTCCAAATCAACCACCATGTAACCGTTATGTATTATGTATATATATGTCTTGCCGGAAACATTTAATGGCACCAAGACAATTTTACCGCCAAATTGTCCCTCAACTTTAATCTCTGCAAACATAGAACAAACCAAGTTATTGTCATGAATCCAAACCATTATAACGCTTCCGCTGATTATCAATCTGATGGCCAACAAAGTGGTATCAGAGCCGGTTATGTTAGCGATGATGATCTGAAGCCGTCTTCAACATTATTGCCGTGTAAACACTGCACTGAAGAGAAGCGAGAAAGGAGATGGATGCAGAGGCGGTGCTACTACTGCAATAAGCCCGGCCACCAGATTTCTACGTGTGAAATAAAAGAAAATGATGAGGAAGTGCAATTGCTTCGTCTGGCTATGAACACCGGAACGCAGAAACAACACAACATTGACGCTGAACTTCAAAGCGGTCAAAGAATGAAATATATAGTGATTGGTACCGACGGTGGTCTGTGGTCAGAGATATAGTATGTTAGTAAGACTCTTAAACACCACTATTCTGGAAATCTGAATATGTTTAAACACATAAAAAACCTATCAAGTGTCGAAACTAACACTGGAGAAAATCATTTCTTCTTTATAAGAGGCATAGGAGTCACTGAAATCATGTCTGGAATGGAAAATATCCGGATTCAAAGTGTGTTTTACACTCCGAATATTGATAGAAATGTTTTAAGTTTAGACCAATTGATAACACAAGGTTACACCGTCAAGTTTATCAGAGACAAATGTAAATTGTTCCCCACATTCGGTGTTCCATTGTTTAATAAAAGAAGTGATAAAACTGGCATGATGAAAGAAGAAGAAGTTGGCATGTTAGAAAAAGAATCGGTATTAAGCAGAGAAAATGATCATGAAAGATTCAAAAATGAATTCTTAAATGATTACTTCGAAAGCTTGGATGTATCAACGAATGAACCAGACTGGAACGTTCTGATACTTCAAGCAATGTCTTTCAAAGAGTTTAATGACTGCAAGGCTCTATTAGACATGTTAGAGGATGAGGATTACGTGGTAAAATACTGATATCATCTTGATATCAAGCTTAATGAAATGATAGATTGGTTTCTGAAAGTTAAGTTAGAAATTTTCACGAGACCGTTACCGGCATATGCTTCGGAGAACAGGAAGGTATGTTTGTTAGACTTGTATATGGGTGTAAACCGAGAAGGGGGGCATCGGTATGTCACAGAAAATAATCTATGGGCAAAGATCGCCAAAGATATCAGTTTCGATTACAACGAAGGTGAATACATGAGGTTATTGTATGCCATGTATTTGGATGTAATAATCTATTATTACAAATACAAATCAGTACAAGAAAATGCACAGCAGAAAGAGGAGATCAAGATGGTGACTGATCCAAGGCAGGTTAGAAGCGATGAAGATAAAATGGAGGGAACTGAGATTATGCAAACAACAGGAAATACAAGAACTAAAGAAGTTGCAGAAAATGATGTTGATCACTACGCACTCGTTGTTGGCAACGACTGGGAAGGGATAAGAAGGCTGAATACAAGAAGGTTCGCCTTCAAGAGGGCTAAGGCAACAGTGGATGATGCTAACATCAGCGTTTTAACACATTCTCCTAAGTGTGTTGGAAGATATAAATATAATTATATATATTCGGATATTATTATGTGTGTATGTTATTTTAGGATATTAAACTTATACTTATATGTGTGTAACCAAAATATTCGAACGGTTTTGACGGTTTAAGAGACACCGTTTCAATGATGGTTGTTCCCTCCAAATCAACCACCATGTAACCGTTATGTATTATGTATATATATGTCTTGTCGGAAACATTTACCGGCACCAAGACAATTTTACCACCAAATTGTCCCTCAACTTTAATCTCTGCAAACATAGAACAAACCAAGTTATTGTCATGAATCCAAACCATTATAACGCTTCCGCTGATTATCAATCTGATGGCCAACATTTATATACCACTTAGAAAGCAGGAACTCAAAAAGTAGGGTCTGATTTGACTATAATACATGTATATAAACTTTAAACCAAACATAATCGTAGTTGAAGATGACAATGTACACGTGAAATTTGGTCAACCGAGCTTACGACTCAGTAACAATTCTTAGCCCACGCTAGCTCTTGGGTAGTGTTTGGTATGCAGGAATGAGAAGCGGAATGGAATGGATGATTAGGAAGGAATGAAGAAAATGGTGTTTGGTTGGTCAATGGAATGGAATCACCCATCCCAAAAGGCATTCCATTTCCTCAAAATCATTCCTTTCACCCCCCATGTTTTTTTTCATTCCGTCCCTTCTTGCACCATTCATCAACAACACCACAACCCACCACCACCCATCACCAATGCCATCGCCACCACCCGCCATCCCGACAGCCACCGTCGTCGTCGCCCACCCACCCACCACCGTTACCAGCCGCCGCCACGACCAATCGCCAACGCCACTCACCGCCGCCACCCACCACCATCGTCGATGCCACCACCGCCACCGCCGCCACCCACCGCCACCTCCGCCGCCACCCACCACCAACGGCCACCGTCGTCGCCGCTGTCACTCGTCGTCCCCGCCGCATCGCCACTCGCCACCACCACCACCACCAATCGCTGTCGCCACCTATAACCACCCACAATCACTACCACCGACCACCACCACCACTACTCACCGCTAATTTTATTCATTCGTTTTTCTTGCCACCAAATCATACACAGTAATAATTTATTCCATTCACACATGGTGGTAACCAAACAAGACATGGAATGGTAATGATCCATTGCATTCTCTCGTGCATTCCATTACCTCGTCTATTCCATTCCTTCGTCTATTCCATTACCACATACCAAACGGACCCTTGGTTCACAAATTTATTCCTTCCAAGGACTCAGCCCTAGGCGAATTATAAAACCTTCAAGGAACATCATGTTGTGTATATGGAAACGTATGTGACCAAATCATCAAATATATGTAAATAACAAAATAAGATCAAATCATCAACCTTTTTGGCGGTTTCTAGCGGATATAAATGAGATACCTCAAAAATAGTGTCATTTAAATATGGGTAAATTACACTTTCCGTCCTTTACGTTTGTAGCGAGTTGCAATGAATGACCTTTAACTTCAATAATTACAGTCACAATACTTTATTTTGAAAACCTATTACATGTTTCGTCCTTTACCCCAAACCCAATTAGAAAATTAAGTTAAGTCTAATCACGTGCTTCGCACGTGAGGGCATTTATGTCCATTCAACCACCCAACTACCCCACCATTTAAATACCCCTTTTTCTCCCCCAAATCCTTCATTAGGGTTTATCCAAACCTCCAATCCTGCAACTCTCTACGACGGCTACCTACCAAAAATTAGGGTTTTGACCTTAAAGCTGTTGCTCGTAAACGAAGATGGTGTTATGCAAATATGGAAAAGAAGTTATTATCTTCACCTCTTGGACAGATAGGAACCCGGGTCGCCGATTTTATGGGTGTCCTGATCAGGGATCGACATGCCGATTCATAGGATGGGTAGATCAATCTAATCAGGGGCGGACCAACATTGGTGCCACCAGGGTCCCCGGACCCCAATCTTTTTAAAAAAAATAGTAGATTCGGTATATTAAATTGTATGTGGACCCCATAAATACAATTAGGTGGACACCATAGAAATAAAAAGAAAGATGGTGTAGTGGTAAATCTCCCTCTTTTCTACCAAGAGGTCATGGGTTCAATCCTTGATAAGTCCATTTTTCTTATTTTTTTTTAAATCTAGTTCAAACCTCACTTTAACTCGACCCGAACGAGTAACGACCCGAAAATGGACCCCATTGAAATAAAATCCTGGGTCCGCCACTGAATCCAATTGCCATTCATGTGTGAACATCATCCCACGTCTGCTGCGAAACAGGAACATGTTAGAGGAAACAAATTATAGTCTCGGGGAGAAGGTGAAAGAACTTAAATCTGAGACAAGGAAGCTGAAAAGATTTTGTTTTTAAGTTGGTTTTGCTTCATTGTGTATCTGTTTATGTAATGCAAAGCAGTGTAGTTGTAATGTGGTAGTGTTGATGTAATGTAGTTTAATACAAGTAGTTTATCTATTAAAATGTGATGATGTAAGTAGTTTTGATGTAATGCAGGTTTTTGGTATGATTATAATGCAGTTTTGATGTATTAAAATGTGATAATCTGTGATCTGCTATGGTATGTAATGAATGGTATAAGCCACATGGTACAAATGTAGTGTTGATCTAATGCACAAATGTACCTTTGGCTTCGGCACATTTTCAAAAGACCAATATAATGCAATTTGGCTTCGGCAAATATAGCACTGTCTTTCCTGTACATTAACCACAATACAAAGTCAAATGTATCTAACCTAAAGCAAAAGTTAAAACACCATGCTAACCTAAACAACCTTTCGTGACCTATTCCCATTTTTAAATATCATGCAAATGGCAAACAAGACATAGACATCAAACACAAGGTCAATACAATTTGACCAAAACAAAAGTCAAAGCACAATGCTAACCTAAACAACCTACTGTGACCCATTCCCATTTTTAAAGATCATGCAAATGGCAAACAAACAAGACATAAACATCCAACACAAGGTCCATACAATTTGACCTAAACAAAAGTCGAAACAGGCACATGACTTTAAGCACAAAAATTGCAACATTGGCATAGATAAGTAAGTTATAACAAACGTGTTTTAAACATGTTCCAAACATCTAAACTTAATACATGTCCCATAAAATACTAAGTCAAGACATAACAAACCAAAAGTCAAAAGTTAAACCCCTGCCAACAGATCTAACCCTTCCTATTTTGACCTTGCCCCTTGCAAGTCCTTTGATTGTGTCCTGTGTTCCTACGTTTTCCACATACACCCTTGGTATTCTTCTTTGATAACTTGCCCTTGGTCTTGCTTGAGCTTTCATCCTCCATCTCCACAAGTGACCTTTTCCTATCCTTCTTTGGTCTACCCACTTGTTTGTGATGTTTTAGTGGTGTTATCTTAATAGGAACATCACTCTTCGGCCAAGCTCTGCCAGTTATAGGGTTTATCTTGCAAGCATACATCTCTTTCCACCTGCCCATTGTGTAGACTAGATGAAACCAGCTTTCCAAAGCACCAACTCTTTGACCATTAGTAGACATGAACCATATTGTAGCCACTGCATGTCTACAGGGCATGCCTGACACAATCATGGACAATCAGTTAAAATTTAAGGGTGTATATTAACAATATACCTGTGATTTCCCAGCCGCTGCAAGCACAAGTCTTTTTGGCCAAGTCCACCACCCTTGTGTGTTCAAGTTTACCACTCACTCCATACTGATCCCCTCCATTCCACTACACATGATAAAAGGTTGCATCTTTCTTAATTGTTTGAAGTTGTTCTTGTGCCCAAGGTGTGAGAAGATATTCAGTCTTTTCTATAACCCTCAACACTGTCACAATCCTCCTCATTAGGTACTCCCTAATATACTCTAGAGCAGCAATGACAGGCTTGTCCCTTCCTTCCACTATCTTGCCATTGAAGGTTTCACACATGTTATTGAGTAACATGTCACTTAATGCCCTACCTGTTGATTAGTTTTTACAATTAATGAAGTGTATACCGTAAGTGCAAAATTGTTGAAATCAAACCACAATGTACATACCAGAGAAATGGGACCTTGTCCAGTGTAGAGGGGGGATTCTAGACAAACTCAAGTGAGCTTTTTTGTTAAAACCTTTCAATTCCTCCATTGCAGTTTGAAACTCATGTATTGTTATAGCACTTGCACAATTCCACAATGCATCCTTGTATTATTTACCTTTAAAGGTTCCTTTCATATTCTTATGAATATGCCTGAGACAATATATGTGCTCGGCTAATGGAAACAATTTGGAAACTGCAGGTAATAGACCCTGTGGAAAACAAATTGTAAGTAAATCAATTTCAAATCTCAGATCAATGTTCACAGCGGACCCTTTAGCCTCACATCCTTTAACAATAGACCCTTTGCCCTTAGCTTTGTTCACAACAGGCCCTTTGCCCTTTGCTTGACTATCAATGGGAACTCCATTATCATCAACATCAAATTCAGGAAACCTACCATGACACACTGCCCTCACCCTTATGCTATCATCCTTAACAATAACAATGTTCCTTCTTGTCTCAACTGAATGAACTTTAATAAGCTTCTTTGTTTCTTCCTTAGTTCCAAACACTTTTCCTAAGAAAAAGTTCACTCTATTCTTATTTATCCTTCTTTGTTGATGTATGTGTCTCTTCCTAGTGCTTGTTCCGTTGTCATCTGACTCTGACCCACTTGGGAATGCTTCATTATCTAAGATTTCATCTTCTATATCTTCATCTTGATTAATAATAGTGTCATCTACTTCCAAGTCAACATTCATAGTGTAGTCCCTCATATCTACATCATGATCTAGCATGCAATTGTTTTCATCAACTACAAAGTCACTGTCACTATCTTCCTCTTCAGTGGTTGTTTCATTTTCAGTAGCCTATTCATTTAAAACATCCCCCTCAATGTCAACTGGTGCATTATCATACAAGAACACGTCCACGTGTTCCATTTCACTGTCAAGCCCCAACTCAGTGTTCTGCACATTGCCACTAGCCTGCCTAACCACACCTTCCTGCACATTCACATCCTGCACATTCACACCAACTTCTTGGACATTCATACCTTCCTGCTCATTCTCCACACTGTCAGTAGCCTGCCTAACCACACCTTCCTGCCCAATGTCACTCGACTTATCAACATTTGGATTCAACCTTCTTGTTACAGTAAGTTTTGAAGGCACTATTGCAAAAGGGTCAGGCTCATCAATTTCTTCAATTGTAATGCTCTTTTGTGGCTTCATAGGTGATTGAATGAATTCTTTAATGATGTTTAACCCCTGTAGTGTAAACACATTGATAACCTTATGAAATTCTACATGCCTAGACAAGTTCAAAATATCATGGTCACTAGTTAAGTCTTCAATACCATTATCTAAATCCTTTTCAGGATTTTGGAAATAATAGTATATATGGTCATTAATAGAATAGCCCAACTCATCCATCATATCTGAAATGTCACTGAAAACATATCAATGTCGATCATGTCTACAAAATTAACCTTACCACCTTCGTATACACGACCATGACTCTTGGTTAACCTACCACCATGGTGTAACCTTATACTGAATAGACGAGGCATACCAACTGCAAATTTCAAATCTTTACTAGTTAGTAACATGCACATTACGGTAGGTGTCTTGATAAAAAGATCAGAATTTAGGGTAAACTTACCATACATCTGAAGAATTTCATCTTCACTAACTATCTCCCGTATAAACCACGTTGGTGGTACTGGTTCTGGCTCTGATTCCATGATCATACAAGCAACGATTGTTGTTGAAGAAGATGATCGAGCAGAGCAGATTATGTGTGGGGAGGGAGTGTAATTTCGTTAACCTAGGGGAAGAAGAAGAAGAAGAAGAAAGAGTTGACTTTGAAATTGATAATTGGGTTTAATGAATCATGTAATAGGTTTTCAAAATAAAGGATTGTGTCTGTAATTATTAAAGTTAAAGGTCATCCATTGCAACTCGCTACAAACATAAATGTAACGCCCTGCGTTTTCAAACTTCCAACATTTAGAAACCTTACGTGAAATTCTATCTTTGGAAAGCTTGTGTTCTTATAACCATTCTTTCATCGTAATCATTGTAAAATACGGAACTTGCTTCGTAAATAAAACTTGTACATTACACTTTTTACCTAGTTAAATCATGTTTTATTTCATATTTCACCTTGTTACAAGTTAGGGGAAACATTGTTGCATATTATTACACAACTTAATTAACAAAATCACTCATTATAATGTTCTAAAAATAAAAAAAATAAAGAAATATGGCAGCCCCAATTCAACAAAATTCAGCCCCATATAGTTGGGTTTTGTGGGCTAGTTTCAAGGTGTAACCCCTTCTAAACACTTCCAAAGCCCAACCCATTGAAACCCTAATCCTTCCCCCTATAAATACCACTTATAACCAGCCTCCCTACCACTTTTGCAACCCTAAAAACTCCCAAAACATCCACCAAACCGTAGCTGAAAGCAAGGGTTCGAGTAGATTGACACCCCTTCACGAAAATGAGCATAACTCACTCAATTCTTATCCGATTCACTCGATTCTTTTTCCTACTTGCTTGTATAATCATGGGGTTCGATTCCTAGACTTCTCCTTGGAGAAATCAGACCTGGAAATGCCCCGAAATAGTCCATAAACTTTCTGTTTGTTTTTATGTTCATCAAAAACTTGTTTAAACCTATGCAACTTGTGTCTAACACATCTCATACCTATGTCCTAATGCTTACAACTTATCCCATGGTTGGTTAAGCTTAAAAACAAGGTTGAGACATTTAAAATCAGAGGATTAAACCTCATAAACTTGGTGTTTTGTTTAGGGTTTTTAACCCACAAGTCATGTCAAACTTTGTCTTTGATACATGAGTGATTATGGAACAACTTGGGTTGTCCAAACATACAATCCTCACATGATTTGATGATTTCTCTTAGTTAGTGTGTATATTTCTTATTCTTTATTGTATGTTCATGACCCTCCTTGGTTGTTTTTTTTACATCAAGTGTAGTGGTGAACACATAGAGGTGCCTAAATGGAAGACTTGATCTTCCTACCTCCTACATGACTTCTATGACATTTAGAGGTACCAAAATGAAGATTTTAATCTTCTACCTCATGCTTGAACTATTGGACATATATTATATAACCTAAATATATTATTCGAATAATCGAATCTTTGATGATGAACTAGTGTTCATATGTCGGGGTACTAGATTACATCATCCTAGACTATGATAACTTGTCACGATTCTAATGGAACCTTGTTCCATGAAAACATCTAAACTCCTTCGAGTTTCCTAGTGTCAAGAACAAGCATCATATGTACTAAATGATTATTTTCCATGTTATTCTCATATCTTATTTTTATGTTGTTTTAAACACCGAATCTCGACTCTAAACATACTTGAACCTTAACCCTTATACATTCGGACTCTAAATCTCTACTCGTCAACAATTGGATAATCGGAAAACATATGCAAACTTTGTGAGTATACTCGTATTTCCCCTTTTACTTTTATCACTTTTGGGGTGTAACATGTTTATCTATCAACAAACTTACACATGAACTTTTGCTTAAACACATGAACATTCCTATAACATGCTTGTATACGTGATGGCTTGATGCTTTAAACTTGGATTTATTCTTATGTGTTGAACTTATCATTAACTTCGTACGAGCCAAACCTTGACATATGTAGCGCTATAGGATTAACGACCCGCCCGTAAACTTGAGGTTATGTCTTGAGCATATTGCGTTTTCTTGGTTTGATATGTTAGACACATGCCATATTTAAATGTTTATCTTGAATCACATGCTTGCTATGAGGAATTGTTCAAACTTATCTTTTGCTATGTACGTATCAAACTTGTATACTCGCCTTTGCTTTTGCATTGAACTTTATTTTAAACATGTTACAGGTTGAGGACGATGATGCTATGAAATGAAGTAGCGTTGATGCCTAGATACACATATAGACGTTAGGGTTTAAAATGTTGTATCAAAATTTTGTTATGTTATCATGTTGTTTTGTTAAACTTGTCGTATTTGAATTTCTTGTAATGTTGACTATTTGAAGTTATGAAATGAAATGAAATTTGGATTTTCTAAATATTGTCACAAATAGCGTTATGATGTCTCTAGCAATCTTCACACTTCGTCTCATCCCGATGTTTCCGCCATTGGTTGGGGTGTGACAATAAAGAACGAAAAGTGTAATTTACCCTTTAAATATATGTAAATAACTGTCCCTTCTCCCTCTAAAATTATTCGAAAAACCGTTTATAAAATATTGGGAATTACGTATATCCTGAAAAGCCAAGTGTTCTAATTATTTTGTGATCGATCTGTATATGGTGTATCAAGTAGCCTATAACTTGTATTCATTAAAGACGACAAACATAACTTTAAATAACTTCTACAATATACAAGTATATATACACATAAATACATAATACATGTACACACATATATGTGTATGTGTTTAGATACGAATTATCCGAGAAGTTGCATCACCAGACTGGGACTCGAAGTTTAGTAATGGTAATATGTAAGAGTCCATCCCTGCACAAGTAAGATTCTATCACCTTCCAATTTCATTAGGGAAGAGAGGAAGACCATGGGTTATGTTTTATCTCTAGTGGGTCAAATACGTGAAACCAACCAAATTAGCCAGAAAGAAAGGGGGCAACGACCAAAGTTGTCTAAAGTGTATTTAAATGCACAAAACTTACCAAATCCTTTTGTTTAAAAAATTACAGTGTTATAAATATAATACAAGTTTAATTAGGGGTGGTAATTTCCTACACGATATGAAAATATTCAGGTTTTGGGTTGTCATATCTAACCCAATTAATACAGGTCGTGTTTGGGTTGACTTGTTTAACCTGTTTAATTTTAGGTCGACTCGTCAACCCTACCCATTAACCTGATTACTACCCGCCAACTCGCTTCACACGTTAAGATAAGCGGGATGTGTTTGGGTTACACAATCTTTAAGTGTGTGGAGATTAGGGATGTTTTTGAAAAGAATAAACATATGAGCAAATGCCGACAGACCGAATGAATATAAGGTATTGACTTACAGAAATTCAGCTGAAACGGAATCTGGGTTCACATCGAAGGGTAGTGGCCACTTGACGTCAAAGGGTCCTTCTAAAATCTCCTTTTTGTGATATGAAGAGTTTGCATGATCACTTAAAGAGCTGTCTCTATACCTCCCCTTGATTGTTTGTACAGTCAGACTATCATCAATTTTGTCAGCAATCATTACCAATCTAAAAGAAAATAGAAAATTTTGACCCGTTTGAGTTGGACTTTTATTATTGTAGCACCCTAGTTAATTTATATGTAAATACCACAATTAGATGTGTAGTTAAGACCACACTTATTATAAAAATGCGGGTTTATTTAAAACTTTTACAATTTATAATTTATTCAACATAACGTGATCGAAGTTCGTTGTTTAAAATTTACAACGTGGCGAAGTGCGGAAGCATGTAACTGTATCGTGTTCGGTTCTTCGTTGAGCTTGATCGACTTCCGGCTTCCACAAAGTACCTACATTTCATAAAAACATGAAATGCTTTAGTCATACGGGGTTTAAAACGTATCTAAACAAGTCCGGGAGACAAAACTGAGCAAAAATACATTTTGTACAGGGTCCACCGTAAATTACGGTGGACACCGTAATTTACGGTAGTCCTTGTTTTGATTTGTTTCCATCGTAAATCAGGAGTGTTTCACCGTAAACCATTTCAGGTCCACCGTAAATTACGGTGGCACCGTAATTTACGGTGGCACCTGCATCCCACCTTTCCATTTTGCCGTAATTTGACACGAAATCTTTCGTATCTTTCAAACCGCTTATCCGTTTGACCTACCGTTTCTTCCTACATGTTTGTAATTTAATTCTCCATTATATGGAGTTAAGATCTGACATCCGGATTAAATAAAATTGAGACTTTTAAGCCTTCGGCTTATTATCTTTTCAACAATTTTCGACCCGACTATGTGATTATTAAACAAACATGTTTGTTTGACCACCATTCATCATGAACCCTTAAATTCTAATATTGTCAATCATATTAAGTACTGAACACGGGTTTCTACACAATTATTTACCCGTTTTCGTTTAAAATCTTATTTTGACCCGTTAAGGGTATTTACGACCATTTTAGCACGAACGGTGCTCATTTCTCATGTACCTCATAGTTCCACCAATTTGTTATTAGCTAGTCTTCCACCACAACTATGAATGTGGTGGATTTAACGAAATGGACTATTTATTCCGAGTTTAATCCTACGGATGTGTTATTTTTGCGGCAACACACAATTTAAGCATTTAACTTTTGAAAGTTTATGTCTACAACTTTCATGCGCGTCTAAAGGTTACAAGATCGTAAGATAAGTTCCTAAACAACCTTTATAAGTTGTTTGCTCAATTTACCCTTCAAGGGCATTTTAGTCGACATTAGCCCCTCATTTACAACGAGGGGCTTTCACTACCTATTTGACCAAGTTTGTATGTTAACTATAATCGTATGCATACGTACCTGGCTAGGGTCAACATATAGACCCAATTTATACCTTGCTTTTATCATTACGCTTAGTGTGGGCGAAACTAACTGAATCGCTAATCGCTCCTGTTAACACAAGACTTAACAATCGCATTAGTCGATATTGTCAAATAGTGTTATCACCACCATTTGACCCGTTCGGCCTAAATGCCCAACGTTGCCTATTAAATCAAAAACATGGTTTTTGACTTCTAATTCATACATCCATCCCGTCCCGGATTTCATTACCGAATCCCCTTTTTGCCATAAACATGGTGTTTATCATCTTTATATGTTCCGACTCGTATCAATCACGTCGGAAATCCATATCTTCAATATTAGCATTATTGCATCTATAACGTATAGAATGAACAAGTAATCTACACAATTATGTAAGTTTCACTTACCTTGCATCCGAGCTACGCTTTTCTTCCATGCTTGACTTGTTTGACCCGCTTTCACTCCAAGCTTCCACCTAGCTTGTTACGCGTCAAACTATCATCATCGTTTTCAAGGTGGTTAGTTTAATCATACTCTAATACGATTATTCCACCTTATGCATTTCATATCAAAATTGCTATTTATCGTATTATAGGTCAGTTTGACCTTTTTAATAGTCAAATGCCCATTAGTATACTAGTTTGCATTTTCGAGTTATCAACTAGTTTTAGCACTCTCTAACTACTCGGTAGGCGTTACCTTTAGACCTCCGTTTTGACCAAAGTTCTAATCGCGTTTAACACATTTAGAACTCTCTCTTTAATCACTTTTTTTGCATAATATTCAAAACATCACAACTAGGTGTTTTAACTACAAAATTCTAGTTTCGAGCCTTCTTTGAGGCATTTCAACGAACACCTTAAGGGCAGAATTTTACATGTTTATTTATCATGTCTCTAGCTTATCTCTTACCCCAAATTTCACATAAATCAACCATCTTACAAAGTGGTTAACTTCTATAATTTCTGAATTCACTTCAAAATCGTCAATTTACACTAGATCAACAATCTATTTCCTAGTGTTCATCATATTAACATAAAACCCACTTAGCTTATCAATGGATCATCATGAATCTCATAGTTTTTCCAACAATCTAACATGTTATTGACTAGGGTTTACTCCTAGACATCATGTTACTTCAAGATTCACTCATGCATGACATAATCAAGCTAAATTTCAGTTTCTTACAAATAACCTAGAATTTTGAGATGGATCAAAACGTCACAATTTTACATACCTTGTGATCCTTTCAACTTGGTGTTCATGAATACGAGCTTGGATTTCGATTTGGGACTGATTTGGCCTCTCAATTTCTTGGATTTAGGCAAGTTAGGGTTTGAGTAAGGAACCCTCCCTTGGCTCCTGTGATTGTCACGACCAGAACACACACTTTAAGTGTGTGTTTTGGTGTTTTAACTCTTGTTTTAATAAAACAACTTTCCCACTTGGCAACATTGGTCCCTCATGTTTCCTTTTGATCAAATGGAATTATAACTCACCTTTAGTCACTTAATCACATGGTACTAACTAGGTTAATTATTCATTGTTACTTTAGCGGGTTCGGGAAGTCATAACCCGTTATGTATTTAAGTCACGTTAATTCGGACTTCTTATAAACCTTATTTACTTGAAAACATTTATTAACGTTTTATTAAATATTAGGTTTATTTACTTAAATCCTAATATTTACTGGGTTACTCTCACCACTAACGGTATTTTACCCACTCTTTTGTATTAACGAGGTTTAATTACTAAACCCGTTTTCGGGGTGTTACAAGTCTACCCCCCCTTAAAGAGGTTTCGTCCTCGAAACCTTTTCTTACATAGTTCATTGAGTTCTAAACTCAATGCGTTCTGACTTGAGTAATTCCTTAAGCATTACTCATACTTTAACCAATTGTTAGTATTACCAGAAAAATTATGGTAATGTCTTTCTGGTTACAGAACCTCTACGTACCTGATACGACATAATGTGACTTGAAATAACGCAATTCCGTTATTTTTACTTGTTTAGTTAACTTAGCGATTTCCATCGCTTTTAGATTTTATCGAACTCTTGGTGAATCCGTTACCTTGACCCGTTTAAAGGTCTTTAGTGAAGTCTTTCACTTTCAGCAACCATTTCTTCTGTTTTCAAAATTCATTTATTCGGTTTAGTTATACCGAATCTACCGCTTACAAGCAACCAGATTACTTAAATGACCTTTACCGCTCGCTTGGTTATAATGTGATTCCACTTCACATTGCGTTTCTTGACCGTGATCGTGTCACGCATGTTTAATTTATATCAACCTTTCATTTTCAAAAAGATCACTTTTCGAATATATCGTCTTGCGCCTATCAGCGTCAAGACTTGAACCCTTTATGATTACTATTCAAATTCCTGTCAGAATTCATATTTATAAAAATATTATTTATTACTAAATCTGAATTTTAGTCTAACGTTTTTCTCTTAACTATGTCAATTACACATGTCAAGGGAATTGACAACCCCTAATTTATTGTTTTTCGTTCTCGTTTTACGCGAGGGATCGTAACAAGTTCCCTCACCTTACGCTATTGACCCGTAGGTTCTTTCACCTAACCTCGTAGGCTATTTTCTTAAGCTTTCGTCTCTTTAAGACGAGGCCCTTATGATCCCTTTGTTTTAGTTCATGACCCGTCAGTCATTTTGGCCCCTCCATTTTTTTTTCTTAATTGACTCGTTTGACTCATTTTAGGTGAATTTTCATCACCTATGAATGTCAGACTTCGTTCTTTATTTGACCCGTCCAACTTTGAAATGGTTGAACGCAATTACCTAAATTTTATATTTGCGAAGATTCTTATCATCTTTTAGTCATGACTCATATTCAGTCTTTTGACTTTCTATTTCGCGTTCCTGTTTCTCAGTCTACACATGTGTTTAGATCCTTACCCACCAACTGGGTGTTTTACCGAAGTCGTTATTATTGCAACCCTTACGGTATGTATTATGACTTCGTTTCACTTTTATATTCCTACTTCGTTCTCAAATTTGGTGTTTTACAAAATCGGCCTGTTAAGAGTCTTATCTGTATTCTTCGGGTTCGAGTGTAAGTACACTACCTCCCAATGCATATCTACATCACTTTACATGTTTGCATTTTCCGGGTTCGAGTGTAAGTACACCCCCTCCCAATACATGTCTACATCATTTTACATGTTTGCATTTTCCGGGTTCGAGTGTAAGTACACCCCCTCCCAATACATGTCTACATCATTTTACATGTTTGCATTTTCCGGGTTCGAGTGTAAGTACACCCCCTCCCAATGCATATCTAACTCATCCTACATGTTTACATTCTCCGGGTTCGAGTGTAAGTATCACTCCCTCCCAATATTTGTCTAAATCGTTTTACATGCTTGATGTTTTTCTGAGTTTGAGTGTAAGTACACTACCTCCCAATACTTGATGTTTTCTGGGTTCGAGTGTAAGTACACTCCCTCCCAATACTTGATGTTTTCTGGGTTCGAGTGTAAGTACACTCCCTCCCAATACTTGTCTGAATCATTTTACATGCTTGTTTGTCCCTTCACTCGGGCTCATTATCCTAATGTAATACGCTCCCGTCACTTGGTTGTGCGTTTACATTGTTACCAAGTATTTTGCTTATCTGATTCATTTGGGCACTTTTTTTTTTTAATTAGTCCCATTCACCCTGCCCTTACTACATCGGATGTAAACGTGTCCGCCATAAGAAGTTCATGGTAACATATGCCGCTACTTACTTGGCCAGAGTAAGCGATTAACACATGAAACGCATGACCTTTTTACAGTTTTCACATCACGCCCTATGTAAGTAATACCTCTATCTGTTTTTCTTGGAAACAATATCCCGGATAGGTTTTCTATTCAGGTCTTTCCAAGTTTTTAAATTTTACATATGCAACTTTTAAGTTCCTACTTATTGTTGCATATTACTATTTATGCTATTATTTAAAATGTGCACCTGGTAATGTTTTCCCCGATGGGCGTTCTTTGCCATTAACCTTGTTCGCGGTCATTACGCGATTTAGTCCTCGGTGAGTATGCTCCTCTTGTCATACTTCGGACCGTTCCATCATCATATCCACAATTCGTTTGACTCTCGTCGTCTTCAAACGCGAGTGTCCTTCAATTTAAAACATTCACAAAAGTTAGTAACGTCAACCGCAATAATCGCCCGTATTATAATACAAGGCTTTTCCTACTACACGCGTCAACGCGCGTATTTTCGTCAACTATTTCAATCATTTTAATTGGGGTAACGCGTATCACACGATAGCCCTATGTGTTGTTTACAACACTTTAGCATACTAACTATTCACGTACTTGTACTTACCGGATTTGTGATCAAGCCTCGAACCGAACACTATTCTTTGTCAAGAGCATAAGGTTTAAGTCCAAGCATGGTTCCTCCCCACCATACTCGAATCTCTTAAACCAAGGCTCTGATACCAACTTGTAGCACCCTAGTTAATTTATATGTAAATACCACAATTAGATGTGTAGTTAAGACCACACTTATTATAAAAATGCGGGTTTATTTAAAACTTTTACAATTTATAATTTATTCTACATAACGTGATCGAAGTTCGTTGTTTAAAATTTACAACGTGGCGAAGTGCGGAAGCATGTAACTGTATCGTGTTCGGTTCTTCGTTGAGCTTGATCGACTTCCGGCTTCCACAAATTACCTACATTTCATAAAAACATGAAATGCTTTAGTCATACGGGGTTTAAAACGTATCTAAACAAGTCCGGGAGACAAAACTGAGCAAAAATACATTTTGTACAGGGTCCACCGTAAATTACGGTGGACACCGTAATTTACGGTAGTCCTTGTTTTGATTTGTTTCCATCGTAAATCAGGAGTGTTTCACCGTAAACCATTTCAGGTCCACCGTAAATTACGGTGGCACTGTAATTTACGGTGGCACCTGCATCCCACCTTTCCATTTTGCCGTAATTTGACACGAAATCTTTCGTATCTTTCAAACCGCTTATCCGTTTGACCTACCGTTTCTTCCTACATGTTTGTAATTTAATTCTCCATTATATGGAGTTAAGATCTGACATCCGGATTAAATAAAATTGAGACTTTTAAGCCTTCGGCTTATTATCTTTTCAACAATTTTCGACCCGACTATGTGATTATCAAACAAACATGTTTGTTTGAGCACCATTCATCATGAACCCTTAAATTCTAATATTGTCAATCATATTAAGTACTGAACACAGGTTTCTACACAATTATTTACCCGTTTTCGTTTAAAATCTTATTTTGACCCGTTAAGGGTATTTACGACCATTTTAGCACGAACGGTGCTCATTTCTCATGTACCTCATAGTTCCACCAATTTGTTATTAGCTAGTCTTCCACCACAACTATGAATGTGGTGGATTTAACGAAATGGACTATTTATTCCGAGTTTAATCCTACGGATGTGTTATTTTTGCGGCAACACACAATTTAAGCATTTAACTTTTGAAAGTTTATGTCTACAACTTTCATGCGCGTCTAAAGGTTACAAGATGGTAAGATAAGTTCCTAAACAACCTTTATAAGTTGTTTGCTCAATTTACCCTTCAAGGGCATTTTAGTCGACATTAGCCCCTCATTTACAACGAGGGGCTTTCACTACCTATTTGACCAAGTTTGTATGTTAACTATAATCGTATGCATACGTACCTGGCTAGGGTCAACATATAGACCCAATTTATACCTTGCTTTTATCATTACGCTTAGTGTGGGCGAAACTAACTGAATCGCTAATCGCTCCTGTTAACACAAGACTTAACAATCGCATTAGTCGATATTGTCAAATAGTGTTATCACCACCATTTGACCCGTTCGGCCTAAATGCCCAACGTTGCCTATTAAATCAAAAACATGGTTTTTGACTTCTAATTCATACATCCATCCCGTCCCGGATTTCATTACCGAATCCCCTTTTTGCCATAAACATGGTGTTTATCATCTTTATATGTTCCGACTCGTATCAATCACGTCGGAAATCCATATCTTCAATATTAGCATTATTGCATCTATAACGTATAGAATGAACAAGTAATCTACACAATTATGTAAGTTTCACTTACCTTGCATCCGAGCTACGCTTTTCTTCCATGCTTGACTTGTTTGACCCGCTTTCACTCCAAGCTTCCACCTAGCTTGTTACGCGTCAAACTATCATCATCGTTTTCAAGGTGGTTAGTTTAATCATACTCTAATACGATTATTCCACCTTATGCATTTCATATCAAAATTGCTATTTATCGTATTATAGGTCAGTTTGACCTTTTTAATAGTCAAATGCCCATTAGTATACTAGTTTGCATTTTCGAGTTATCAACTAGTTTTAGCACTCTCTAACTACTCGGTAGGCGTTACCTTTAGACCTCCGTTTTGACCAAAGTTCTAATCGCGTTTAACACATTTAGAACTCTCTCTTTAATCACTTTTTTTGCATAATATTCAAAACATCACAACTAGGTGTTTTAACTACAAAATTCTAGTTTCGAGCCTTCTTTGAGGCATTTCAACGAACACCTTAAGGGCAGAATTTTACATGTTTATTTATCATGTCTCTAGCTTATCTCTTACCCCAAATTTCACATAAATCAACCATCTTACAAAGTGGTTAACTTCTATAATTTCTGAATTCACTTCAAAATCGTCAATTTACACTAGATCAACAATCTATTTCCTAGTGTTCATCATATTAACATAAAACCCACTTAGCTTATCAATGGATCATCATGAATCTCATAGTTTTTCCAACAATCTAACATGTTATTGACTAGGGTTTACTCCTAGACATCATGTTACTTCAAGATTCACTCATGCATGACATAATCAAGCTAAATTTCAGTTTCTTACAAATAACCTAGAATTTTGAGATGGATCAAAACGTCACAATTTTACATACCTTGTGATCCTTTCAACTTGGTGTTCATGAATACGAGCTTGGATTTCGATTTGGGACTGATTTGGCCTCTCAATTTCTTGGATTTAGGCAAGTTAGGGTTTGAGTAAGGAACCCTCCCTTGGCTCCTGTGATTGTCACGACCAGAACACACACTTTAAGTGTGTGTTTTGGTGTTTTAACTCTTGTTTTAATAAAACAACTTTCCCACTTGGCAACATTGGTCCCTCATGTTTCCTTTTGATCAAATGGAATTATAACTCACCTTTAGTCACTTAATCACATGGTACTAACTAGGTTAATTATTCATTGTTACTTTAGCGGGTTCGGGAAGTCATAACCCGTTATGTATTTAAGTCACGTTAATTCGGACTTCTTATAAACCTTATTTACTTGAAAACATTTATTAACGTTTTATTAAATATTAGGTTTATTTACTTAAATCCTAATATTTACTGGGTTACTCTCACCACTAACGGTATTTTACCCACTCTTTTGTATTAACGAGGTTTAATTACTAAACCCGTTTTCGGGGTGTTACAAGTATATCTAAAACGGGTCAAACCAAGAAATATAGCTTAAAGGGGGAATGAGTCAAAACTATGCCTTTTAGGCATTTGTGCATATAACTTCGAAAACCGTTTATTCAAAAATTTAGATTATTATTGTAACAACTAACAACATTGTTTTTATATTCATTATTAGGACATTAATTATTCATAGTATATCTTCTAAAAAGATAATCTTACGTTGTATTATCAACTTGAACTCTTATATCATCTATACTAATCCCAGGTAGTTCTATCAGCAGAACATATTTTCCTCCAGATTCTGCAATATCCATCCTCGGGGATAATTTTTTCTCAAACCCTGTATAATATCATTTGAAGTAAAGGTGTTAGATGGGTCGGGTTGACGGGTTGAACCCGAACACGACACGAACCCGAAAATCGTGTCAAACACATGAACCCGAACACAACACGGGTTAAAACAAACTTGACCCATTTAACCCAAAAATTTGTCTTGGAGTTTTTTATTTTCTCAAAAATTACAAATGATTCCATATATAAATAAGCAACAACTTTATGCATATCTTGGTTGTACCATGAGCTTAGGGAGTTTTTCCAGTAAATACTTTGATTTTTCACTTTTAACCCAAGAATTTTCATATTTTGTATTTTAACCCCTTTTAATTTTTTACTTTTAATCCAAACTTTTCCATCTTTTATAATTTAACACAACACTTTATTATTTACAACTTTGGACACCTATACTTTTTTATCTTTCGCAAGTTTTACGTTTCGTTCTAAATTTTGCAAGTTAACACGTCGTAGCGTGCATGTGAGGTTCAACGTTTTTTGCTCTATTTTTTCATATTTGACAGGCTCGTCGCAACGTGTCCTTTTTTTCCTTTTTGACAAGTTTGCCGCAACAGGCGGGTCCTAGATCAACTAAGTTATTGCTTTCTACGTTTTCCATTTCTGGTTAATTTCTTCGCATTAACACACTATAACGTGTGTTCGTGGTTCAACGATTTTAAATCTGCTTTTCGTTCAGTATAATTTTTCCCATTTTTTCTATTTTATTTTTACGATGTTGAGAGTCGATGTCGTTGTGGCATTGGTGCTACTTGGCACTGTTTTACAAACGGTTTTAACCTATTAATTTTTTTACTAATATTTTGTTTCGGTTTACCCCTATACTTCCTTTACTTAAAAACTATTTTTACGTGTATATTTATGTACGGGTAGGTATAAATATGATTTGTTCTACATTCTGACGTAAACTTTTTTTATAGACGAGTCAAGTCAAATTCAATACGTTTTCGTTTAAAAAAAACCATTTTTACGTGCATATTTTTATGTACGTTTTGGTATAAATTCAAGTTGTTCTACGTTTCGACGTAAACTTTTTTGGGAAATGATACAGGTCAAATATAATATTTTTCGTGTTTATTTTATGTATGTTTCGTAAAGTTTGTTTCGAACCGAGTGGAGTCAAATTATGGTTTCTTTTTCTCCCTTTTTTTCGAAAGCTCTAATTAATCCCTTTCGATTACATGTGTAGATTTTCCTTCATACCCGTTACGTTTTCTATGTATGAGTTGGGTCACACATCATTATGATTGTTCGATATGAATTTGTTTTACTTTACGTTTGATCAAATCACAATGCTTATACACAGAGCCGACCCTTAAGGAGGGCAGGGGGGACAACCGAACAGGGCGCGTGATTTCGTAGGGCCCGTGATTTAAAAAAAAATCCGATATTATATATGTAAAAAAAATTTAATAGGGTATAACCGAAAAAATATTAACATAGGCCCACTTAAAAAAAATCATATTGTTTAAACTATTTAGCCCATTAGGTTAGTGAGCCCAATACCCAAATATTATCTAAAAACTAATTAAAAATAAAGTCTGGCAGTGGGCGGCAATCAGGAACAGAAACGTCGGAACTGAGGAAGAACAGAAACGTCGGAACTGGCCCAGTTGCACAGCCGATCGCCGATCATCATTCATCATCAGCAGGCCTTCGTCCCTTCGATTTCAGTCATAGCAAGCATGTCAGCAGTAGTGCAGTCGCACAACCTTTGTTTTATTGTTTATGTTGTTGTCGATTGTCGAGAACATATGGAAATATGGAATTCATTTATTCAGTTATATGTATCGAATTCATTTATTCATTTATTCACATGGGGTTATCATATGGGGTTTTGAATAGAGTGATTTTCATCTTTTCGATTTCAATTATATATGTCGAATTCATTTAACATTTATTTAGTTAACTTATGTCGATTTCGGATTTCAGTTCATTTATGTTGTTGTCGAACATTATTCAGTTCATTTATGTTGTTGTCGAACATTATTTAGGCGTTAAAGATGAGACTTCTAGTAGCGAAGAAGTTGCATTTACAGTAGAAGAGAATTTCAGAGTAAACTTTTTCTTATATATTGTGGATCAAGCTATTGCTTCTTTAGAGAAAAGATTTGAACAATTTAAATGGTACGAGGGTTTATTTGGTTTTTTGTTTCCACGTACGTTGAGGATTATTAAAAATGAAGATCTTAAGTCGTCTTGTCATCGTCTTGAAAATGCACTCAGGTTTAAAGAAAAATCGGATATTGATGGCAAGGCACTTTATACAAAGCTTAATTTATTTCGTGACTCACTAACCAATAAATTTAGCAGTCCTGTAGATGTTTTGGTGTATATGAAAGAAGACGGTTATTCCCCAGAAGCATGCATTGCATATAGAATATTGTTGACTATTCCAGTCACTGTGGCATCTGCAGAAAGAAGTTTTTCGAAGTTGAAGTTATTGAAATCTTACCTACGATCGTCAATGTCTCAAGAAAGACTTAGTGGGTTGGCGATGATTGCTATCGAGAACGAAGTCTTAGATGATATAAACTGTGAAGAGTTGATTCAACAATTTGCTATCAAGAATGCAAGGAGAGCTTCACGAATCATTGGTTAGCTATTAGCTTATTAGTTTTTACGGTATGTCATTCATTCGAATACTATATTATGTATTTTGTTAATTGCATTGTTTACCGAATGCTATATTTTTGTCAACCGTTCAAAGTTGTATGAAAAAACTAGTTAAAATTTTTTATTTAGTTAAAACCTAAGGGCTTTTTGTCAACCGTTCAAAGTTGTATGAAAAAACTAGTTAAAATTTTTTATTTAGTTAAAACCTAAGGGCACGTTTTTCGAGCTCGAACATGGTACATGAATTCTCAGGGCCGGCCTGCTTATACAGGTTACATTGAGTTCAACTGGATACGTTGAAATGTGTGTTTTCATATGGTTAATGCATCATATAATGTTTGGACCAATTCATTCGATGTTTATGATGTACATGCGTCGCAACGCGGGCGGGTCTTAATCCTAGTTTATAACAAATAGGAAAGTATATAAATATATTTGTTTTAAACTATTACTTGATACTCATTTTTATTATATTTTTTAAATCTTACCCAATCAATTTAAGCTATGACAGACACATCCAAAAACAATAAGTATAAATTCAACGAGTTAACCCGTGAGCATGCTAGGTCAACCCGAACACAGCCCGTTTAGTTAAACGAGTTCACGAGTTGGACGCGATCAGACCCGAACCCGTTTAGACCAAACCGAAACCTGTGAGTTTTGTGTTAGGTTCTTCATGTCATGTGAGAAGTTTACACCCCTGAATTATGAAGTGTTGGTGTACACTTAATTCATTTTTGCCAAAATAAGTACGACAATTAAGGTTTTTTTTTTTTCATAACAGGACCCAAGTAAATGTTGCTAGTGTCTCAAAGTTAAATTACCTAAATGTTTTGTAGCATTTTGGTTGTTCTTCGGGTTGAATTTTATCGGTTCATCTCTTTCTATTGTTGTTCTGGAAAACTTAGGTGGCTGTGAATAAGGTAACATGTAATCACTGACATCATGTTGGATATTTCTAACTTTTGGAACATCAATATTCATGCTGGCTGGCGGAGAAAACAAGGGAGTTGTCACAAGTTCAGATGATTCCTCTTTTTGGTTACAAGTTGACCTGAAAGTCAACATTGACTGGTCAAAACAATCCTGGCAAAGAAATGGTGAATGTTAATCGCTCTATCCAAAAGAAGAGATACACTTTATAAAGTTGGGAATGTCAAATATACATTTTAATAGAATCATAAGGGTGTAAACGTGCTAACTCGCTCGTGAGGTGCTAGAGATCGGCTCGTTAAAAGCTCTAATCGAGCCCGAGCTTCACAAACCGAGCTTGACTGAGCTTAAACAATGCTATTATTTATATAAATACAGGGCAAACAAGCAGATGGTTTATATACATATAAGGCAAACAAGCCTTAACGAGTTCGATCTTAAGCGTGCTCGGGCTCAGATCAGCTCGTTTACACCCCCTTATAGGCAATATACGGACAGTTTGTGACCTGTTTGGTGGAATTTGGTCTCATGAAACAACCTTGTGACTCAGAATCTTGTTTGGCAAAATGCATACTATTATCACATCTTCTCTTGACAGAGGCTAATCCACCACTGCAATTCTGAAGCAATAAAAGTAACCAAACGAGTGAACTTTACTGACATATATCTATTAGTACAGTTATTATATGCTCAAACAAAGGCATTCAACCTATCATGAAAGTGTCGGTTATCAAAAATGTAACACCGATTTGGTTGATTTTGATTTTCAGTTAGCGGTTAAATACAAAAAATGGTTCGGTTAACATGATGTTATTGTTGATGTTAGAAAATCTTCAACCTATGGTAAAGTCCTAAAATTCAGACCCAAATATATATTAGATCTATTAAAATCTTCTATTTTATCAAATGCCAAATCGATATTAAGACTGCCGGGTGTGGGCGTTGGAGGGTGGGCGTTTTGGCCCTTCAACGCCGGGTGTTCCACCCCGGGTTGGCGTTGCCCGCTTGGCGTGGAGATTCTGCCTGGCGTGGGGCGAGGGGGTTGGGTGACATGGCGGGCTGTGGTTGGCTGGTTCAATATAGGTTTTTTTTTAATTTCTTTGTAGTTTTTTAAAAAATTCCACATGGCCACGCCCAGCTAAGAGACGCCCCACCACACCCCTAGTTTTTGAGTACTAGCTTGTGGATCCCATCCTCGCCACGTGTCGAGCAATGCCTCCAAGGCTCCAACCCAACCCCCTCCACACCCCATAGTCTAAACCTCCTAAGACAAGACTAAAACTGAAACCTAATACCTGATTATTTGTTCGGTTGAGCATATATTCAAAGTTACATAACGAACACAATCAAAAGCATAAATCTCCTAAAATATTTCTCTATTAATCAAACAAAAAAAATAAAAATAGAATCAAGTACTGAAAACGCATTTACTTCAAGGATCATCAAATTCTCAACCAGAAATGAACGGAACAGGCTAAATTCAAAGAAATGAACAGATGAAACAATAGAATTCCTTGTAAATTAAGTTTGAATTGATCGATCAAACACACCTCACACGGTGAAATGATTATAGAATGTATTTTGAAAGAGATGATGATTACCAGAGGGAAGAGGTGAGTTGCAGAGGTGTTTCCGGCGGCAGAAACATGAGCAGCAATCGTCTCAAGTCTCCGTCTCGCCGTTTGAATCTCCATCAATGTGCTGCTTCTTCTGTTGCTACTGGTGATT
This sequence comes from Helianthus annuus, assembly GCF_002127325.2. Lineage (NCBI taxonomy): Eukaryota > Viridiplantae > Streptophyta > Magnoliopsida > Asterales > Asteraceae > Helianthus > Helianthus annuus. Next base: position 171,554,196 of record NC_035449.2, on the reverse strand, counting down.
GAAGATCGCCAAATTTGATGGTTCCAAATGATATGCAATGGATTTTGTCTTCGAGTGGAAATGGAAATATCCGTTAAAGATATTTTGTGTTTCCAAAATGATACAAGTAACCAATAACCAATGTTTTAAAAACCGGTAAATACCGGCCGGTTATATCGGTATTACTGTTTTCAGATGTAAATCCGGTACGAAACCACCCGGTAAATAAGTGAAACGGCATAAGGTTTGTACCGGCGGTAAAATCCGGTATACCGGTTTGAAACGTAATACCGGTATCAGCCCAGGGTTATTTTAGTTTGGGTTGTTACTTATCTATATATATAATAAATAAATTAGATGTGGGACACGTGTCCTTACATCGTGCAACCAATTGGATGTTTGGGCGGGAAACAATAGGGAAGTATTACATTTTCGCATTCGGATCCCGTGTTGGGTATCCGTATTATGTTTGATGACCCGAGTATATAAAGAATGAAACAAAAACCCTAACTCAATGAAACCTATCAATTCTCCAATCTAGATCGGCAGCTTTCAGTATTTTCTACTCGATCTCACACAATCTTATCTTCTATTCGTTGATTCATGATCATCCTATATGATTCAAGGTTTGTATTCTTTATATTTGCATTCACTTATGATTTCTCCTATTTTTATTTCACATATCCTATATCAGGTATTCAGCTTCCATTGTTGTGTTTAATGTATCTAGGGTTTACATCCGTTGATTCTTGATCATCGTAACTGATTCAAGGTTTGTATGTTTTGTATTTGCATTCACTTATGATTTCTCCTATTCTTATTTCACATATCCTAAACCAGATATTCACCACTCATTGTTCTTTTTAATGTATTTAGGTTTTACATCCGTTGATTGAGTCCGATGTTTTTTGGATTTTGTTGAAGCCTATGTTTTATTTATTTATAAATCACAAAGTATGGTGTTGTTTATCCCCCAGGTATGGTGTTGTATCAGTCAAACCTGTTAACTGTCTTATTAGTATAGATTTGTGTATTACTTCGTATACCATAACTTTCTTTTTATGTGAAGGTAAATTATATGGTTCATCATTTACATCTGTTCGTAGATAGTATCAGAGGTGTTTTTTAATACTAATAAGACAGTACCCAAATGCAATTCTACAATTTGTTATTTTCAATTTTTGCAGTCCGCTGTTACTTTTTATGTGTTCCCAATTCCTGGTATTATCAAAGTTTGATACACTTTTTAATGTATTAGATTCTAAATGATACTAAATTTTGATTTATAATAGATGTAATGTAATTTGCTATGTAATTATAAATTTTTATGTGTTCCCAATTCCTGGTATTATAAAAGTTTGATACACTTTTTAATGTATTAGATTCTAAATGATACTAAATTTTGATTTATAATAGATGTAATGTAAGTTGCTATGTAATTATAATATAGATTGTAAATCTCATATTAATGGCATTCTTATTTAAAAAGTTCCAAACGTAAAAAACAAGGAAATTGAATCTTCCAAATTTAAAATGTAACCGACAATCATTTCTGTAAATAAACTTGATTGATGGTCTTTTTGAAACTTCCAAAATTAGTTAACAATCATTCCAAAACATGTACGTTATGTAGTATATAAATTAGTTTACGGATTTAACACTTATAATTTTATACCACTTCAATGGAGAACAATAAGATTACTATGTTCCGGTCACTCGATGCTCACTTAACTAACTACACCATCAAGGCCAAGATCATATCATTGTGGCATAAAAAAATGAATGGTGATGATAAGCAAATATATCGAGTTGATATGTTGTTGATGGATGAGGAGGTTACATTTTTTGGTTTTTTAATGAAACTTCCTAATAGTTTCTTATACATTATTGGTTATGCATGTTGATGAACTTAAATACATTATGTATTATTGATTTCAGGGTTCATTTATTCAATGTAGCTGTTTGAACAAACTTTTCAAACGGTTCCTCAAGCATTTGGTTGTTGATGACTGTTTATTGATTCACAAACCATCACTTGCAAAAGATACTACAAAGATAAAGGTTACGGGAAAAGATCAGAAGCTATCTTTGTATCCATTCAGTTCTGTTCTGAAAATAGAGAATTGGTCTGGGCCTCGCTACTATTTTCGTTTCACTGATTTTAAATCTGTGTTGACCAAAAAAGTTCCAGCTAATACTCCTATAGGTATGGATTATTCACCAGTTTTATATAACTGTTTTCTAACTTTATCGAAAATATGTTAATACTTTTTAAATAAGTGAAACGTCTATTACACTAATACATTGTTATGTTTTGTAGATTTTGTTGGTTACGTGGTTGTGTCTTATCCTATTGAGGATGTGGATAAAAAGGATGGCACTAAAGCCAAACGAATGAACCTAACTCTCAAAGATCTCCAGTAGTCACTTTAAATACATTATATATATTATATATATATAGATTTCATATTGTATAAGTTTGGATTTATAAATTTAAAATATTTATTGTACAGTGATACCAAGATTAGTCTTACATTATGGGAAAACTATGCAATCGAGATGTCCGATTACATGAATGGTAAGAACCGCGAAGATCATGTGGTTCTTCTTGTGCATTTTGGCACGGTAAACATCTATCAAGGTACTCATTTCAAATATATTTAATGAATAAACATAATATTATTCAGCTATTTTATTTTCTTATATATATATAGATTTAATAAATCTGCTATGTATGTTTTTGCAAATTGTATAACATTATACAGAAAAAATTGGCCTTACCAATATGTTTGAAGCAAGTCGTCTATTCATTAATTCTGATATTGATGAGATAAGAGAGTTCAAAAACAGGTATTTCTGTGTAATTCTCCAATTAAAGTTAAACTGATTTTTTTTTTAAAATATTACTCCTCTTATAGGTATGTGGAGAAGGAGTTTTCTCAATCGTCTTCCAGTAAACAATCATGTTCTCAAGTGATATCCAATGTTGAAGATCAGTTTCTTAATGCTGGTGACTTTGTGTTCAATGCTTTCATTTCTTCCATTGATAAGGTACATTTCTTACATATAATATTTTTTTGTTAATTATCGCTTATATTCTAATAATTTATAATAATAGGAGAAGAAGGTTGTCATTGTTGGTACTATTATTGCAATATCAAATCATAAGCCTTGGTACTATTTAGCATGCAATCATTGTAAGAAACAAATTGAAGAGAGATCTCAGCTGGTTGAAAAAGAGGACGGCAGCTTTCACGTTTTAGATCAGAATATCATTGAGTGTACAAACGGTGATTGCGAGGCTGTTGACATTAATATATATTTTTTATTTAATTGTTATTGTATTCAGCCATAACATATAATCTAATTGCATGTTTGGCTATATATTTATTGCTACCTAATAGATACAAGATACCTCTAAGGGTTCAGGATTCGACAGGGACTGTGTCTTGTACGTTGTTTGATTATGAAGCTATTAAGCTTTTTAAGAAAACCGCCAAACAACTCCTGGATGTTTATACAAAGGTACACCTTTTAACTAATTATCCTCAATTTTATTAGGTTTGTAATTATAATGTATTCAATTCATATATATATCTGAGACAAAATTCATTGTTTTAAATAGGTTGACAGTTCCACAGAAGGAGCCTTTCAAACACTTCCAACTGAGTTTGATACGCTGATCAACAGAAAGTTTGCTTTTCAAATCAAAGTTTCCAGTTATAACATTGCTAACCAGTCGAAAAACTATGGAATTTCTATGTTATCTTCTGATGACGACATACTCTCAGCGCTAGAGAATAAATGGAAAATTAATGAGGTAATTTAGTAGTACCCAAAAAATATCTCTAATGTAAACATCTTATTATAACACCGATCACCCTCCCCGCGGGTGCCCCCATCACCCTTATCCATAATATACAACTTTGTTTATATATATTTTTTTTGGTGTAGTTTGATCAGTCTGAGTCAAATGTTCAATCATTGTCTGATTCGGTCGGTAATGTCAAATTCATATCAAAGGTAACATTTAAATTTTGCACAGTGTAACTTTACTTAATACAACAATAACCATCCAAAATAAATTTGAGAGTTATTCTTTTATTTCTTTGCAGGAATCACATTCTGTAATTGGTGACAATGTTACACCAGAACATGTTGATGTTACCGATCATGGTCAGTCAAAGTTGGAAAACATCAAACGTAACCTTCAAGAAGTTTATGATGTTGATGCTGTTGATAGCTCTTCTACTAAACGTCCGAACATTCCTGGGAATGTTGAAATAAAAGATGTTATCAAGTTTGACCTCATCACCCCAAAGTTAGAGAAATGAAGGAATCTGCCCATGGTCTCGATATGAATTTCCCTTTTACATATTTTTAAGACTTATGTGTTGGAATAAGGCATTATATGCTATTGAACATTCTTTGGAATTGATTTTGAATATTTTTGGAATTAACTAAGGTTTTTTATATTGGCATTTGGTTTTCCTTGTGCTGAATCTTGTATTAAAAAATGTTTTTATTAGTCAAACATTTTAGACTATTATTTATCATCGCCAGTCCAAAATATATTCACTCATATTGTATCAGTTCCTAAATTAACTTTAAAACTAAACAATATACCTAATAAAACATAAGTATGCTATTGAGGATTTGGTTTGGCATTATAATGAATATTTATGTTTCTTGACGGTTTTTATAATGTGATTTCTCTTATATTTTTTGTATCTTTGGTTATTATTCTTATGTATCAGTCATATCTGTTAACTGTCTTATTAGTATTGATTTGTGTATTATTTCGTATACCATAACTTTCTTTTTATGTGAAGGTAATATTATATGGTTCATCATTTACATCTGTTCGTTAAAAAATGTAGTATCAGAGGTGTTTTGAATATCACCTTATATTCATATTTTCGTGTTGATTAACATTAAGTAACCTCAATCAGTTAAATTTTTGTTGATTCACTGAGACTTTTTAAGAATCACTACTTGAATACCATTTCACATATTCATAAAAGTATAGTGTTTGTTTAAACGAATTTTTTTATGTTTGTATTTGTTGTCTAAAGTTATTTCACTAATACATAATTATCATAAAGTAAGAAATAATGCATAACCAATTTCGTGTGGGTCACAAGGAAGTTGCGCCATTATGAGAACACTATTTTTGCCTTCAATATAATTCTGATAAACTAATTTTTAAAAACAAATCGATAAATCTTACTAGAAACTGACCCCGTCTCCCAACTTGATAGAGTTATATATAATAAAAATGCTAAATAAGGTCTGATGTGTCATGTTATGAGGCCTTGGATAATGAGATGGCATCACCATAGGGTTCTTGATATTGGTTATCCCTACAAAAACTTTCACCTTTTTATCTCATCCACGAGAATGGCAAGAAACCCGACCCGCCCATTCAAGTGACCGGACCATATATAATAGATATTTTTTCACAACAAACACAAAATCTCACTTATTTCTCTTTCTTCAACACGAAAACCAAGGAATCCTTTGATCTTCAACAAGTTCATCAACCTACATCAAAATCTTCTTCGGTAATCTCATACTTTTTCATAGCTAATATGTTTTTGGTGTATTTTTTTCATGTTATTTACTTTAAATGTTTGATTCCATCTCCGATTCTGTATCTATATATTCAATCGTATACCAGGATCTTATGTTTGTCTTGATCTATTATTTCTGGTTAACCGGAAACAGAAACCATACTCGAAATTATTTGTTCTTTAGGGTACTAATCTATGTCTTCAATCTTATACAAGGATTTTGTTTCTATATCTTCAATCTTATACTTGGATGTTATGTTTTTCTTGATGTTTTATCTCTGATTAAACCGGAAACCGAAACAACTCGAGATTGTTTGTTCTTGACTGTAATAATCTATGTCTTCAATCTTGTACAAGGATATTTTGTTTATATTGTTATTATACAGTGGTCGAAACTATTGGGTTTGACATAAACTAATTTTAAGATTTGGTGTTTTTATTAATGGATTTTGTTTTGATTAGGTTTACTGTTAATGTTTAGATTTGGTGATTTTATCTAAATATTTTTTATTTTATTAATGTTTTTTTTTATTCTTTGAAGATCCTGTTTGAAATATTAAAATTTTACTATTATGTTTTGATTGTTTAAATATAAATCTAATGGTGTCATGTTCCAGGCATACGTAGGAAGCTGAAATGGTTTATGGATTTGCTGCTCGTGTCCATAACAACGACAGAAAATCGTTGGTTAGTTTTAATCTTATAAAATTTTGGACCAGAATAATTTATTTTTTAATAAATGGTCGTTGATTATTCATCTTATAATTAACATTAACATTACATACTGTGTTTCTTTATAGAAACTTCCGGCATTATATGGCGACTGGATTAAAACATTCAACTACCCGAATAAGAATGCTGTCATCCGCACTGTCGATGGGAGGATTTTTAAAGTAAAAATTATTAAGATTGCAGGCGACTACTTTCTTTATAACGGGTGGCTTGATATGGTCACTTCTTTGAAGTTACCATCATATGCCTGGGTGGTTTTCCAATGTGAAGAAGCTTTATCTTCATTTCGTCTCATCTACTTTTATCAAGACATATCTCTTGCGCCGTCTGAGTATTTCTACTACCAACCTAGAAATCCTTGGGACCGTGATAATTGCATGGTACTTATCCCATTTTAACTTCTATCTGTTTAAAATTTTGAAGTGACTATTTATTTTGAACATCTGAACTTATATATGTTTGCATATCACGTGTAGTATGTGAGTAGGTTGTTTGTTCATCACAAGATGCTTGATACTTGTCCGTTATATCCTGTTGTGGTACGTTCGTCTGGTAATCGTAAATGGTTCGTCCGTATGGATGTTTTTGACAATGACATCTATATTACAACTGGTTGGAGTCGAATCAAGAAGGAGATGTCTATTACTGATCATCATTTGGTCGTTTTTGAAATGGTTGATTTGAGGACCTATGAGATGAGTGTTTTCTGTTGCAAACCTACCCTATTAACTCTACCACCAGAACTTTATGCTATCAAAAAAGAACCTACAAATGAGGTGATTGATGTTTCTGATGATGATTTGCCTAATCCCATTCCGGTAGTTGGTGTCGAAGAAAATACGGATGATGAAGTACCGGTTGTATTTCGCGTGGACAATCATTATGTAAGTTTTTGAAATTTACATATTCATACTGCTAATGCATGTGTTGTTTTGTATTCATTATAATTCGATGACCCCATAATAACAACTTTAAATATTTAATTATTTTATTGGTATTCGTAGCGACTAAAAAAGAAGTGGGCACAATTGCACGGTTTGGATCGTAAGAGGGATTTGATTATTAAGGACTCTGCTGGTTTGACTTGGGACGTGTCCATTGGTGTCGAGCACTCTGAAGGATATCCGCGCTATAACGTGACTGGTATGAAGGATTTTGTTCGAGACAAACAGTTGGTCAGAGGTTCCGAGTTTCATATGGTTTATGTCAAAAGTAAAGGTATGTTGATTTACCGTTGACGTGGTGAAGGTAGATTGGATGTGTTGGTGGTTAAAAACAGTATAATGATCTTTGCGTTTAGTGGTTAGTACAATAGCTGTTTTTGTTGGTCTGCTACTTTAGATTCAGTAACGACATGTTAACTTAGTAACTTTTGCATGTTATGTACATGTTTTAGTATCTTCGCTTACCAACTTTCTCGATCATGTTTTGTAAATCTTTTAACGTTACTAATTTGGAATGTTTCAATCATGATCGTATGAATGATAACTGTTTTATAATTGCTAGGTTGTTAAACTTAGTATCATATTGTAAATATTGTAATATTCTAATTAATTATCTATCAATCAACAACTAATGTTTTAAACTTATAAGACATCCAATCTTTTCTAAAGTCTACAATGATTTCCGAGTAAATTTACAATGCTATATTTTTTATGGCCTTTTTTTAAAATTAATGTTAATATACATTTAATTAAATGACGAATTCAAGGTATACATTTAAAATTAATGTTAATATACATTTAATATATATTTTTAAAGTTTAATATTTTGAGCTCACGATATTTACGATTTTATTGTAAATATCATTACAAAGTTTAATTTTATAATATAGATTTTTCCTTATTTTCCAAAATTAAATTTATGCTCAATAACTGCCAAATTTAATTATAATTCAAAAGTTATTGTGCTCATTTTTGAAAAGTTTTAAATTTCGGTAAATTAGTTTTGTTATTGATGGAAAATAATTATGATCAAGCTAATCAATTTGTCAACAATTATGACAACTTCCAAACATATTTTTCAATAATTTCCAAACATATTCTTAACTTATTAAAGATTTATAATAAACATAATAATTAAGGTCTCATCTCACATATGCCTATCATATACCTATCCCAATTATATCGTCTACATATTTGTTAATATCGTGTAATCAATGATATATATATCATTCCTTTTATAATTCTTTTTTCATATAAATTAACAACAATATTTCCCTTCAATACATATCAAGTTCTTTACTGTTTTTGTGTTTCTTCAATAAGGTATTATCGAAATATCTTTTTTAATACCTACTCTCTTTTGATGTATGATAAAGAAGTAATTTAGTTTGGTTATTATATGTGTATATTTTTGCTAGGTTTGCTTGTATCATGGAGAATATCCCATTCGATTTGGTGCTCATGGAAATTTTTTTTAGGCTCCCTCTCAAATCAGTTGGTCGGTTCATAACTGTATGTAAAGATTGGTATGAAGCACTAAGAAGTTTTGAATTTCTGATGAAGCATTGCACCCGCATTAATAATAGATTGGTAATATATTTTTGTCATATAATAAATCGAATGAATTTAAATTCATATTTATATTTAACACTGCTTATAGTAATTGTCACACTATTTTCGATATTTGTAACAGGAAGAACTTCTTGAACAAGGCATTCATCCTGATCCGTATCTCATCTGATAATATGAGGGGGCCGTAATTTGTATGGAATTTTGTTCTGGGGTTTTTGAATAAATATCTGTTTTTTATATTTATGGATAATATCGTACTTATTTCTTTCGTTTAAGTTTGCACAATGTTCGGTGTTTTATGTTTTCATTATCTTAATACAATGTCATGAATTTCTTATATCGGAATTTTTTTTCAGATATGTTCTAAATTTTTTATCAGAAAGTAAGAAATAATGCATATCAATTTTTGTGTGGGTCAAAAGGAAGTTGGACCATTATGAAAACACTATTTTTGCCTTTATAACATTTATAAATAATCAATCATAGCCCAACGTATGTAAATAGACCCATTTGATCCAATAGAAACAAAAATAAACAAATTCACCAACCAAATTAATTTACCCATTATGTAAACTTAATTTTGTAAACTTGATGCACTATAAATTTTACATAATTTTTGCATTATTTTATTAAAAATATATAAAATCACTATATAAATAAATTTTCAATCGACTTTTATTTTTCTAAAATATTTGTTAAATTTTATTGCATTATTCCGTACTACCATTAACAGATTAACAGAATATACGTTTGACGTTATGTGTATGGAAAGACTATTAGTATGGATTATTTATATATTACGTATTTTATAATTTTATAATATGAAAGATAAATATGTTGATGTTTTCGGTACTTGGTCAAACTACCCTATGAGTTATATATAGATAATTGGCACACTGTATGGAAAGAATGGAAAACCTTATTTAATTTAAAAATTGACATCTATTATTTTATAGTAATTGTAAATACAAGTATTTAATATTTTATGTACAGTACAAAATTTTAACGAATCATCACCTATATTTAATTACGTAACTTATATGATTTTTAATTCTTTTAATTTACTTCCTTATATACTAATGTATTCTAATTATTAGTTATGCTACCTACTTTCTATAAATAAATTCATATTGTTAATAAAAGTAATAATCATTTATTATATTCACTTGTAGTTACTTGAATTCCTTGTCAAAGCATCGAACACTATCTTTCTTACGTGTTTAGCTATCCTTTCTCTTTTATTCGTTGTCGTACCAAAGATTCTACATAACCTCATTTCTCAGGTATCTGCAAAACTCTTATTATGTTATATGTTCATGTTTTAAACAATGTTAAATTATGATATCCGATGCGCGTAATATTGTTCTTTTTAGTTGAATGCAATACAGATTCCTGATCATCACCTTACATCATCCAATCATTCCATATTAGCAAAACACACAGTTACGGAAGTACTACTAACATGTTCATATGCAAATTTATGCATATCACAGAATAACCATAACCTTACTGCATGACACTAAACCAATTGACTCACCTATTACCTTCTTCTTCTCAATTTTATTAAGTTCGATCCACATTTCTTAACTCAGCTACTGTTTTCAAGTAACAAACGTGAAGTAAAGAATGTAATCATACTTCAGACGATTTGTAGACATAAATTTAGCCCTTTTAACAATTGCGTAACCGACCTATTTAACATTTTTTTTATATTTTGATTTTGTTAACCATCATTTTCCCATCCAAATTTTTTATCTTCAATGAATGAAGCTTTTTTGCGTAACAAATAGAAAAGGTACCACCTGCATTAACATCATTATAGACATTATGTATCTACTAATTACTTTCAATAAATAGATGGTAATGATTATTGATATTGTTTTATGTGAACATATTGTGGTGATTCTTAAACAACGACTATATTATCGTTACCATATGGTTAATAGTATTATAATGTAAAAGGCGGTGCTTGTATTTCATAATGTTTAACATGCGCTATTCCTTTATATCTTTTTATTATGAATTTAACATATTGTGTCTATTTTGACTTAAGAATACAGCAAATGGCAAGTAAGAGAAGATTTAAAAATACACCGTTGATTGATAATATTTTAGTTGGGGAATCATCTAACAGTAAGTTATTTTAATACAATTGATTTTGTTAACAATTACAATTACATGTATGCCATATGATATTAATATCTATATATACTCATACGTTACAAACTGTTTGTATAGGTACGCTTCCAAGAACACCGTTGTCCAATATTTCCAATGGTAAATTTGACATATTACAAGTATTTATTTATTATTGGATCAATTTATATTTATTTATTGTACAATATAAATATATTTCTAATTTGTTTATTTTTTGAACCACTAATCTAGGTATATCATTCACTCCTACATCTCAAACAGTTATTGGTATCTTATATATTTCATTATTTTAAGTTATTTAATGATTGCATATCGTATGTTGTGCTTATAGATTTTTTATATACATAATTTCTTAGGTACAAATAATACAGTTTCATTAACTTACAACTCAAATGGTATGTCCTATCTTAATGTAACTTAATATGTGTTATCTCATTGAATACACTTCTTACGTAGTTATATTAGTTTGTTATACGAATAGGGTCTAATATATATAATATTATGAAATTGAATATTTCAGGATTACTTGCTAAAGAAAGAAGAAAAATGCGCAAGCTTTATCTAGATAGCAAACGATCGAATTCAAAGAAACAAAGTACTGGTCCATTTAGTAGAGGATGCTCAAAAGTCGTTAATCGATCTCAGGTCATTGACAAAGAGAATTATAATCCAAATATTCCTTCATCATCTAATAATTTTCACACAGTGCGGAACTTGAAATATGTAACCACAACAGCATCATCAAGTACCATAACGACCGGTACGTTATCTCATCAATTTTTATTTCTCATTATAGTCTATATATTTTTATAGTCAATTTAATGTTAAATATATCTCACTAGCTATTATGTGTTTCTTGAATAGGTGTTCTTACTTTGAATAACCAATTTAACCCTTCTACAAGTTCTCGGTTTTCTATTGTTTCAAACATTGTTACATAAAACAGTAACTCCATTGGTCAATCTTCCTCAACGTTAACAAAGCTCAATTCAGGTAAACAAAAGCTTTTACCTAAGAAACGCCGTATTGATCCTATTCCAATGTTAGATCTTACTTCTGATGATGAGAATGTAGACTTTGCTCCCATTCAAGACCCTTCTAAGGGTGTCTCGACAGGTTATAATAATTCTGATTATTAGTACTTTATTTATTAGTTAAATAAACCGTATTCCTTAATTTATTCATTATTGAGTGATCAATTTGTTTTTTGTCAGATTATTTGGATCATGGTAATCAAAGCCTTAAATGTGAGATGTGTGATTCATTGTTATGGACTGACGAAGGTGGTAAAGGGAGAATTACATTGGGTAAGTTAACCTATAGCTTATATTGTGGTTATGGAAAAGTGGAGCTTCCGGATTTGAAAAAGCCTTCTTCAATATACAAGGATCTATTTGCAAATTCTAATGAAAACAGCAAGTATTTTCTAAAGAATATCCGTCGATATAATTCTATGTTCGCCTTCACATCCATGGGTGGAAAAGTAGATTCGAGCATCAATAGTGGTAGGGCACCATATGTTTTTCGTATAAGTGGACAGAATTTTCATTCATTAGGTGGTTTGGTACCTGGACCTGGAAAACAGCCAAAGTTCTCCCAGCTTTATATTTATGACACTGAGAATGAAGTTTCAAATCGAAATAAGTTGTTCAGGTATTTCATACCAACTATTATTCTTTTTAGTTTTTGTAATTTACCAATATATAGATGTTATGTTATGTGCTATATTTACTTAACACGTTTTTCTTAATTCACAGTGACTCCACAAATAAGTCCGACTTGCATTTAAAGCAAATAGATCTTCATCTCATAAAGTTTATAAAAGACTTCCTGGATAATAATAATCAGTTGGTTAAAAGTTACAGAATAGCAAGAAACCACTTCAATGATAATCCTAATGAAAACTTCAAACTTCGTATCATTTACAAAAGAGATCTTGATGGTCGTACTTACAACTTGCCTTCATCTTCTGAAGTTGCTGCATTGATTGTTGGTGGTATCCAAGAAATAGTTGACCATCGTGATATTGTTGTTGAGTCTCACACTGAAGGTCTTCAACGAATAAGTGAACTTCATCCATCATATCTTGCACTTCAGTATCCAATTCTTTTTCCCAATGGTGATGACGGATATAGAATAGACATTCCTCATAGGGATGGTATAAGTACTTTAAAGAAAATTCGTCCCAAGTGTACAATGAGAGAATTCTTTGCTTATAGAATCCAAGATCGATCAACTTCATTTTCGCTAATATTAAATGCTCGCAGATTGTTCCAGCAATTTTTGGTTGATGCATATACCATGATCGAGAGTGAAAGACTTAATTATATCCGTTTTCAACAGAAACATCTTAGGTCTGAAACATACACAAATCTTCAGAAATTTAAGAATGAAGGAAAAGAGGATCTATCTAATACTGGGGTACGGTTAGTACTACCATCATCTTTTACTGGTGGTTCTCGGTATATGCAGCAAAACTATCTAGATGCTATGGCTATATGCAAATGGTTTGGATATCCTGATTTTTTCATTACGGTGACATGTAATCCTAAGTGGCCAGAGATTATCCGATACCTTCGAAATACTTCTATTAAGCAAGAGGACAGACCAGATATTATGTGTCGTTTGTTTAAGATGAAACTGGATTCAATTATAAAGGATTTGAAGGACAAGAAAGTGTTTGGAGCACTAAGTGCAGGTATAAATACAATTTAAATATTATTATTATTATTTTTATTATTATTATTATTATTATTATTATTATATTATGATTAATTTTAGTATTAAACTTTTACAGTTTCTCTAATATCATTATTTTTTTGTAGCGGTTTATACTGTTGAATTTCAAAAACGTGGATTGCCACATGCTCACATTTGTATATTTTTGAAACCTGAATCCAAGCTTCTCTCTGTTGATCATGTAGACAAATTCATTTCTGCTGAGATACCAGATAAGATTGAAGATCCCGCTCTTTATGCTCTTGTATCCGAATTTATGATGCATGGTCCATATGGAAATGCAAATCCCAATTGTCCTTGTATGGTTGATAATAGATGTTCAAAAAAATTTCCAAAAAAAATCATTAATGAAACAATTACCGATGCTGACGGTTTCCCTGTATACAGAAGAAGAGATAATGGAAACACCAGTATCAAGTCAAAAGTTCAGTTAGACAACAGAAGTGTCGTTCCATATAATCCGCTTCTTTTGAAAAGATACCAAGCTCACATTAATGTAGAATGGTGCAATCAAGCGGGTTCTATCAAATATTTGTTTAAGTACATTAATAAAGGTCCAGACAAAGCATCGCTTGTGGTGTCAAATGGAGACGGTACAGATAACGAACAAACAGCAAAGGATGAGATCAAAGCTTATTATGATTGTAGGTACGTTTCCGCTTGTGAAGCTTCTTGGAGAATATTTGCAAATGAAGTTCACTATAGGTTTCCTCGAGTTATGAGGCTTCCTTTTCATATGGAAGGTCAACAAAATGTTGTGTTTGGTGCCGAAGACGATATTGAAGAAGTGTTGGACAAGCCATCAGTCTCTTCATCCATTTTTTTAAAGTGGATGGAGATGAACAGAAATAATGAAGAAGCACGGAAACTTACGTATGTTGAGTTTCCTACAAAATTCTGTTGGAAACTAACAGATAGAGATTGGGCAGAACGTAAAAGAAAATTAGTACAGATTGGACGCATTCATTCTGTTTCCCCTGCTTTGGGTGAACCATATTTTCTTAGAATTCTTTTAAACAAAGTCAAAGGACCAAGATCCTTTGAAGAAATTAGAACTGTTGATGGACAGTTGTTTCCAACCTTCAGGGATGCATGTTATGCTATGGGTTTGTTAGACGATGACATGGAATACATTGAAGCTATTAAAGAAGCGAGTTTTACGGGAGATGGTCGTTATATTCGTGCATTGTTTGTTACTTTGCTCTTGTCAAACACATTACCAAGACCTGAATTAGTTTTCGAACAAACATGGAAATACTTGGGGGATGACATTTTATACAATAGGAGAAAAGAAACAAAGAACAGAGGTTTGCTTTTGATTTATTACGCATAATAGTATTCAGATTTAATATTTTTCACATTTTTTAAATGGCTTTACTTTTTGCTGTACAGATCTTGTAATGTCAGATGAGAGATTGAAGAACAAGACATTGGTGGAGATTGAGAAGTACCTCATTCAAAATGGGTCGTCTTTGACACGATGGAAAACAATTCCTTATCCTGATTACGATTCCTTTGCTGTTGGAAACAATCGTCTGGTTGACGAAGAACTGTCTTTTAATGTTCCTCGGGTACAGAGCGAGTTAGATAGTCTAAAATCTTCATTGACTGACGAACAACTATATGTTTATAATCAGATAATGACAGCCGTTGAAGGCGACAAAGGAGGTGTATTTTTTGTTTACGGATATGGAGGAACGGGGAAGACGTTTTTGTGGAAGACGTTAGCCTTATCCGTTAGGTCTAGAGAGCAGATTGTTCTAAATGTGGCTTCAAGTGGTATTGCTTCACTTCTAATGTCAAGAGGTAGAACGGCTCATTCTAGATTTCACATCCCCATAAATTTAGATGAGAGTTCTATGTGTCACATAAGGCCCGATGGTGATGTAGCTTATCTGCTTAAACAAACTAGGTTGATTATATGGGACGAAGCACCCATGGTACATAGACATGCGTTTGAAGCTTTAGATAGAACATTTAAAGATATTTTTGTCGATAAAAGCAATCGTCAGTCGGATGTTTTGTTTGGAGGTAAAGTTATCGTGTTTGGTGGTGATTTTAGACAAATTCTTCCTGTTATTCCAAACGGAAGTAGGCAAGAAATTGTTAACGCTTCGTTGAGTTCATCCTATATATGGCCCCATTGCAAGTTACTTACTTTGACCAAAAACATGAGATTGACTGTTGGTGTTTTACCATCTACAGTCGAGGAGACTAAGAGATTTGCCGAATGGCTTCTTGATATTGGTGAGGGTAAAGTTGGAGGGGACAATGATGGTGTAGCAACTGTAGAAATACCCTCTGATTTGTTAATCACAGATTCTTTGGATCCCATCGAAAGTTTGATTCAATTTGTATATCCATCTGTTCTTGAAAGATATAAGGATCGAGATTATTTTTCTGAAAGGGCGATTCTGACACCAAAAAACGAGGTGGTACATGAAATAAATGATCGACTACTAGAATTGTTTCCTTGTGAACAAACAGAGTACCTAAGTTCTGATAGTATATGTGCGACGGAGAAAGGTATCGATTCATTCCAACAAGAGTTGTATTCACCTGATGTCCTTAATGGTTTAAAGATATCTGGTTTACCTAATCATCGTTTGGTTTTAAAACCTGGAGTTCCAATTATGCTTCTTAGGAACATTGATCGGCAAAATGGTCTGTGTAATGGTACAAGGTTACAGGTTACATTTCTTGGAAAGAGGGTTATAGAAGCTGAAATTATATCAGGTGCTAATGTCGGAACCAGAACATTCATACCAAGAATTAGCATGATTCCCTCCGACAAAAAAATTCCTTTTGCTTTTCAAAGACGACAGTTTCCTGTTGCTGTGTGTTTTGCTATGACGATCAACAAGAGTCAAGGCCAATCTTTATCTAAGGTTGGATTGTTTTTAAAAGAGCCCGTTTTTATACATGGCCAGCTATATGTAGCATTATCAAGAGTTAAATCAAGGGAAGGTGTGAAGATGTTAATTCTCGATAAGGATGGCAAACCTACCAATACAACAACTAATGTGGTTTACAAAGAAGTGTTCACACACTTATGATATGTTTCTGAATTGAATTTTCAGTCTAATAACTTTAATAAAAATTACTTGAATGGTTGATATTACTTGAATGGTTGATATTATTTGTTTTTTATCATATCACCTTACATATTTTGGTGTTGATTAACAGTAAGTAACCTCAGTGAGTTATAATTTTGTTGAATCACTACTTGAATACCATTTCACATATTCATAAAAGTATAGTATTTTTTTAAACGATTTGTTAATGTTTGTATTTGTTGTCTAAAGTTATTTCACTAATACATAATTATCACAAAGTAACAAATAATGCATAACATTTTTTGTGTGGGTCAAAGGGAAGTTGGGCCATTATGAAAACACTTTTTTTTGCCTTTAGAACGTTTAAAAATAATCAATTGTAGCCCAAGATATGATTGCCCCAATTGATCCAATAGAAACAAAAATAAACACATTCACCAAACAATTTAATTGACCCATTATTTTAACTTATTTTTGTAAACTTCCCGCACTAAAGGCCTTTCAAAATAATAACAAATCGAACAAACTTGCCGCAAGTCATTATTCCATGTAAAAAGTTAATAATTCTACGTGAAACCTTTAAACACACATGGAGGCCAATTTGGAATATTATTCAAACCGAATAAAAAAAATTTGTTAGTAAGGGAAAGAACACACTAATTAGTTTATAAATTTTACTTATGTATTATTTTTTAATTCAAATATAAATTTTCCTATCACGGGATGTTCCCGGGTGATAGCCTAGTTTTTATTATATATATGTTACTTATCTTACGTAATTTTTATATATTATGATTATTCGTAACTAAAATTTCTTATTTAATATTGTATGAAACGAAAATAGTTATCCTCTAGTTGACGAGGATGACGATAATAATGAATTTCATCTTTTATGCTATCATGAACTTGATGTATTCAACACTCAAATGACTTAAACATATCGTACACTTTCATTTAAAAGAGCTTGTTGGAAAATTGAATGATTTTTGATTATCTTTTGGATTATTTTTTATTATGGATTTACTTTTGTATCCTCTTTTAATATGTAATCATGCATTTTTGAATTAAATTTTGAGTTGATGTTGTAATTTATGAAATTATAGAGTTAGCTAGTCAACCCGGTTAAACCGCTCGGTATAACCTGGTTCAACCGGTTAAACCATTTTTTAGCTTAATCCGGTTTGATTTAAAAACCGGTTTTTAAAACATTGCAAGTAACTACCATTCAATATCACTCACTATATAGTATTATTGTTACTTTTTCTTGTGATATTTACACATCATTGTCCTAAATTGTAGTTACATGTGATATTTATATGCATAGAGCCACTAATACTACTTTTAAACAAACGTCTTTTTATCACACTTTGATACTGCTATTCTAGAAGCACTTTGGTAACCCGATTAATATTATTAATAGGATTACGAGTACGATGATGATTATGTATCTTCATGAAAATTAGGTTCACGTCTACTATCCTTAGACCCTACCTTAGCTTCTATTAATAATATTAATAGGATTACGAGTACGATAATGATTATGTATCTTCATGAAAATTAGGTTCACGTCTATTATCCTCAGACCCTACCTTAAGCTAAGGTAGGGTTTGAGGATAGTAGATGTAGACAACCTTCCCTCTACCTCATAGAAATAGAGAGGTTGCTTCCAGTGAGACCCCCGGCTCAATTGTAGTTTTGTATCAAGCATTGGACATAAGCCACATAATACTCAAACAATCGAGAGACAGAGACTGATTGGTGGATGTACCCTTGTGTCTTCCAGCTATCAACGCCACCACATGATACATGATTAACCATATGTCGCTTTTAACATTATTTTCACGAATTAGTAAAATAACCTTAATTTTAGTACCATTTCAATTTTGACCCCCAAGCAGTGGCGGACCCATGAATTTTTCCATGGGGGTGCGGAATATTTTTAAAAATTTTAGTCCGCCTAGATATATAAATAAAAAATTCGGTTCGGGTCGGGTCAGATCATGTAAAACAAAAAAAAAATCAAACCTTTGAGTGTTCAACCATCAATATTCCTTAATTTTCAAGTTTTGAATTTCAACTTTTCAAACCATATAATAAATCATATAATCAATAAGAGATTAAGAGACAACAAACTCATCCTATAAAGACTAGAACAACCCCAAATTACATCAAAACATATAGAAGTTTAAACTTTTTTAACCAATCCTATTATATCATGAGTATTGAACAAAATCATATAAACATTAAAATAACAAAAAACAAAACAAAACATGTGGCCGTCTGGGGTGGGGGTGTTGCATGTCGCTGGCAGTGAGGTGAGGCAGAGGGATGGCAGGAGTCGCACAAAGCTGGCAGTCGATTGGTTTTTTTTTTTTTTTTTTTTTGTGTAAACTGGACTGATTTTATTTAATTAAAGTTGTATTTAGGTTAGGTTTGAATTGATATTAACTTATTGGGCTTGATGGAATAAATTCAAGTTTTATTAAAGGGGTTAGTGGGCTAACTTGTTTACATAAGTAGGTTAAGTTTCAATCCGTGTTCACAATTTTTTTATATAAATTCCTAACATTTTTTCTAAGGGGTGCGAACGAAAATTTTCAAGGGGTGCGATCGAGATTTTTCGCGGAAAATACCACTAAATTTTTTTTTCAAGGGGTGCAGCCGCCCACCCACCCTATAAGGTAGGCCCGCCCCTGCCTCCAAACGCCCACACATATATAGATTATATGCGCAAAACAACAAGGAGAGGCATGTTCATGAAGATACATGATAGTGAAAATTCCCTGATTCCTATATCAGTGATAGAGTATATTATGTGGATTTTTAGCTATCTATATGCTTTCAACGCATGAAATAAATTAAAATGTATAAGAATTTCGTTATGAAAATGTCAAAGCAATGCATTACGTTGAACAGATTTGGATTCCATACTTATGCCTTAGGTAATGAAAAAGATGTCATATTAGATAAACATGTGTTGGTGATCGTAAAAATATTTTGTGTACACAAAACACGATAAAATAAAGAGTAAAATGCACGGATAGTTCATGTGGTTTTGCAAAATAACACCTATAGTCCTCAATTTTTGGAAATTACACCGATGCTCCCTGTGGTTTGACAGTTTGTTACTCGGATAGTCCCCGGAGTGGATGTCCGTTAGTTTTCTCCGCTAAGTGGATGTGAAATGACAAAATTACCCTTCATCTTCTCCACTATATAAAAACAAAACAACCTCACCCCCACCTTTCTCTCTGTTCACCCCCCCCCCCACCACCATTAACCACCACCCACGTCCCACCTACAGCCCGTTTGACTTTCCAAAGAGAAAAGAAAAACTTTGTGTTTGAGCTATGTTTCCCTTCGGTCATTTCTTTGTATCCATATCGTCTAGATGGACAACGCATAGGGTTGCCTTCTTCTAGTAAAATCACTGTCGCGACAGCAGCGAGCAGTTCCTTAACTGTGGTACGTGATGCTATATCCAACCAATCGCTCACAGTCCACCACAAAGTTTTTTTTGGCAGATACACATGAGACTAATACATGATCCGTCGTTTCCTACATATAATCACAAAAAGGGCATGAAAAATTACCGATTGATTGATACTCCTCTTTTGGCCAGTTTTGTTCGTGTTCCCGGCGATACTTCTCCAAACCAAGGTACTTTTATGTGATTTATATAAATTCTTGTTTGTTTTATAGGCCTAACATGATCATGGGCTAATATGAGTAATGAGTATTCTACAGCCGTTCAAAACAAATCTGAGTAATGTACCAAGACCCAAAAGTTATTACCAGGTTCATTATTGGTGGTTAATGGTGGGAGGTGGGTGGTGGTTAATGCCAAGGCCCAAAAGTTACTACCAGTTTCAGCCATTAACCACCAACCACAACCCACCTCCCACCTACAACCCGTTTGACTTTCCAGAGAGAAAAGAAAAACTGTGTTTGAGCTATGATTCCCTTCGGTCATTTCTTTGAATCCATATCGTCCAGATGGACAACGCATAGGGTTGCCTTCTTCTAGTAAAATCATTGTCGCGACAGCAGCGAGCAGTTCCTTTATAACACCTCGAAATTTTGTGTCCATTAAGGTATTGACACGTATGTTGAGTTTACACGTGGCATTTAATATTTAATAAAGGACTAATGTAGACAAACCTTGAAAGTATGTAAATTCGAGGGTTATGAATGTCAAACAAGGGTAAGTATACTGTATAGTAACCCTAAACGATGCTCGTACCTTCAAACGAATAAATCATGGATCGTACGGAAGCGAAACGCGGAAGAAAGTGAGAGATTACAAGTTGCGGGGGTTAACTGTGTCAACATTTTGTTTAATTATACCTCTGAGTGACCCTTTGACGTACCCGAGGCTTTGTAACAGTAAAATACGCTCACAAGAATATACAGTATAAATTCCGCGAAGTTCCGTTTTAAAACGAGAAAGTTATGATCAAATTCGTACGAGAAGGGTTAAAAACGTCAACAATGAAAGTTACGGCTTTACGAATAATTAACAAGATAAACGGGGACTTAACAGTACGGGTAAATAACACGAGGCCCTTAGTTGTAAATAATCAAGGGCCAAATCGCAAGGTTACCCCTTCAAACCCGAAAGGTCAGGTTATTAATTACCAAAGATTTCGTTACTAATTACAAGATTTTGTTAATCATTACAAAAAGATTGAAAAAGATTTAAACACAACCTTTACGGACCGCAAGGGTCCTGCCTTACGGACCGTAAAGGGGTGAATGATTAAGCTTGTCTCCGCCACAGGCTTACGGACCGCAAGGCCCAAGCCATACGGTCCGTAAGCGATGCCCAGCGACAGAAAGTTGGCTGTTGGCTGTTTAAAGCGGTAAAACATTTAAGAATGGGTTTCCCAGAGGTATGGGCGTCCCCTACTCGACCCATAGCACCTTAGGACACCTGCCATTCATCCATACTCATTGGTAGTGTGTGTTGTAATGATCTAGAGGCCAATCTTGTGCTATAAAAGGCCATTCATAGTTCACTATTAGAACACACCTCAAAACTCAACTTCTGATCATTCTTGGAGCTCTCAAGCTTTACTCTATCATTCTAAGTCGTGCACTAACCCTCTGTAAGTTGTCTAATCGTTTGTGGTTTAGTTTTTTGCTTAGTATATAGCTAAAAATCAAACTGTCGTAATTACGGTTTGACTTCGAGATTAGTCTACAATGGCTCAGTTATATCTCGAATCAAAAGTAGTTATGTGTTGGTATTTATGTGGGTAATAAACCTCTAAAAGGGTTCCCCCTGATCACCACTCTAACTAGTTCAAATGTCGAGTCAAACATATGCTTAAAAAGTCAACAGAAAGTCATTTTTGTGATTCTTGCATAATCTGTAAATTAGATGATATGAAACCTGTTTGAACACTCATAAAACATGATATTAAGTATATAAACTTGTCTAAACTCGTTTGATTCGGCCATTTGATATATTGACCCGGTTCGGAGCCGAATGTCGCAAAAGTTTGACTTTTGCTTTGACTTCAATTCTGACCCGTTTTAGTGCAATGTAGATATGCCTTAGGACTCTCTTAGGACCAGGTCACGTGATGGTATCACCCTCTGTGACCGGTTCGTTGTTTGTCCGAGTCTTTTATACATTTCCGTTAATTACTTAAAAGTTGACCGTAACGCCTTTTTTAAAATAAAACGAGTATTTCGGACACGTGAAGGGACCATAACCTTGCTTACTAAATTCTAAGCATGTCCCTAAAGTTTCACGCCAATCCGAGGTCTAGAATGGGAGTTATGCTAATAGCGCATTTATAAGAAACTTTTGTAATAAACGGCGCAATTAGCATAACGCCTACCTAAACCAAGATTTCATCACCAAAACTTTTACCCACTGTAATAAAATAATATTTTGGGATTTTTAAAGATTTTTAATAAATTTTAACCTGCTCATAACCTACGGTTATGGCTACGGTTCGGTAAATACCGAATATGCCCTTTTCGGCCAAAACTTGAGTTCTACAAGGTCTTTTGACCCGATTCCAATTGCTACCGATTTTAAATAATAAATAAGATATTTTAGACTTATTAAACTGATCGGGAAACTCAGGTTTCCTGTAGAACTCAGAAATCCCTTTAAAAGTCTTTAAAATGACCGGAAAACCCCTACGGGGCGTATAATGAACTAAAACTCGTTACGGGCATTATGGAAGGTATCCTACTGATACCACAACCTCTTTAAAGTATATTGACTTAGGAAAACAGTGTAGGACTCCTACGGTTACCCGTTGCGCCTATTGCGCGCACGGTTCGGCTTATGTAACTAGTTTACATAAATTAGCCGATACGGGTCAAACCATATCATTTTGACCCCAAAATCCAGAGTGTGAATATTAAACCCATATAAAACAAGTCTCCGAACTTGTTGGGTCAGAATCACATTCCATTCTCGGTTTTCGCCTTTCACGCGATTAAACCGTATCTATCCCTCGAAACTAACCGGTCTAGGCTACGGCTAATATAAAGACCCGTTAGGATTCTAATAGGTTATTTTAAAACCTTCGTTCCAGAATAAGGAGCCCCAGTAAAAGATATCTGTGATTTAACTGATTAAGGACAATACTTGCAAAGGTAAATACTTTTAACTTATTTTCCCTTATACGGGCTTTGGTTACGGTATATAATATACCGCTTGATTGAGCATCAAATCTTCCATCGCTTAGGTGGTTAATTGAATAATTTGATCGGCTCATTTAAACAGTCTTGTTGCTTAAAAGCCTTTGGGGGGTTAATGACCATGTCCCGGATATCCTTGGCATCATTCGAAGAAATGGCCACGACCTTGACAGTCGGGTGTAGGCGTACACCCGGTTTTATGTCTATACTATTAAAAGACGTAGCCGATGGTTTACCCACCTCGGTTTTACGCAATGTGGTGTGTCTATTGATCTTTAACCCGGACAGGATCCGGGCTACTGAACGCATAGAAGGAACATGTAATTCGTTCACAAGATTATAATTTTAATTAATTCTCCCAAGTTATAAAAGAATTTGTGCCTCGTGCATTCAAATCAATTTTAATAAACAATTTACAAAAGAGTCGGTTGAATGTATTTACCAGTGTAAACTGACGTATTTTCCCCAAAAAGATTAAGTGCAGGTACTACACGAAATCGGCTGGCAATAGCTCCTTAGCATCTTAAGAAGTCTCGCAAGCTTGATGTCTTATCTGTTGAACAACATTTCTATTTACTTTTGATCCCTCCTGTGGATACTATTCAACTATATGTGATACACTCGATATTGCAATAAATGGTTGGATAATATTTATCTTTATGCTTCCGCTGTGCATTTATATATTGTGGTTTGACTATATTGTTGCCAACTACGTCACAGTAATCCCCCACCGTGCCCACCGGTGATACACGTGGAAATCGGGGTGTGACAGGTTGGTATCAGAGCTGACATTGAGTGAATTAAACACTATCCTAATGTGTTTAATCTCAGTGACACAATTGCACATACTTGAGTCTAGACAAGAACTTAGGACAAATTCGAATTGTTATTCCAAGTTTGTCTATTTCTTTGATTATGGTATTTAAAGTTTTAAAAAGCAGGAAATATGCCGCCAGTGATTTTCCGAGGAAGAGGAAGGGGAAGAAGAGGCAGAGGAGAGATCGTTACTCACAACGATCACGAAGCTGGACCTTCAAATACGCGAGCTCCTTCGACCACAAGGAGTGAAGAACCGCAAAGGCGAAGAGACCTTTATGAACCTGCGAGGCATTCCACCTCGCATAGCTCGACGCCATCATACCGGCACTCATTCGGGCCAAATTCATAAAATGATCCCAACAACCCGCAACCCTCCTTCATACCTCTACAGCGTTCGGTATCGCACCGAAATTTTGACGACCCTACTCCATACTTCAGAGGTCAGTTTAATCCAGCTGACTACATCCAGGAACCTTCAGGCTTTGTTCCGTTAAGACCACAAGATCACTTCCCCGAAGATCATATGGACGAGGATACTGATCCGACAGAACCTGCTCGTGGTACGCCCACGCATCCAATAGAAATCTCTGATGGGTCATCCTTTCATGGTACACCCTATCAGGGACCAGATAGCTTCATGGCGTTGTTTAATCAACACGAGTGGTACCACACGCCACAGACATCACAACAGCCGCAACATCCGCGAGATCCGTCCGAGGATCCACGTTTCGTGGCAGTTACGCCACCACCTCCGCCACCGGTACAGCCAGTAATGCCTGATCCGCCAAGACGTAGGAGGACAAATGCTCGTATGTCCACCCGAGGAGGGGAATTTCACTTCAGCACCCCTCGACACTCTAGTAGTAGCCACTACCCGCCACTACAAGAAGAAGGACCTTCAAGTCCTGTACAGGAGGCGAACTCCGCACCAGCCGCACCAACTTCGCCACCATTTGGGTATGACCACCCAATACCTGCTTACACGGGTCCAACGGCTTACAACCCGTTCGAACCGTCATCGCAAGCACATTACAACTACAACTATGAGCGCGACCCATATGTGGTAGCGGCTACGTATAATGCTCGCTATCCCGACGGAGCCCATGGAAACATGGGAGTACCGGACTACTCAGCTCATGGGTACCCAGCACCTCCCAGACCTCCAGTTCCGCAACAGGCGCCACAACCACGTTTCTCTCCTCCCAAACAAGAAGAAATACTCCACCGTTTGAGTCGTGTGGAAAGAGACTTCGAGGAAGAACGTAAGAGCCACCGAGGATTCCTCAAGGGCTTAGCAAACCTACTGAAGGGCAAGAAGAAGAAACGTGACCATTAGTCCTTATGTATGTTCTAATGTAATGTTTATGATAAATAAGTCCCTGCGTGGACGTTTACCGTATTTCAGTCCCTACGTGGACTTATCTTTTAGTCCCTGCGTGGACACTTATCTTGTATTAGTCCCTGCGTGGACTTGTCATTTATTTTAAACCTCTATGTAGGTATGTACTATTTAAAAGTCCCGTTTAGGGCGGTGTGTAATCGTATTAAAATTATGGAATGTTATGTTACGAATTTCATTTTTGTTATTACTATATATGAAATAAGTCAAAATCATTCCTTTTAATTTGATCTGCCTGAATAAAGAATCTTCAGAGTGAAACCTAGCCAGGTGTCTTTTAAGATCCGGCCAAGATGGTAAGACCTAATTAAAAGATTCTGATTCCCTGTTAACCTCTGTAAGCATGTTAACAATCATGACAGATGTGATTCGTTAAAGTCACACACGTCATTCTTATACAAGAATCCTTTAAAGGATTCCAAAACCCAAATTAATGATATAATAAATCATGGGTTAAATCATCAATGAAGATGATCACTTGTTAAACATCCATAAGCGATGTAGTGCCTACGGGCCATACATATGGTCATAATAAGGCAAAAGACAGTGGTGGTTTAGGACTCCCTGTCAGAAGGAGTAAAAGGACTACGGTTCAAACCTTCATACCTTGATTCTCCGTAATCTCGACCAAATATTATAATAACGTCCTCGTGACTAGGCTTTTATGCCGCTAGCAATATTAATTGTGATTAGGATAAGTATGTTCAAATCCTAAATATAAAGTGAGTAACAAATTAACCAGATATGGTCTTCGTTACCATGGTTAATGAATTGCCATAAAAGACAATTCAATGATAAACTCCTAAATAGAATTTTCATTATCTTCTGCAGCAGATACAAGCTACTATGGCGAATCCTAATGGAGGAAGTAGTCATACCAATGAAGATGATTATGATAATGCCCAAATAAATCTAACGGGCGCTCAACTCAAGGCTCTTGTCGACAACGCTGTGCAAGCAGCTTTAGATCAATAATATACAGAATCTCGAAGCAGAACAGTTTCCAAACCACCATCAAAGTCAAAGACACATTCAAAAACCCACAGCAAACCACTATCCAAACCCAAGAAGGACGACGATAACCACTCGTCCAAGCCCAAAAAGGACGATGACAATCACTCGTCGAATGAAAATAGTGTTCATCGCGAAAGGGAGTATACTGATGCTTCTCGTGCCAGGGGCTGCACATACAAGTACTTCGTATCTTGTAAACCCCGAGACTTTACGGGGGAGAAGGGTGCCGTCGAATGTATGACATGGTTGGATGAGATGGACACAGTGGTGGACATCAGTGGCTGCGTGGAAAGGGATGTAGTGAAGTTTGTGTTGCAGTCGTTTAAGGGCGAGGCCCTAGCTTGGTGGAGGGCGCTGGTTCAGGCCTCGGGAAAAGCTGTGCTTTACAGCATGACGTGGGAGGAATTCGTTTCTCTCATCAAAGAAAATTACTGCCCTCAGCATGAGGTGGAGAAAATAGAGTCCGATTTTGTGTCATTGGTGATGACAAACCTGGACTGCCAGGCCTACTTAACGAGCTTCAATACGATGTCTCGCTTGGTTCCTTATCTAGTCACCCCGGAACCAAGGAGGATTTCTCGTTTTATCGGGGGGCTAGAACCCGCGATAAAGGCTAGTGTGAAGGCCTCTCGGCCAACGACCTTCAGGTCTGTGACTGACCTCTCTTTGTCCCTCACAATGGACGCGGTCCGACTGAGATCGCAGAGGAACAAAGAGGCCGAAAAGAGGAAGCGTGAGGATGATACCTCGCGGAGGTCGGGAAAGAAGCACCGTGGGAACGGTGATGGCAAGAGAGGAACAGAGGCGAGAAAAGAAGGGCAACAAACCGGAGAGAAGCCCAAGTGCAAGAACTGCCAAAAATTCCACTTTGGGAAATGCAGGTTTGGGCCGAACTCACAGTCCCAGTCAAAGACGCATACTTGTGGACTGTGCAAGTCCAAAGACCACAAGACTGTGGACTGTAAGAAGATTAAAGACGCGACCTGCTACAACTGTAGTGAGAAGGGGCACATCAGGAGCAACTGCCCCAAGCTCGCCAAGAAGACCGAGGAAGCCAAAAAGAATAACGCTAGAGTCTTCAAAATGGATGTGAAGGAAGCGTTGCAGGACGACAACGTAATCACAGGTACTTTCCTCGTGAATAATATATTTGCAAGAGTACTTTTCGATTCAGGCGCTGATAAATCCTTTGTAGACCAAAAATTTTGCAAATTGCTGAAAATGCCTATCAAAACCCTAAATGTGAAATACGAGGTAGAGCTAGCAGACGGCACTGTAGAAACCGTCTCCACTATATTAGAGGGATGTATGATATCCATTAAGAACCATTCTTTTCCTCTATCTCTACTTCCCTTTAATCTAGCTGGTTTTGACATCGTTCTGGGCATGGACTGGTTGTCACACAACCAGGCCCAGATCGTCTGCAATAGAAAACAAATTGTGCTAAAGACCCCGACTGGTGAATCGCTCACCATTCGAGGGGATACGCAGTATGGATTGCCCGAGAACGTAACTATGCTCAAAGCTTCAAGATGCTTAAAAAGAGGTTGTGTCATCTACATGGCACAAGTGATCATCGAAGAGCCCAAACCAAGGATAGAGGACATTCCTGTCATTTCGGAGTATCCAGAAGTTTTCCCCGAAGATCTACATGGGTTGCCACCAGATAGGCAAGTGGAATTCAGAATAGATATCATCCCTGGAGCAGCTCCTATTGCTAGAGCACCATACCGGCTAGCACCGACTGAAATGAAGGAACTGAGGACCCAGCTAGATGAACTGTTAGCAAAAGGTTTCATTAAACCGAGTTCATCTCCTTGGGGAGCACCTGTCCTGTTTGTTAAAAAGAAGGACGGATCGATGCGTCTGTGCATCGATTATCGTGAACTTAATAAGGTCACGATAAAGAATAGATACCCATTGCCAAGGATCGACGATTTGTTTGATCAATTGCAAGGGGCTAGCTATTTCTCAAAGATCGACCTAAGGTCGGGCTACTATCAGCTGAAGGTCAGAGATGAAGACGTGCATAAAACAGCATTTAGGACTCGCTACGGTCACTACGAGTTCCTAGTGATGCCTTTTGGGCTCACAAATGCACCGGTTGCGTTCATGGATCTCATGAATCGCGTCTGTAAGCCGTACTTGGACAAATTTGTCATCGTATTCATCGACGACATTCTTATCTATTCAAGGAATAAAGCCGACCATGAGAAACACCTACGATGTATTCTCGAATTGCTGCATCGTGAGAAACTCTATGCCAAATTCTCTAAATGTGAATTCTGGCTACGAGAAGTCCAATTTCTTGGACATGTCATAAGTGAGAGCGGTATCCAGGTGGATCCCGCTAAGGTAGAGGCGGTCATGAACTGGCAAGAGCCAAAGACGCCCACAGAGATCCGTAGTTTCCTGGGATTGGCAGGATACTACAGGAGATTCATTGAGAATTTCTCAAGGATTGCTGCGCCCTTAACTTCTCTAACCAAGAAGAAGGAAAAGTTTATTTGGGGCCCTAAACAGCAAGAATCTTTTGATATTTTGAAACAAAGGTTGAGCAACGCTCCTGTGTTGACGTTACCGGAAGGTACTGAAGAGTTCGTAGTCTACTGTGACGCGTCACACACTGGCATGGGGTGTGTGCTCATGCAGAAAGGCAAAGTAATTGCCTATGCTTCAAGACAGTTGAAGGTACACGGAAAGAATTACACCACCCATGAATTGGAGCTGGGTGCCGTTGTATTCGCACTAAAACTGTGGAGGCATTATCTATACGGGATCAAGTTTGCGATCTATTCAGATCACAAGAGCCTTCAACATTTATTCAATCAGAAGGAGCTAAACATGAGGCAACGCCGTTGGATGGAAACCTTGAATGATTATGACTGTGAGATCAGATACCATCCCGGCAAGGCGAATGTAGTCGCTGATGCCCTGAGCCGGAAAGAAAGGATGAAACCCATCCGAATCAATGCTAGGAGGATGGAAGTAAAGAATAACTTGATTGAAAGGATATTAGCTGCACAGCGAGAGGCTGTGTTAGAAGCTAATTATCCTAAGGAAAAGTTAGGAGTAACTGAGGAGCAGTTGACTCTTAGCAAGGATGGAATCCTGCGACTGAATGGACGAATATGGGTTCCTATTTACGGAGGACTACGAGATGTTATCCTCCAGGAAGCCCATAGTTCCAAATATTCTGTCCATCCTGGAGCAGATAAAATGTATCGGGATTTAAAGGCAAACTATTGGTGGATAGGCTTGAAAAAGTCTGTAGCCGCCTATGTAGCCAAATGCTTGACTTGTGCGCAAGTCAAGGCTGAGCATCAAAAGCCATCTGGCTTGCTACAACAGCCTGAACTTCCTGAATGGAAATGGGAGTGTGTAACTATGGATTTTATCACCAAGTTACCAAAAACGAGCAAAGGAAACGACACAATATGGGTTATAGTCGATCGACTGACTAAGTTAGCTCATTTCTTACCCATCAAGGAGACTTATAGCTCCGACACTTTAGCCCAGCTATATGTTGATAAGATTGTGGCCTTACATGGCATACCTGTATCTATTATCTCTGACAGGGATACTAGATACACGTCTCATTTCTGGAAGAGTTTCCAACAATCTTTGGGCACACGTTTGAATTTCAGTACGGCTTACCATCCTCAGACAGACGGTCAGAGTGAGCGTACTATTCAAACGTTAGAAGATATGCTGCGAGCATGTGCTATCGATTTAGGTGGTAGTTGGGATAAGAACCTACCCCTAATCGAATTCTCCTACAACAATAGCTACCATACCAGCATAAAGGCTGCGCCTTTCGAGGCATTATACGGTAGGAAGTGTAGATCGCCTGTTTGTTGGGCGGAAGTGGGAGAGGTCCAATTATCAGGGCCAGAGATAGTTTTCGAAACAACGGACAAGATTGTCCAGATTCGGGAACGTCTCAAAGCTGCCCGTGATAGGCAGAAAAGCTATGCCGATCCGAAGCGTAAGGATTTTCACTTCGAGATAGGTGAAAAAGTGTTACTAAAGGTATCACCCTGGAAGGGGTGATGCGTTTCGGTAAGAAGGGTAAACTGAGCCCGCGATACATAGGACCTTTCGAGGTTATCGAACGTGTCGGGTCAGTTGCCTATAAATTGAACTTACGAGAAGAGCTCAATGGAATTCATAATGTGTTCCACATCTGCAATCTAAAGAAGTGCTTCGCTGATGAATCATTAGTGATCCCACACACAGATGTGCATATAGATGAGAGCTTGAAGTTTGTGGAGAAGCCTTTGTCGATTGAAGACCGACAGGTGAAAAAGCTCCGAAGAAAACATGTGCCAATAGTTAAAGTTAAATGGGATGCCCGGAGAGGTCCCGAATTCACGTGGGAAGTTGAATCCACGATGAAAGAGAAATATCCCTATTTGTTTGAGTAAATCTCGGGTCGAGATTTATTTTAAGGGGGTGAGGATGTAACACCTCGAAATTTTGTGTCCATTATGGTATTGACACGTGTCTTTCTCTCTGTTCACCCCCCCCCACCATTAACCACCACCCACGTCCCACCTACAGCCTGTTTGACTTTCCAGAGAGAAAAGAAAAACTTTGTGTTTGAGCTATGTTTCCCTTCGGTCATTTCTTTGTATTCATATCGTCTAGATGGACAACGCATAGGGTTGCCTTCTTCTAGTAAAATCACTGTCGCGACAGCAGCGAGCAGTTCCTTAACTGTGGTACGTGATGCTATATCCAACCAATCGCTCACAGTCCACCATAAAGTTTTTTTTGGCAGATACACATGAGACTAATACATGATCCGTCGTTTCCTACATATAATCACAAAAAGGGCACGAAAAATTACCGATTGATTGATACTCCTCTTTTGGCCAGTTTTGTTCGTGTTCCCGGCGATACTTCTCCAAACCAAGGTACTCTTATGTGATTTATATAAATTCTTGTTTGTTTTATAGGCCTAACATGATCATGGGCTAATATGAGTAATGAGTATTCTACAGCCGTTCAAAAAAAATCTGAGTAATGTACCAAGACCCAAAAGTTATTACCAGTTTCATTATTGGTGGTTAATGGTGGGAGGTGGGTGGTGGGTGGTGGTTAATGCCAAGGCCCAAAAGTTACTACCAGTTTCAGCCATTAACCACCAACCACAACCCACCTCCCACCTACAACCCGTTTGACTTTCCAGAGAGAAAAGAAAAACTGTGTTTGAGCTATGATTCCCTTCGGTCATTTCTTTGAATCCATATCGTCCAGATGGACAACGCATAGGGTTGCCTTCTTCTAGTAAAATCATTGTCGCGACAGCAGCGAGCAGTTCCTTTGTAACACCTCGAAATTTTGTGTCCATTAAGGTATTGACACGTGTCTTGAGTTTACACGTGGCATTTAATATTTAATAAAGGACTAATGTAGACAAACCTTGAAAGTATGTAAATTCGAGGGTTATAAATGTCAAACAAGGGTAAGTATACTGTATAGTAACCCTAAACGATGCTCGTACCTTCAAACGAATAAATCATGGATCGTACGGAAGCGAAACACGGAAGAAAGTGAGAGATTACAAGTTGCGGGGGTTAACTGTGTCAACATGTTTAATTATACCTCTGAGTGACCCTTTGACGTACCCGAGGCTTTGTAACAGTAAAATACGCTCACAAGAATATACAGTATAAATTCCGCGAAGTTCCGTTTTAAAACGAGAAAGTTATGATCAAATTCGTACGAGAAGGGTTAAAAACGTCAACAATGAAAGTTACGGCTTTACGAATAATTAACAAGATAAACGGGGACTTAACAGTACGGGTAAATAACACGAGGCCCTTAGTTGTAAATAATCAAGGGCCAAATCGCAAGGTTACCCCTTCAAACCCGAAAGGTCAGGTTATTAATTACCAAAGATTTCGTTACTAATTACAAGATTTTGTTAATCATTACAAAAAGATTGAAAAAGATTTAAACACAACCTTTACGGACCGCAAGGGTCCTGCCTTACGGACCGTAAAGGGGTGAATGATTAAGCTTGTCTCCGCCACAGGCTTACGGACCGCAAGGCCCAAGCCATACGGTCTGTAAGCGATGCCCAGCGACAGAAAGTTGACTGTTGGCTGTTTAAAGCGGTAAAACATTTAAGAATGGGTTTCCCAGAGGTATGGGTGTCCCCTACTCGACCCATAGCACCTTAGGACACCTGCCATTCATCCATACTCATTGGTAGTGTGTGTTGTAATGATCTAGAGGCCAATCTTGTGCTATAAAAGGCCATTCATAGTTCACTATTAGAACACACCTCAAAACTCAACTTCTGATCATTCTTGGAGCTCTCAAGCTTTACTCTATCATTCTAAGTCGTGCACTAACCCTCTGTAAGTTGTCTAATCGTTTGTGGTTTAGTTTTTGCTTAGTATATAGCTAAAAATCAAACCGTCGTAATTACGGTTTGACTTCGAGATTAGTCCACAATGGCTCAGTTATATCTCGAATCAAAAGTAGTTATGTGTTGGTATTTATGTAGGTAATAAACCTCTAAAAGGGTTCCCCCTGATCACCACTCTAACTAGTTCAAATGTCGAGTCAAACGTATGCTTAAAAAGTCAACAGAAAGTCATTTTTGCGATTCTTGCATAATCTGTAAATTAGATGATATGAAACCTGTTTGAACACTCATAAAACATGATATTAAGTATATAAACTTGTCTAAACTCGTTTGATTCGGCCATTTGATATATTGACCCGGTTCGGAGCCGAATGTCGCAAAAGTTTGACTTTTGCTTTGACTTCAGTTCTGACCCGTTTTAGTGCAATGTAGATATGCCTTAAGACTCTCTTAGGACCAGGTCACGTGATGGTATCACCCTCTGTGACCGGTTCGTTGGTTGTCCGAGTCTTTTATACATTTCCGTTAATTACTTAAAAGTTGACCGTAGTGCCTTTTTTAAAATAAAACGAGTATTTCAGACACGTGAAGGGACCATAACCTTGCTTACTAAATTCTAAGCATGTCCCTAAAGTTTCACGCCAATCCGAGGTCTAGAATGGGAGTTATGCTAATAGCGCATTTATAAGAAACTTTTGTAATAAACGGCGCAATTAGCATAACGCCTACCTAAACCAAGATTTTTCGTCACCAAAACTTTTACCCACTGTAGTAAAATAATATTTTGGGATTTTTAAAGATTTTTAATAAATTTTAACCTGCTCATAACCTGCGGTTATGGCTACGGTTCGGTAAATACCGAATATGCCCTTTTCGGCCAAAACTTGAGTTCTACAAGGTCTTTTGACCCGATTCCAATTGCTACCGATTTTAAATAATAAATAAGATATTTTAGACTTATTAAACTGATCGGGAAACTCATGTTTCCTGTAGAACTCAGAAATCCCTTTAAAAGTCTTTAAAATGACCGGAAAACCCCTACGGGGCGTATAATGAACTAAAACTCGTTACGGGCATTATGGAAGGTATCCTACTGATACCACAACCTCTTTAAAGTATATTGACTTAAGAAAACAGTGTAGGACTCCTACGGTTACCCGTTGCGCCTATTGCGCGCACGGTTCGGCTTATGTAACTAGTTTACATAAATTAGCCGATACGAGTCAAACCATATCATTTTGACCCCAAAATCCAGAGTGTGAATATTAAACCCATACAAAACAAGTCTCCGAACTTGTTGGGTCAGAATCACATTCCATTCTCGGTTTTCGCCTTTCACGCGATTAAACCGTATCTATCCCTCGAAACTAACCGGTCTAGGCTACGGCTAATATAAAGACCCGTTAGGATTCTAATAGGTTATTTTAAAACCTTCGTTCCAGAATAAGGAGCCCCAGTAAAAGATATATGTGATTTAACTGATTAAGGACAATACTTGCAAAGGTAAATACTTTTAACTTATTTTCCCTTATACGGGCTTGGGTTACGGTATATAATATACCGCTTGATTGAGCATCAAATCTTCCATCGCTTAGGTGGTTAATTGAATAATTTGATCGGCTCATTTAAACAGTCTTGTTACTTAAAAGCCTTTGGGGGGTTAATGACCATGTCCCGGATATCCTTGGCATCATTCGAAGAAATGGCCACGACCTTGACAGTCGGGTGTAGGCGTACACCCAGTTTTATGTCTATACTATTAAAAGACGTAGCCGATGGTTTACCCACCTCGGTTTTACGCAATGTGGTGTGTCTATTGATCTTTAACCCGGACAGGATCCGGGCTACTGAACGCATAGAAGGAACATGTAATTCGTTCACAAGATTATAATTTTAATTAATTCTCCCAAGTTATAAAAGAATTTGTGCCTCGTGCATTCAAATCAATTTTAATAAACAATTTACAAAAGAGTCGGTTGAATGTATTTACCAGTGTAAACTGACGTATTTTCCCCAAAAAGATTAAGTGCAGGTACTACACGAAATCGGCTGGCAATAGCTCCTTAGCATCTTAAGAAGTCTCGCAAGCTTGATGTCTTATCTGTTGAACAACATTTCTATTTATTTTTGATCCCTCCTGTGGATACTATTCAACTCTATGTGATACACTCGATATTGCAATAAATGGTTGGATAATATTTATCTTTATGCTTCCGCTGTGCATTTATATATTGTGGTTTGACTATATTGTTGCCAACTACGTCACAGTAATCCCCCACCGGGCCCACCGGTGATACACGTGGAAATCGGGGTGTGACATCCTTAACTGTGGTACGTGATGCTATATCCAACCAATCACTCACAGTCCACCATAAAGTTTTTTTTGGCCGATACACATGAGACTAATACATGATCCATCGTTTCCTACATATAATCACTATAGGTGTTATTTTGCAAAACCACAGGGACTATCCGTGCATTTTACTCTAAAATAAAATTAACTCTTCAGTTCACTTAGAAGGGTTTAAAAAGTTTAAAAAATTTAGCCATTGGTTAAGTTGTAATTTTATTACTACAAAGAAGCAACAAATATAGGTATCAAGAGTTGTAACTTATGCTTAGGGCATTTTTCAAAAAAAAAAAAAACTTGAATTTTTACTTTTAACCTAAAAGGTTTTTCTCTTTTTCATTTTAACCCTACATAATTTGTTTCTTTAACTTTAACCCAAAACTTTTCATTATTTGCAATTTAACTTCAAAACTTTTGTTACTTATACTTTTCATCTTTCGCAAATTTTCGTTTTGCGTATAGTTCTAAATTTTTCGAGTTAATACGACGCAACGTGCATGTGTGGTTCAACGTTTTTACCTCTATTTTTCCATGTTTGACAGGTTCGTCGCAACACGCATATCCTAGGTCGAGTCAGTGTTGGTGGTCGATGACGGTTTTTGACACCGTTTTACGCCCCGCCGCAACGCGGGGTATGCTTTGGGGGTTTTCAAAGGAAAAATGGTTATGCATATGGTTGTCGTAACGTTGGCTTTGGGGGTTTTAAAAAATGATTTTTTTACTTTTTACAAAAAAAAATATTTAATAAATTACTTTTAACCCAAAACTATTTATTTGTTTACTTTTAACTTATGCTTAGGGCATTTTTCAAAAAAAAAAAAAAAAATTGAATTTTTACTTTTAACCTAAAAGGTTTTTCTCTTTTTCATTTTAACCCTACATAATTTGTTTCTTTAACTTTAACCCAAAACTTTTCATTATTTGCAATTTAACTTCAAAACTTTTGTTACTTATACTTTTCATCTTTCGCAAATTTTCGTTTTGCGTATAGTTCTAAATTTTTCGAGTTAATACGACGCAACGTGTATGTGTGGTTCAACGTTTTTACCTCTATTTTTCCATGTTTGACAGGTTCGTCGCAACACGCATATCCTAGGTCGAGTCAGTGTTGGTGGTCGATGACGGTTTTTGACACCGTTTTACGCCCCGCCGCAACGCGGGGTATGCTTTGGGGGTTTTCAAAGGAAAAATGGTTATGCATATGGTTGTCGTAACGTTGGCTTTGGGGGTTTTAAAAAAATGATTTTTTTACTTTTTACAAAAAAAATATTTAATAAATTACTTTTAACCCAAAACTATTTATTTGTTTACTTTTAACCCAAAACTTTTTATCTTTTGCAATCTATCCTCATAACTTTTTTTACTTTCAACTTTGGTCATTTATAGTTTTCATTTTACACAAATTTTTCGCTATATGCTTGGTTCTAAATTTTGTGACTTAACACATCACAACGTGCGTCTTTGGTTTAACGTTTTTACGTTTCGTTCTAAATTTTGCGAGTTAACATGATACAACGTGTGTGTGTAGGCGAACGTTTTTTACATCGTCTTTTTTCCCCGTTTGACAGGTTTAACATAACGTGCGGGTCCTAGATCGACTTAGTTATAACTAAAGAATCCCCGCCGAATTGCGGCGGGTCTCAATCCTAGTTAATATTATAAAGGGTTATTGGATTTTCTCACTCCCACCTATTGAATATTGGCCGCTGCCACTCTCAACTATCACTATCACTTTGACTCTCACCACTCCCAACGTAACACTTTGTGTGTTGTGTCACTCTACTAGTGGACATTTCTTTGTGTTTCACTTGTGTTATTGGTGATATTAGGCTAACACTTTATAAATTACTAATGACTGCAGGTGAATCTGCTCCTAAAAGACAAAAGGGGAGCCAAAATCCACTTAACCAGAGTGGCACAACACACAAAGTGTTTAGTTGGGAGTGGTGAGAGTCAAAGTGATAGCAATAACCCTATTATAAATGAAAGTATTTCCTAAGGGCATGTTTGGCTAAGCTTTTTGAACCAACTTATTGACTTCTTCAAAAAGCCAATAAGTCAAAATAGTGTTTGGCTTAGTGAGAAGTCATTTTCAAAACACTTTTCAGTAGGGAGAAAAAGTCATTTTTGAAAAGTCAGAAATTTGTGACTTTTTAGAGCTTTTCAACACAATTACAAATTTACCTCCTACCAAACAACTTTTCAATATGAAGAATGTCCTTTTTAGTAATTTTGGCTTTTTCCACCCAATAAGCTAATCCAAACACTTTTTTAAAAACTCCTTCCCAAAAAGTCATAAGTCATTTTAATAAAAAATCTTTTTTGAGTTAAATAAGCTTAGCCAAACATGCCCTAAGTCTCATATAATCAAAGTAAATAGCAAGATGATATTAAAGTGAAGTGTGAATTAAGTGGGTAAATACTTGATTAAATTAGAGGCAAGAAGCTCATTCTACCGTTAGGCTCGTAGGTTAATTAAGACTCTGTGAATGATGCTACGTAGGTGGGGAGTACTCGAGAAGCATTTGGCCTAACCGGACAGTACTCGGGCCTCAGTAGCCTACCTTATTGCGACTACTCAGGGAATGCTCGACCTCCAAAACCTTGTTTTACAACAATGTTCTTAGAGAAAAATCTAAATATTAATCGTATAGGGGGGTTTGGACATTAAACGAGAAACAAAAGAAAGGAGTGTAATTGTGTAAGAACAAAAAGTCATGCAAGATGAATGAATGTAAGAAGACGTTATTCGACGTAATTTTTTTTCGGAAATGAGTTGAGTCAAATATAATTTGTTCTTATGTTTATTATTATGTATATTTTCAGTCGATCTAAGTTTTAACGTAAGTTTGATTTTCTCACATAAATGAGTCGGGTCAAACATAATACGTTTTCGTGTTTATTTTTATGAACGTTTTCAGTTGATTTACACTTCGACGTAATTTTTTTTTTTTTTTTGAAAACCTATCAGGTCAAATATAACACGTTTTAACTAGACAGTATATAGATTCGAAGTAGTTTACATTTTAACGCTGTGACAACACTCAAGATAAGTTAGTAGTTAAATTACATTAATCATCCTCCCTTAGTTAACTTCCATCCATCCATTGCGGTTGATGATCGACACATGGCGGTGGCGGCGGCGGCGGCTTCTTAAAGTCTAGCTGTGTCGTTTGTTGGCTCTTCTTCTTTCCTTCCATTTCTTTAATCTATCCACAAACCTTTTCTCCCTCATCAAACATTCGTTTCAGATTCACTAAACCCAATTTTCAATTCAAAGTCAACTCTTTCTTCTTCTTCCCCGCTTCTGGTCAAAGGTAATTCCCCCGTACAAAATTAGTTATAGCTCCATTGATCTAACCCTTGTATTCTTACATTTTCGAAATCAAAGAGTGCGGTAGGTTTTTTAATTTCAGTTTTTGATAATAGTTTCCGTACGTTTTGGGTTTTAATTCGTGTTTAAACGTGTTGAGAATATTATCGAAATTAGGGTTTCGTTTTACGCCAAATTAGACTATGAAGTCTGAAATGTGTTGTAATTTATGGTGATTAGTGTTCGTCGATCAA
The DNA here is from genome assembly GCF_002127325.2 of Helianthus annuus. Taxonomy (NCBI): domain Eukaryota; kingdom Viridiplantae; phylum Streptophyta; class Magnoliopsida; order Asterales; family Asteraceae; genus Helianthus; species Helianthus annuus. The sequence continues at coordinate 171,515,247 of NC_035449.2, read as the reverse complement.
TTTCTGACTCTAATTTTCGTGTGAATTTTCAATTTCACGCCCTAGTGTTTGATTAGTGTTACTTCCTGAGAGTATTGTAGAAATTAGGGTTTATTTTTATGCAAATTGGAGTATTAACTCTGATGTATATTGTAATTGATGGTAATTAGTGTTCGTCGATCAGTTTCTGATTCTAATTTTGGTATTTTTTTGTTTTAATTGCAAGCCCTAGGGTTTGGTTTTATGCAATATTGGATTACAACTCTAAAATGTCTTGTAATTGATGATATATAGTGTTCCTCGATCAATTTCTGACTCTGATTTCGGTATTGTTTTCAGTTTCACGCCCTAGTGTTTGATTAGTGTTACTTCCAGAATTTTGTAAAACTAGGGTTTGATTTCATGTTAAATTGGATTAATAACTATGAAACGATCGGTTGATTCTGGTTCTGATTTTGGATTTGACCGATATGGGGCAGGTTGGTTCGATTTGAGCTAGTTAAAACCAAGAGGGGTTGTTGTTCCAGATGCTTTTAGTGAGTGTGGATTTGAATTTTAAACGGTGAAACTAGTTGGTTGAAGATAATTTCTGTTGTGATATGGATGGTTCTCAAGGGGGATCAAATTCATCATCGCCACCATTTCTCACTAAAACATATGAAATGGTGGATGACCCGTTGACAGATCATATTGTTTCATGGAGTCATACCGGGAATAGTTTTGTTGTTTGGAATCCACCTGAATTCGCCGGGGAATTGCTTCCGAAGTATTTCAAACACAACAATTTCTCGAGTTTCGTTCGTCAGCTCAATACATATGTAAGCATGCTGTTTAATTTAATTTGATTTTATTTATGTTTTGTTTTGTATTAGAGGTGTTTGACGTTACACTATGAAGTGGTAATGTGGTATGGGATAATTAGAATAATATGGGTGTAGGAGATAGTGTCTAGACGACCTTCTGATGTTTGATTGTTTGGCAAAATAGTTATTAAGTAGATAATGACTTTTAAAAAGGTGATGCCAGTTGCCGAACATTCGTTAAGAATCATGATCAAATAATCAGATAATCAGGTAACTCAATAGTCGGTTTTCTTGCACCAACTCAGACAATGACCTTCAAAAGTCATGCCAAACACTCTACCAAGAATCATCATGATTAAATAATATGATAACAGGTATCTCAATAGTCGGTTTTCTTATACCAAATCAGATAATGACCTTCAAAAAGCATGCCAAACACCTTCTAAGAATCATGATCAAATAATCAAGATCTGAATAGTTAGTTTACACCAAATAATCAAATAAAGTCAGAGATTGTTAGGTTATTTTTCATCTATCTAATTAGTCAGTTTTCATACACCAACCACTTTCCTATTTCTCCTAATCTGGTTATTTTATCTCTAAACAAGTTCAAGATCATAAGCAGTTCTCATCACCGAAAACTCAGTTTTAGGTTTCAACAGACATCCAAACACTCCTTTGCTAGTTTTCATGCATATGCCTTGTAAAACCGTGGAATGGGTTAACATGTATATATCTAGTTTTCATGCATATGCCTTGTTTTTGGAATATGCAGTTATGTATAGGTATCACTGTATTAGATATATGAACCATCGTTGTCAATTTTTCAATTTTAACTATTTACAAACCATGGTTCAACCCGTCAACCTGGTCTGGCCGACCCACCCAACCCGGCCGGCCGGTTCATTTTTAACAATCGAAACTGTAGTTAGCGGTTCGATCCAGAATTTTCGACAAAACCGGACCTTGAACATCCCTAACACTTACCAAGCCAGATAATACTGTAAATCTGATTATTCTTGCTACACAAATTAAAGCTCCCTTACTTGATTAATCTAGCTTGTATTTGTACTTCTCAAAATAGCAAGTATAACTATCTGAGTATTTGTAGTCTATTCTGTTTTGTGATCATAAATATCGTACCAAATAATCATTAAGAGTAAAGTACGTAGATGGTTCCTATGGTTTGCACTTTGTAACGCGTTTAGTCCCCAGCTTTTTTCAAAGTTACATGGATGGTCCTTTGGTTTGCAGTATGTAGCGCATGTCTTCCCTAACTTGGACATGGTAAAACAGTAAAACCTTTAGATTTGTTGACTGGGGACTAAATGTGTTACAAAGTGCAAACCATAGGGACCATCCATGTACTTTTGGAAAGTTAGGGACCAAATCCAAAAGTTTGGTAAACCATAGGGACCATCCGTGTACTTTACTCAATTCTAAAAGATTCCAAGATGGACAAAAAAGTTTTCACGAGTCAACATTGGCTGGCCCGGTCTGTTATTGTACCAAAAACAACCCGTTTTAACAATCTATAAGTTCGCACAACATATCCATGTTGCCAATGTTGGTTTCATGGTTCGGTTGTCTTTTCATGTTTAGGTTGTTTTACGTCATTGATGTACAAAAAGTTATTTTACTTGTTTTTTAAGTTTTTTTTTATACTTTCGAGTTTACTTTGTTATATAATAATGAAATGAAAATTATTTTTTTAGGGTTTTAAAAAGATAGATCCCGAACAATGGGAATTTGCGAATGACGAATTCATAAAAGGTCAAAGACACCTTCTGAAAAACATTCACAGGCGGAAACCGGTCCATAGTCACTCAACACCGCCACAAGGAACTTCATCAAGCCCATTATCGTCTTCAGAAAAAAAGAAATACGAAGATGAAATCAAGAAACTAAAACACGAAACAAGTTCTCTTCGGCTTCAGTTACTGACCCACAATCAAGAAAATCAAGAAAACGAACACAAATTATCTTTTTTACGTGAACGATTACACACCATACAGTTAAAGCAAAAGAAAATGATGTCGTTTCTCGCTCAAGTACTAGAAAAACCAAGAATTTCATCCTCGCGCACACAATATTTGGAATCTAACAGCAGAAAGAGAAGATTATTAATATCCACTTACTTACAGGGTGAAGCGAATGCAGAAGAAACTGAAAATTTAGAAGTTCACGAGCTGATAAACAAATTGGATTCATCTTTGAAGTTTTGGGTGGATTTCGTGAACGATGTAAAAACGTCAAGTCAAGAACAAGATGATGTTGGTGATCATGATTCAAAACTGGATCATGCTGGCAGCTCTACTATTTCATTGATCAACATTAATCAAGATTCTCGGGTGAAATCGAAAGCTTCAGGGATTGACGTGAATGCAGAGCCTGTTGGTGGTGGCGGTGGTGATGGTGATGGTGATGATGGCGGTGGTAGAGTCGTAGCACCGCCAGTGAAAACGGGTGCAAATGATGTTTTCTGGGAACAGTTTTTGACAGAAACGCCTGGCAGTGGTGACACGCAGGAAGTTCAATCTGAGAGACGAGATGTAACTAAACCTTTGTGGGGTACACATAATTTAGGTAAAATTACAGAAAAAATGGGGAATCTTGGTCCTGGTAAGCTTGATGTACGATGATTGTAAATCTTAGATTTTCTGCTTTAAACTTGTGTTTTGTAAACGTTGTTGAATATTAGTTTAAGCATTGTATTTTGTTTTTTGGGGGTGTTCTTTAAGGTTTAGTTCAGTTTACATGAAGTATTCTAGTGGCAAAATATCTCCTCTGGTTGGTTAGATTGGTCTTTCCTTACTACTACTAGCAAACGAAACCAAACCTTAGTATGATATTAAGTGATACCTGACCGTGTATAGAAACATACAAACATAAGCACCTAAACCATACTTGTAAACATTTTCATTTTCTTGTTATTGGGTAATAAAGTAACCTACTAATTCACAACCTTTCTATTTTTTATATTTCGAGTTCCTTACATAACATAATTATATAAAATTTAAAAAAAGTTAAAAAAACGTATTTGAAAACCTCAATAGGTAATTTTTAACAAGCTGATGGGTATACCCGACGCCCTATGGGTAATGAGTATTCATGTACTCGATGGGCATGAGACCGAGCATGAAGCTAAAGTTGTACAATTGTGTATGAGATTAAGATTACTAATACTCGTTCCACCCGAAGAAAGATACAAAGTATGTTTTTTTTCTTGTTATAATTGGCATTGTAGTTTGTAAATTTGATTTGAGAATAATTTATAAAATCCACCACACAAACATTGTTACAATTAAAATATAATCAAATAAATTGAGAAATTTGGAGAAAAATCTTCAAAATGATCAAAGTGGGCTTGAGAAGGAGGAATTCGAGTTCTAGATATAGGCAACCCATCTATTGGACATCCTAAAGGTTAAGTGGTGTGCTCTACAACCAAAAGGTTGAGAGTTCAAATCTTGTACGGTACAGGTTATAATGTATTTAACCTAAAACATCTTGTTGATGATCAAATAAAAAAATGTTGTCCATACAAGGTTCAGAATCCATCCTTTTGTTTTCCTATTAGATTGCATACACGATCCATTTGGATTAAAAAGTGACAATAGTCGTGCAATATTTATGACCAAACATACGTCATCATCGTGTTACATTAGGCTATGAATATCATTGTTGTCGCAATCGTTATCTTCGTTGGTAGAAAACAGATCTTTACAAAGCTCGCCGTAAAACCTACAGACCAAGTTCATGAACACAGGACTCTTGAGATTCTTCCAGCAGTAAAGAAGCTCTTCCACATCCACCAAGTCCCTTGTGTTCCCTTCTTGTGCTACCATCTTCACCAAATAACTCTCAAACCTCTGGCAATCATCTTTGGCATCATCGTCGTCTTCAACAATCGCTACAAAAGTATCTAAAATCATTGCATTTATACCAATATGTAAACTAATAAACTTTGGCTGAAACTGAAAACACGTGAATAGAGTTTTGAGATCGTAGGAAGCGTGGAGATTTAGACTATTCGACTACATCTTTAAGAGCATGTGTTCATAAATTGTTAAGTTTAAAAACAAGCAAGTCAACCAGTTCAGTTGGATTAAGATTTATAACTAAGGTTCAGTTTTGACGGTTTGGCCAATGGTTTAGAACTTGGAACCGGCCGTGTAAACCAAAGTGACTCATTTAACATAAATAAATGTATTGTGACATTTTCCTAGCGTCTTCGGAAACAAAGTTGTTGATTAGTTGATTAATGGGCTAATGGTAAATGGTTATTGACTTATTGGGCTCATCTAGAACATGAAATTACTACTACATGTATAATTTTTATATATATGTTAATCGGACTATGGTCCCTAAACATTAATATTTTGGGCCTTCTTTAGAACATGGACCATGTGCAGTCAGTCGCCCACCCTGCATAATATTTATTTTCAATATATGTATACATTTTAAACCGTTTAACGCAAACCACTAAAATCGTCCAATCCGGCCCACCCCCAAACACGGGTTGGTTGTTTTGTTGCTACGAGAACTATAGTTAGTGATTTTACTCAGAATTTTCGTCAAAACCGACCAGAGTGGAATGTAAACATCCCTACACACTTTTATGTACACAAAATACAATAAAAAGTTTGTAGAATCAATTAACTTGTTGTTGTGCATAATTTCTTACCAGCTCTCCCCATCTTGACATACGCCGGTGTTAAAGGCGATGGGCATGGCGCTTTCTGCACAAACCCAGCGTCCGAAAAGCTCTTGAGCTCCATGAGTCGGTCCATGTCTTTTGGCCTTCTTAACGAGCCAAAAAACGACGTTAAACAACAAAAATGGTGTGTCTTGGTTGATTTAGGAGAAACATTTCTTCTTATAAAGGTTGGTTTTTTGAATTTGAAGAGACAAGTGATGGTTTTGCATGGGGTGGTAAAGTGTTTCTTGCATGTGAAGGTACTAACAGTAGGTTTGGTGGTCATGTTTTGTAGGTAGGTTGCTTGTGGATGAAGCAATGTGAAAGAATGATGATGGAGGGAGTTGAGAACTTGTTTTAATGGAGGTTGGTATTGTAGGTTAATTAATGGAGAATGTTTATATTAATGGATGTATGAGTGGGTTTCACATCTTTGCTTTCAACAAAAAGAAGTGGTACACCATGAACAATATACGAGATAAACATTTTTTTATTTTATTTTATACTAATTTATGTTGAATAAAATATTTTGTTTTAATTAACCCCTTTTCAATTTCAAATATTATTTCATGTGTCTATAAACTGTTTAATCAACTAAGTTGTCTACACTTAAGCAAATCAAACGGTAGATTTGAGAGTCATAGGGTTCAACCGTTGACTTTGTTGTTTGAAACTAATTTATATATTATTAATTTAAAACACTGTTACGCATTCTACTGTATTGTTAATTTATGCATATATATATGTAGTACCAGTTGTATAAGTTGTTGTAAATAGAGTAGGATTGCCAGTTGTTGTATGTAGATCTCCAGTTGTTCTATAGCGTGTGTATTTGATGATGGTTTTAATTATAAACCTGATTACAAAGTGCCAAGTGCCCTGATACGTGTCTTTCCCTATCACGATTTAGGGTTTAACCCCCCCCCCCCGACATGTCATTTACTCTTCTCTCATAACAGAATCAAGCCCTAATCTCTCTGGTTCATTTCTTCCGCGCACACAACTGTTGAGCGAAGGTAGGTCCTTCTGATTTATGTTAATCTTATTTATAAACGGGTTTTCCTACTCTTAAATTAGTAAAATTTGGAAATTTTGTATAGGATGAAGTAATTACCTTTATTTTTTAATGTTTTCATTTTGAAATATATAATCACCCATGTTTTTGTTATTTTTTTATGAGCAACTTTGTATTTTTAAATTTAAATACTAACTCACGCATCTTCTAATTTTATTACTAAACTACACTTATTTGTAAATCACAAGACTAAACCCTCACCACTTTAACACTCTAATTCTATTACCTAAAACTTTTTTACATACTTTTTTGGAGAAAGTATAATGTACAAAATGGCTTAACCTACATTAACATACGCGACAGAATTTATAACGTGCGTAATTATTTTTTTCACCATTATAACGTGCGTGATTATCACCTCCATGCGTGATTATCACCTCCCATGCGTGATTATCACCAAAAAACTGCTCCCATGCGTTATTAGGGCTCCCATGCGTGATTATTGCCCAGATCTGATGGTTGAGCGCGTCGCGTACGTGAAGTAAGATAAGGACTTTTGTATGTTAACCTTGGCTAAAAAAACAAAACTATTTTACCGGTTCCACTTTAACACTCTAGTTGTAATTCTAGAATTTTCTCAACATCAAACCAAACCTTGCTTTTGAGGTATGCGTTTTCCAAAACACTAATTATTGTAAAAATTAGCAAAGTCGGGTGTATCTAAAGCGAGTTTTTGAAAGTATAAACCTTCAAATGCAAGTTTTTAAACTTTTCAAACAACTATGTTACTTTTATCATAATTACAAAATACTTGGTAATAATCTATTAGGAACCTTATATATGAGTTAAATAATCTATTATTATTAGGTTAGAAACCTCTATTGAAGATTTAGAAATTATAAAATGATTCCGACCTCCAACTTTCTTTCTCCTCCCTTTCTCACAGAAGCAACTGCACTCTCCCACAAAGCGTCCATGGATATCACCAACTTTATGATTTTGTTTTAAATAATGCAATTTATCAGGATGTTATAACCCTAAACCAATAAACGGGTTACTATTAACAAATAAAACCTCTTTAATCATCAGATTTTAGATATATTATAATAAAAATATTGTTTCATGCAACCTAGACTGATTTGACCCATACCAAAACTACCCGTCTTAACCTGAACTTGTTTTGATCCGTTACTCGGTCTGTTAGAACTAACCATATATTAACAAGTAGCATGTATTCAGAAAAACAATTTTGTATTATTCAAACAATGTGAGCAGCTTTAACAGCTACCCGTATACAGTTTTTTAAGTCCTATCATAACAATTAGCAAAACAAGAAGCACGACTCGCTACAACAATTAGAACTTAATCTATTTATTTTCTTTATAGTTTAAATAATTCAAAGGAAAATACGAGGATGCGCGTTTTAGCCAAATCCCCAGAAAGTATTATCTGAACTTTAAGCAGCTTTTGTAACTTCATGGATGGCTTTTGCCAAGTATTCAACATTGCCACTTGTGACCCCTGCCATACTGTACCATACATATATATCTTGATGAATATTCAACAAAACAAAAACGAGCGTAATTAATAAATTTGGCATTTTTAAGGGTTTTAGCATAAGTTACCTAATACGACCATTGCGGGTCATGTAAATGTGAAACTCTTTTGTCAAGCGATCAACTTGTTCAGGAGTCATCCCACTGTAGCAGAACATGCCAATCTGTTTAAGCATATAAAAGCATGATTATTTTTTATATCCACTAAAATAACTATGACTGAAGGGTAGATTAGTAAATTTACCTGATTAGTTATGTGTTCCCATGATAACGGAGAGCCCAACTTCTCGATGTTTTCCCTAAGTGAAGTTCTCATCCCGATTATACGGTCAGCCATACCCTGGAAGGTGAAACTGATTTAATGAACATATATTTATTTATGGTGTGGTAATTTATACTTTATTTCTTGCCAGTATACTAATATGATGTTCTCGCATTTTACTTTCTAATTACACATTTCATGTTGGTGATAAAACATAACCCGAATCAATCGTTCACAAGTAAACGGGTCAAAATTGCCACATCAGGTCTTTGACTTCCAATGATTATTATAGGGCTGTTCATGAGCCGAGCCGAGCTAGGGCAAGCTCGGGCTTGGCTCGATTATAAACCGAGCTGGCTCGGCTCGGCTTGGATTTGAAACCGAGCTGAAAATCTAAGCTCGGGCTCGGCTTGTTTTGGCTCGATTTTAAAATAAAAATTAATACATAGCTCTCAAAATTCAGTATTCTAAAATATTATTCAATACTTCAAAAGAACGTATTCAAAATAACTTCAACCTAATACATTACAAACTAAAATCACGTTCAACAACGCAAAATAAGTTTTATATTTCAAGTAAATACAATATTTGTTCATTAGCACGGCAATTAACCTTTAAATATGTCATAGATATCAAACTACAAGCCTAAATACATGTAAATAATAATCACTTCTTTGTAATATATTAGATGTATATAAAAATAAAATATATTATAAGTAAAATAATTCGACCTAAGCCGAGCCGAGCTACCAAGCGAGCCAAACCGAGCCAATTTGGCTCGTCACGAGCCGAGCCGAGCTAGGCTCACTTTCTAACCGAGCCAAGCCAGCTCGGCTCACTTTCAAACCGAGTCATATCGAGCAAGCTTTTTCCGAGCTAAATCCGAGCAAGCTTCGAGCGAGCTCCGAGCCGCGAGCTTTTTGGACAGCCATACCAATGAAACAAGAAACTAAAAGATGATGAGTACCTTGACTTCTTTGAGCCACAACTGCTTCAAATCTGGATCACCAAGAATAGTCGAAACAATCAGTGCACCATGAACTGGTGGATTACTGTACATCGGTCTTGCAAGTTGCTGTAGTTGACTCTTCACAGCCACAGCTTGTTTCTCATCTTCACATACCAAACTGCAAGCAAAAGTTCGCAACTTTATATCAAACAAAACGATCACAAAAAAGTAACTTAGAACAAATTATAGTAATCTGGAATGACAAATTGAAAAAATCAAACTAAAGGCCCATGCATACAATTACAAGCAAGTAATAGAGAATTAATTACCTAAGGCAGCCAACTCTTTGGCCATAAAGACCCATATTTTTAGCGTATGATTGAGAACATCCAATTAAATGACCATCTTCAAGAAAAATTCTAATGGATTTTGCATCTCTTTCTGGATCACCACTTGCAAATCCTTGATAGGCCATGTCAAAGAAAGCAAAATGACCTTTCACCTGAATACAGTAACATATACACCCGGATATTATGACCCGTTCATCAAAAATGGGTTGATAAGGGTAAAAAAATAGTTTACGGGTCAATTTGGGTCTACTAAAATTATATAATGAGTCAATTGGGTTATACTACTATACTTAAATTAAACAACGTGCCAATTTGTTACCACTAGCCACCATAAAACTAAAAATACCGGGTGAACGCGTTTTGAATTTTTTATGCCTTTTTTTTCTTTCTGAAACGACCCATTTCACCCGAACCCATTTTGGTCAGAACCCAGTTTGGCCCGTTACCCAATACGGTCCGTCATGTTAGAATGTAATCTAGACTTAGGTTATGTTAATTATGTATTTATTAGATAAATGGTCACAAGGCAGAAAACAAAAGTCAATGACGGTTATTTAACGGTTATGACGGTTTTCTGGTACCCCAAACAAAGGGGTATAACCACCTTGTTAATACAGTTTCACAGGCTACATATATGCCCAAAATTGTAAAGACGTGTTGATCAATTTCATGATAAAAAAAAAGGTCTGTGTTGACTTTTGTTGACAGACCAAATTTATCCAATTGATCCCATGTTCTTGATGCATAATTAATTCGTAATTAAGTGTTCTTGATATCCAACGCGACAAGCCCATTTTGCAGGGCTTAGTAACATACTAACATCAAAAACTAATTACTTAAAGAGACAAGATAGAAAGTATCAAATGCCCAAACCTTAAACTGGTAAGATATTTCTTTCCATTGTTCTACCGTGGGGTCAACTCCAGTAGGATTATGTGCACAAGCATGCAGCAAAAAGAACGACCCGTTTGGTGCATTCTGCACAACAACCAACAAAACATCAAAAAACCAACTATGATTTCCCTAACAAATTCCATACATTAAAATATTCTTGATAATTGATACCTTAACATCATCCATCAGCGAGGCGAAATCAAGACCTTTTGATTCCGGATGATAATAATGGAATGTTCTTTGTGGTACATTAGCATCTCTCCAGATGTTATGGTGACTAATCCAACAAAAATCAGATCAGAACGGTAAATATAGCTGGTCAACGGTCAAAATTATTGACGAAATATTATCAATGTTCTTACTTGGACCAGGTAGGGACTGGAATATAGATCTGAGAATCAGGCGAAAACCGCTTTTGAAAATCTGCGAAAATTCGGCATGCACCAGTGCCAGATAGAGCTTGTATTGCTGCAATTCGTTTATCTTTGATTAAATCAGAATCGTCACCGTAGGCCAATTTCAGTGTTTCCTCAACCATTTTGTTGCTTCCTCCCATTGGAAGATATTCCCTGAAGATATGTATGATTAAATAGAATTCAGAATAAATCAAAGTTTCATGGAAAAGAACCGTTGAATATATTCATCATTAAATCAAAAATTCAATCAACAATCTAGATTAAATGTATTTTAAGTTGAATGATGCCAGATGAGCTTAAACAAAACTGCTGGATCTACTAAGTCATAATTTTCAACATCTTAACCCGATTTTTTATTTATATCTTTTGCATGTTACTTTACTACTCTAAAATTATAAATTCACAGCAAAAATAAATGTACAATGTCAATTTCTCTTTTAGATTTTAAATTTGGCATAACATATCCAACCATTTAAGTTGTGACATAACACATTTGTTTAGTTAAACGCATTTGCAGGTTTGACCAGAAACTGACCCGAGCCTGTTTATACTAAAACCCAAACCAACAAATTTCGTGTTATAAATTCACAACCCTGAATGACACCCATTAAAAAACGTAACCATCTTTTACAATCAATAAGAAAAAAATTGAAATGTCAATCATGGTACCTAGGAAACTGTAGATGGATATTTTCAAAAAAAAAAAAAAAAAAAAAGAAAAGGAAACTGTAGATGGTGACAAAGCCATAGAAAACAACAAAGATATCTTCTTATAATATCTTAGAAAAGACAAAAAAATGTTAAAGGAAAATAAAGACAAGGATCAAAATTTGTCAACCACAAGCAGGAATGTAAAAAAGGATGTAACTATAACCAAATATTAGCACTATTTCTCAACAAAATTTGCTAATTAACAACCTAATCAAAAGTTTTTTTTTTTTTTTTTTTTTTTTTTTTTTTTTTTTTTTTTTTGCATCCTAAACTGAAATTAACAACTTCAAACAAGTTCATTGCATAACTTTCTTTGCATCCTTATATCTGTAATTTGCATCCATTTTTTAAATAAATAAAAAAAAAAAACTTAAATAAAAAGATGAGCAGGTCATCTCACTCACATGTTCAAGTTTCCAGCAATTCGTCTCTCAGCTTCTCTAACACAATCAAGAACAACCGGCTTCCCGTTATCATCACGATAAGCTCCCTACCAAATTAGGGAAAAAACATCTAAATGAAACTCAACCGAAAACAAATAAGAAAACCTAGGGTTTTAATTTTAAACAACAAAACCTCAAATCCTTGAATTAAGAAAACAAAAAGAGACTTACGACGCCAACATTAACTTTGTCAGGATGAGGATCCGCTAGAAAAGCTTCGGTGACACCGAGGATAGGGTCTTTGGGCGCAGGCTCAACGTGTTTCCACCACGATGATATGGATCGTGAGCCGTGTGATGTTATCATTCGTTTGGTGATCGCTGTACGGAGCGCCATTGGGCGGAGATTGGTGAGTGATCGCCGGAGTACTGGAGTTCAGGTGGGGGTGGGTGGAGAATGAAATGAAATGAAATGGAATTTTGAGGTTTATAAAGGAGACAACGGAATCCAGATAGCGTGCTGCCGACATTGGAATGCGGAAAATCTCATCTGGCTTAACTCACCAATGGACAACTTGTTACTTTTTTTTAAATACATTTTTTTTAAATACATATTTTATCTTGTTTAAGGTTTTCTTTTCTTTTATTCCGATAATTTTCAAAAGAGTAAATGTCAATTTACGTCCCTTCAGGTTTACATCAAAACGCACGACTAATCTTTATTTGAAAAAAATGTTACAATTAGGTTCCTGTGGTTGTCGATTGCGTTTAATAACGTCCCTTCTTATATTTTTCTGGTTTAAATATTGTGAAAAGACTAAATTACCCTTAAAATTTTCATGACCATTTCGGTCCCTGCTGTAAAATTTGTTAAGTTCCCTCCATATTCAAATGGTTTCCAAATCTAATTACCAATCACCCCAACAAATCAACAACAACAAAAACAAATGTGTGCAGCAACAACATGAACAACAAATGTGTGCAAGAACAATCTGAACAGTCTGAACTGAACAATCTAAACAATCTGAACAAATGCGTGCAATGAACATGAACAACATGAAGAACATGAACAACAAGAAGAACATGAACAACATGACTGCAGCAACAATATGAACAATCTGAACTGACCCTAAGTGAACGGACTGCAGCAACTGTAACACCCCGTGTTTTCCAAAAAGTCAAAGTCAAGAGTTGACTGTTATTGGAATTAAAGATTAATAAAGATTAATTTCATTTTAGTTTCATTTTGATTTTCATATTATTTGGAGTAAGTGTTGTATAATCAAACTAATCGGCCGATAATCGAACTGTGAATCAACGACCGACTGTGAATGATAGGAAGTAACAACGCAATAAAGCTAGTCAATCAATAATCAAGCTAATCGAATCAATCATCGAACTCAAGTGTGGGGATTTTAATGCTTTCATACGTGTGTGTGTGCCTTATGTGTTACTTGTGCATGTTTACTTTTATGTTAAAGTGTGTGGTGAATCAATCAAATCAATCAAGACTCAAAGGTGAATCAAACTCAATGGAAATCGAACCCGTAATGGTTGTAAGGATGCTTGTATGTTAGATATAGTAGTTGAGACTAAAAGTAATTTGATTAGAAATTCTATCATTCTCAAATCATCGTTCATCGAAGTCGAAATATCAAAAATCGTCGCGAAACACTCAAAACCAGGCAAGCCGATCGAACAGGGCAACCTGATCGAACAGGCTAGCCAATCGAACAGGGCAACCTGATCGAACAGGCTAGCCGATCGAACAGGGCAACCTGATCGAACAGGCTAGCCGATCGAACAGGACTGTTCGATCGGACAGCTGCTCGATCAGGGATGCTGTTCGATCAGCTGACCCTTTCCTCTTTTGGAAGCCTATAAATAGGGCTGTCCTTGTCAAACTTTCCACTTTTGGAAAAGCTCTGACCGACCAGCCTCTTCTTCTCACTAAATCTCAGATTTCTCTCAAACCGGTAAGTATTTCACTCTAATCCTTGTACGTTTTGTTCATTAATCGATTCTCCATCTTTCTATCTTTCAAAACTTGGATTTCATCCATGAAATCACCAAGATCTAGGTGTTCTTGGGTGATGTCATCATGTGTTCTTCAAGAACACTAAGTTTTGGCATCATTCCACCATGAACAACTTAGATCTAACCGATTTCCACATAAATAACCTAAAATCTTCCAAAGATCTTAACATTTCACGGTGGAAAAGGATTGGAAGACGGGTTTTCATCTACCTTTCAACTCTTTTACACTCAAAAAGGTGAAAACGAGACTTGAACCGATTTACAAATCAATCTAAACAAACACATGGTTCAAGATTCGGGTTCTACCGAGAGATATACCGATTTCGGGTTAAACGTTAAACTTAGGTTCCAAACCGTCTCTGACCGAGTTTGGGTGATTCCTGCTCGAGTCAGTAGACTAAGTAGGGACTTCAGCTTTGTGGTTCAACTCGTAGTCAAAATATCTCTAAAACATCAACAATTAACGGGAATAACCAAGTGTTAAGTGAAAGGTTAACCGAATCGAGAAGCTGGCCGAACGGCTAGGCTGTTCGATCGAACAGCCCAACCGAACGACTATACCAGCCGATCGACTAGGCTAACCGATCGACTAGCACTTAGTCCCACAAACTCATGAAGTGTAGTATTGACGAGGTACTGTTCGATCGACTACGCCACTCGATTGTAATCATTACTGCTCGAATCATGAGATACTATACTTTCAAAACACTTAGACTTTTCGAAACATTGGAATGTCACCCGATCGAGCATGCCAACCGATCGAGTGACATATTTGAAAACATTGAAGTGCTAGCCGATCGGTTGGGCTAACCGATCGAACAGCTGTTCGATCGGCCAACTTGAAAGGTAGTACAAACCATCATACACAAACACATCCTTCTCATCAAAGGAAGAAACAATCCACTTGAAGGAACCAGCCGATCGAGCCAGCCAGCCGATCGAATGGATGTTCGAGCGGACTTTCAAACCAATCGAACAGCCCACTCGATCGAACTGCTGTCCGATCGAATGGCCTACTCGATCCAAGTATATTGTTTACGTTTTCCGCGTTACTCATCGTTGTGTTATCAAACTATTCAGGCTAACCTATTCTCAGTGCTCCTTTCAATCCACAACCAACCACTGTGAGTATACTCGATCCCTTTTTGCTTTCAGCACTTCTGGGTGTTACATACGTAATCTATCAAATTCACAAACAGCACAAACTATTTGAACGCTAACCTACTTGCATGTATTACTTGTCTAAATGATTGCTGTTTATTATGTTTACACGTGGAGTGCTATCTACCTGCTTTAGCAACATAGTACTATAGTTTGGACTCAGCACCCGTTCACACGGGGGTTGCTAAGGACAATTACTTGCATGGATTACGGTGGTAATCATGTATCGCGAACTGTCTCGGACAGTCAACTCGAAGTCATTGGTATCGATGGTCCCATGTTGAAAATTTACATGCATCGTTTGCCCTTGTGTACGTGCTTGGTTATGCGTAAACTATTCGAACTCTATATGCTATATCAAACTTGTGTACTCACCTTTACATTATATGTATTGACTTTTATTTTAACGTATGTGACAGGTGTTTAAGCTACTAGCGTGCTAGGGAAGCGAGGCAATAATAAGCTTCTAGGAGCCTGTGTCCTTAGGACAGTGTCCATATACCTGCTCCAGGGTCATAATTATCTGTAGATCTTGTACTGGCACCTGTAGTCAGTAAGATCTATAGTTAGCCGTCTAGAAGTCTTAAAACAATATTTACTTTCGGTCTGTAATAATTAAGAATTTGAGTTGTCGGAACAGTTCCCATATTGTTTAGTTGATTTCTATGATAACTTGTTATTATTTGGGACACGGTATGGGACGTGTTACATAACTGAATTGTATGATAGTTGTTGTGGAAACTTCTGAACAATCTGTTTCGCTCAGTGCCGCGCCCCGATGATTCCGCCATCGGTTGGGGTGTGACAGATTGGTATCAGAGCCATAACTATAGGGAATTAGGTTAGACACGATCTAGTCCGGATCGCTGTCTTAGAGACCTAGACTATAGTTAGGAACCAAGAGACCAAGTTTATGTGCTTATTTTATGTTGTTTCCTTCTATTCTATCATTACATCCGAACTCCGAGCCAAATTTTGTAATTTGGACGGGATTAGGAGTGAAACCCGCAAATTCCTGCCTAAATTACAAATTTTTGTCAATTATTTTGTGCGATTTTCTATCAACAAACGGGGGAGAATTATACCAAATCAGGGCTGAAACCCATAATTTGATGAAAACTTTCCTCTAAAATTTTCTTAAAACAAGGAAGAAATTGCTGAGCTAGGGGTGAAACCCTAACCTTGGCAGTTATTCCAACTTTATTTTAATCTCGCCAAGGCAATTGACGGACTCCAACGACCTGAACTCACGAGTATGGCCTAGAATGCGCATGCATAATGCCCAAGAATCGAGGCAGAAACATGTCCCTAGAGTCGAAAGTGACGACAAGTCAACTGTGAATAGTTAAATTGCCATGGTTAGTCAAAGTCTAGTAGCCGCAGACAATCCATTTTCCGATTTTGAGTGTTGCTTCGTTGATTTTATGTGATTTACCTGTTTACGTGTTTTAAGATTCGTTGGTTACTCCATTGTTTATCGATCTGCGTGACTTTTGTTGCTATCCTATCTCGATTCGAATCCCTGTTGATGTGAACTAAACGAAACCAGTGTGCTATGCTACGCTATACGACTAAGTTAGACGATACAGTGTGATGCTACCCGATATGCAAAACGAACGACACTCGACTTGTGGTTATAGGTTTCTGTTTTCTGACTACCTCTGTGATAAAATTTCGTACGTGTTTAGGAAATTAAGTGCTCTATTTGCTTAATTGCTTATGTGCCCTAATTGCTTCTGTGCTTATGTGCCTCTATGATTATGTGCTTATGTGATTATATGTGTTACGTGACGAGAGATGCGACGTGATTCTAAGCTTTAGAGATCTAAGAACGTGTGAGACTCGAATTCGTTGTGTTGAGCCTGTGACGATGTCTATTGCAGACCATGTCGTCATCTGGACAACCTAGATCACGCTCGCGTCTTACCCGCCAGGAGAAAAGAGATCGACGTCTGGCTGCTATCATCTCTAAGACCGTGGCGAAGGCCGTGAGTGAGGTTTATGAGAACGCCAGCAAATCATCTGAGATGTCACAAGCTGATGCTCCGAAAGAATCCAGCAAGACTGCTTTTAGCTTCAAGCAATTTAAGGCATGTGGGCCAAAAGAGTTCACCGGCGAGGATGGTCCAACGGCTATGTTTCACTGGTTTGACTCGATAGAAGTCACCTTTCGTCAAAGTGGATGCCCAGATAATCTCCGGACTCTCAATGCTACTGGCGTCTTCCAGTCCCGTGCCTTGGACTGGTGGACTGCTGAAAGAAACAAGCGCGGAAGCGACGCAGCCTATGCTCTGTCATGGAAGAAGCTGAAGGAAATCATGATCGAAGAATACTGTCCCTCCCATGAGCGTCATAAGTTGGAGGATGAATTCTGGGGTATTAAACAAGACAAGGGTGACAACGCCGGTCTCACTGCTCGCTTCAAGCAGTTAAGCGTCATCTGCCCAGACCAGGTCAAGACTCCCGACATGACCATCAAAAAATACATCCGCGCTCTTCCTGACTGTGTAGCGGATTTTGTCCTAGCTTCAAAGCCCGCAACGATTGAGGAGACCTACCTGCTCGCCGCTGAGATTAATGACAAGCGGGTGAAGGCTGGTTTCTGGGATAAGCAAGTCAAGCCCCTGCATCAAGTTACTGCCGCATCAACCGACAACACCACCACTCAAGCCTCCAAGTCTTCGAGAAGAAGAAAGAAGAACAAAAGTTGCGCTGCCGCAACCACTGCTGCTCCACTACAGTCAGTACCGCCACAACAGCAGCAACCACAGCGCACTGCGCCAGTGATCAATGCGCCGCCGGCTAAGCGTGCGTACACCGGCCCCCACCCACTCTGTGCTACATGTTCTTATCATCACCCGGTGGGTGTGGCCTGCCGTTACTGTGCCCACTGCAACGTTTACGGGCATTTCACTGCAAATTGCCGCTATGGTCCTCGTCAAACGCAAGCTCAAGCCGCTGTTAACCAAGCCCTGCTACCTGCTCCTCCAGCTCCTCAAGCTCATCAAGCTGCACAGGCCCCGGCAAACAATGTTCGGACCTGCTTTGCATGTGGTAACCCTAACCACTTCGCAAACCGGTGCCCGAACAGGGTGGTGAAACAAGAAGCTCAACAACCCCAGCAACAACAACAGCAGCCTCAACAACAAGCCGCTCACGCCAGAACTTTCAACATCAACGCACGCCAGGCTCAAGCTGATAACAACGTGGTCAATGGTACGTTCCTTGTGAATGGTATATATGCATCATGTTTATTTGATACTGGAGCCGATAACTGCTTTGTGTCATTTGAATTTGAGAAGCTTCTTAGACGTAAGCGCTCTTATCTTTCGACACCCTTCGAAGTAGAAGTCGCTACCGGAAGAACCATTGCTGTCAATTCTGTGCTCCGTGATTGTACTCTCAAGCTCAACAATCATATATTTCCGATTAATCTCATTCCAATGCAACTCGGAAGTTTCGATGTCATAGTAGGCATGGACTTTCTTCGTGAAAACCGTGCTGAAGTTGTGTGTTCCGATAAGATGATTCGTTTTGTGCTAGCTAGTGGTGATATTTTATGTGTTTATGGTGAAACAACTGCAAAAGATCTCAAGCTCATGTCCTGTCTTCAAGCTCGCAAATATCTCCGCAAGGAATATCGAGCCTTCTTGGCCAACATTGTTGTAGCAGAGACGGACAAGAAAAAGAAAGTTGAAGTCAAGGATGTTCCTGTTGTCCGAGAATTTCCTCAGGTGTTCCCTGATGATCTTCCTGGATTACCTCCAAGTCGTGATATCGACTTTCGAATCGACCTTATTCCAGGAGCCAACCCAGTGGCCAAAGCTCCGTATCGACTCGCTCCATCTGAGATGCGAGAACTCTCAAACCAACTCCAAGAGTTACTTGAAAAAGGCTTCATTCGCCCGAGCACTTCTCCATGGGGCGCACCAGTCCTTTTCGTCAAAAAGAAGGACGGGTCGTTCCGAATGTGCATCGATTACCGGGAATTGAACAAGCTGACCATCAAGAACCGATACCCCTTACCAAGAATCGATGATCTGTTTGACCAATTACAAGGTGCTCAGTGTTTCTCCAAGATTGATCTACGTTCAGGCTACCATCAGTTGCGGATTCAAGAGGAAGACATACCCAAAACCGCTTTTCGAACCCGATACGGCCACTACGAATTTGTTGTCATGCCTTTTGGTTTGACCAACGCACCCGCGGTCTTTATGGATCTGATGAATCGCGTGTGTAAACCGTTCTTAGACCGTTTCGTCATTGTATTTATCGACGATGTCCTGATCTATTCCAGATCGAGGGCCGAACATGCGCAGCATTTGCGATTGGTTCTCGAGTTGCTTCAGGGAAACCAACTCTACGCCAAATTCTCCAAGTGTGAGTTCTGGTTGGAGGAGGTTCAATTTCTGGGTCACATTGTGAATAGTCGGGGTATACACGTTGATCCTGCAAAGATTGAGGCAGTCAAGGGATGGGTTACGCCAAAGAATCCGTCAGAAGTTCGCTCTTTTCTCGGATTAGCTGGTTACTACCGGCGATTCATCGAAGGATTCTCAAAGATTGCTGTACCGCTTACCTCCCTTACTCATAAAGACAAGCCTTTTGTGTGGGGAACCGCGCAGGAGACGGCTTTCCAAACCCTCAAACACATGCTGTGCCATGCACCAGTTCTTACACTGCCGGACGGAAGCGATGACTTCGTTGTCTATTGTGATGCTTCAAACCTTGGACTTGGCTGTGTTCTCATGCAACGAGACAAGGTTATAGCTTACGCATCTCGACAGCTCAAAATCCACGAGAAGAACTATACAACCCATGACCTCGAGCTAGGCGCAGTTGTCTTTGCCTTAAAGATTTGGCGACACTACCTGTATGGTACAAAGTGTACGATCTTCACCGATCACAAGAGCCTACAACATATCTTTAACCAGAAAGAACTCAATATGCGTCAACGCCGATGGGTAGAACTTCTCAACGATTACGACTGTGAGATCCGTTATCACCCAGGCAAGGCGAATGTAGTTGCAGACGCCCTCAGCAGAAAGAATTACGTGATAGGTGTTCGAAACATCCAGGCTCAGTATAACCTCGAAGCTCTCATCCGCGAAGCACAACACGCTTGCTTTAACGAGCGTACGTTGAAGAAAGAACGAATCTATCATGATGGAACTCAGCTCGTGAGCAAAGCCAACGGGATATTCTATTATCTGGACCGAATCTGGGTTCCGAGGAGGACAGATTTGCGAAAGATCATCATGAACGAAGCCCACAAATCCCGATATTCCATTCATCCCGGTGCGGACAAAATGTACCAGGACATTCGCTACAAGTACTGGTGGCCTGGGATGAAAAGGGATATTGCTCTATATGTTGGTAGCTGTTTAACTTGTGCAAGAGTCAAGGCTGAACACCAAAGACCTTCAGGCTTACTCGAACAACCGCCGATACCCGTATGGAAGTGGGAAAGCATAGCTATGGATTTCATAACTAAGCTTCCGACCACGCCGTCAGGTCACGACAGTATTTGGGTTATAGTCGACCGTCTAACCAAATCAGCCCACTTTCTGCCAATACGAGAAGACTATAAGGTCGCCAAGCTAGCCCAAATCTACACCGACGAGATCATTAAGAATCATGGTACGCCTCGAGACATCATTTCTGATCGCGTTGCTCGGTTTACATCGAGATTGTGGGAAACTTTTCAAGCAGCTCTTGGTACGACGCTGAATTTGAGTACCGCATTCCACCCGCAAACCGACGGGCAGACGGAAAGAACGATTCGTACTATTGAAGACATGCTCCGTGCGTGTGTTATCGATTTTGGTGGTAGTTGGAGCAAACACCTACCGTTGGTCGAATTTTCGTATAATAACAGCTATCACTCCAGCATCGAAATGGCACCTTTCGAAGCCTTGTATGGTAGGAGATGTCGCTCGCCTATTGTATGGCACGAGGTCGGTCATTCCCAATTGACTGGGCCCGAGATTCTGCAAGAAACGACTGACAAGATCCACCAGATAAGGGAAAACTTGGTAAAGGCCCGGGACAGACAAAAGATGTACGCCGATAAACGACGCAGACCCCGCGAATTTGCAGTTGGCGACTACGTGCTCCTAAAGGTATCACCTTGGAAGGGAGTAGTCCGATTCGGCAAGAGAGGGAAACTTGCGCCTCGATTTGTTGGACCTTTTAAGATTCTGAAAAGGATCGGTAAAGTGGCCTACAAACTTGAATTACCGGAGGAACTCAGCAATGTCCACCCGACTTTCCATATTTCAAACCTTCGAAAATGCGTAGCCGACCACGACGCAATAATACCACTCGACGATCTTCAGGTCAATGAGACGCTACACTTCGTGGAAAAGCCTGTCGAAATCATGGACCGACAGACCAAGCAACTCAGACGCTCTCGCATTCCTATTGTAAAAGTACGATGGGAAGGCAAACGAGGCGCGGAGTTCACTTGGGAACTCGAAAGTGACATGAAGGCCAAGTACCCGCAGTTGTTCAGATAAATCTGAAGCAGCAAATTGGTAAAATCACACGGCGATGTACGGTTCTCGGCCTAATTTCGGGACGAAATTCCCTAAAGGAGGGGAGACTGTAACACCCCGTGTTTTCCAAAAAGTCAAAGTCAAGAGTTGACTGTTATTGGAATTAAAGATTAATAAAGATTAATTTCATTTTAGTTTCATTTTGATTTTCATATTATTTGGAGTAAGTGTTGTATAATCAAACTAATCGGCCGATAATCGAACTGTGAATCAACGACCGACTGTGAATGATAGGAAGTAACAACGCAATAAAGCTAGTCAATCAATAATCAAGCTAATCGAATCAATCATCGAACTCAAGTGTGGGGATTTTAATGCTTTCATACGTGTGTGTGTGCCTTATGTGTTACTTGTGCATGTTTACTTTTATGTTAAAGTGTGTGGTGAATCAATCAAATCAATCAAGACTCAAAGGTGAATCAAACTCAATGGAAATCGAACCCGTAATGGTTGTAAGGATGCTTGTATGTTAGATATAGTAGTTGAGACTAAAAGTAATTTGATTAGAAATTCTATCATTCTCAAATCATCGTTCATCGAAGTCGAAATATCAAAAATCGTCGCGAAACACTCAAAACCAGGCAAGCCGATCGAACAGGGCAACCTGATCGAACAGGCTAGCCAATCGAACAGGGCAACCTGATCGAACAGGCTAGCCGATCGAACAGGGCAACCTGATCGAACAGGCTAGCCGATCGAACAGGACTGTTCGATCGGACAGCTGCTCGATCAGGGATGCTGTTCGATCAGCTGACCCTTTCCTCTTTTGGAAGCCTATAAATAGGGCTGTCCTTGTCAAACTTTCCACTTTTGGAAAAGCTCTGACCGACCAGCCTCTTCTTCTCACTAAATCTCAGATTTCTCTCAAACCGGTAAGTATTTCACTCTAATCCTTGTACGTTTTGTTCATTAATCGATTCTCCATCTTTCTATCTTTCAAAACTTGGATTTCATCCATGAAATCACCAAGATCTAGGTGTTCTTGGGTGATGTCATCATGTGTTCTTCAAGAACACTAAGTTTTGGCATCATTCCACCATGAACAACTTAGATCTAACCGATTTCCACATAAATAACCTAAAATCTTCCAAAGATCTTAACATTTCACGGTGGAAAAGGATTGGAAGACGGGTTTTCATCTACCTTTCAACTCTTTTACACTCAAAAAGGTGAAAACGAGACTTGAACCGATTTACAAATCAATCTAAACAAACACATGGTTCAAGATTCGGGTTCTACCGAGAGATATACCGATTTCGGGTTAAACGTTAAACTTAGGTTCCAAACCGTCTCTGACCGAGTTTGGGTGATTCCTGCTCGAGTCAGTAGACTAAGTAGGGACTTCAGCTTTGTGGTTCAACTCGTAGTCAAAATATCTCTAAAACATCAACAATTAACGGGAATAACCAAGTGTTAAGTGAAAGGTTAACCGAATCGAGAAGCTGGCCGAACGGCTAGGCTGTTCGATCGAACAGCCCAACCGAACGACTATACCAGCCGATCGACTAGGCTAACCGATCGACTAGCACTTAGTCCCACAAACTCATGAAGTGTAGTATTGACGAGGTACTGTTCGATCGACTACGCCACTCGATTGTAATCATTACTGCTCGAATCATGAGATACTATACTTTCAAAACACTTAGACTTTTCGAAACATTGGAATGTCACCCGATCGAGCATGCCAACCGATCGAGTGACATATTTGAAAACATTGAAGTGCTAGCCGATCGGTTGGGCTAACCGATCGAACAGCTGTTCGATCGGCCAACTTGAAAGGTAGTACAAACCATCATACACAAACACATCCTTCTCATCAAAGGAAGAAACAATCCACTTGAAGGAACCAGCCGATCGAGCCAGCCAGCCGATCGAATGGATGTTCGAGCGGACTTTCAAACCAATCGAACAGCCCACTCGATCGAACTGCTGTCCGATCGAATGGCCTACTCGATCCAAGTATATTGTTTACGTTTTCCGCGTTACTCATCGTTGTGTTATCAAACTATTCAGGCTAACCTATTCTCAGTGCTCCTTTCAATCCACAACCAACCACTGTGAGTATACTCGATCCCTTTTTGCTTTCAGCACTTCTGGGTGTTACATACGTAATCTATCAAATTCACAAACAGCACAAACTATTTGAACGCTAACCTACTTGCATGTATTACTTGTCTAAATGATTGCTGTTTATTATGTTTACACGTGGAGTGCTATCTACCTGCTTTAGCAACATAGTACTATAGTTTGGACTCAGCACCCGTTCACACGGGGGTTGCTAAGGACAATTACTTGCATGGATTACGGTGGTAATCATGTATCGCGAACTGTCTCGGACAGTCAACTCGAAGTCATTGGTATCGATGGTCCCATGTTGAAAATTTACATGCATCGTTTGCCCTTGTGTACGTGCTTGGTTATGCGTAAACTATTCGAACTCTATATGCTATATCAAACTTGTGTACTCACCTTTACATTATATGTATTGACTTTTATTTTAACGTATGTGACAGGTGTTTAAGCTACTAGCGTGCTAGGGAAGCGAGGCAATAATAAGCTTCTAGGAGCCTGTGTCCTTAGGACAGTGTCCATATACCTGCTCCAGGGTCATAATTATCTGTAGATCTTGTACTGGCACCTGTAGTCAGTAAGATCTATAGTTAGCCGTCTAGAAGTCTTAAAACAATATTTACTTTCGGTCTGTAATAATTAAGAATTTGAGTTGTCGGAACAGTTCCCATATTGTTTAGTTGATTTCTATGATAACTTGTTATTATTTGGGACACGGTATGGGACGTGTTACATAACTGAATTGTATGATAGTTGTTGTGGAAACTTCTGAACAATCTGTTTCGCTCAGTGCCGCGCCCCGATGATTCCGCCATCGGTTGGGGTGTGACAGCAACAACATGAACAATCTAAACTTACAATCTGAATGCAACATTCTGAACAATCCGAATGCAAGTGAATGTAACAATGTGAATTGAAATGCAACAACCTTTTCATAAACAAGTGAATGTAGAACTCAAAATGAACCTAAAAGTGAAACTGAATGCAAGTGAATCCAACTAAAACTGAACCTTGTGCAAGTTCAACCTGTTCAAACACTAACAACAATAACATAACCTAATGCAAGTGAATGCAAGTCCAGCCTGTTCAAACACCAATAACAATAACATAACCTAATGCAAATGAATGCAAGTCTAATTTGTTCAAACAACAACAACAATAACATAACCTAATGCACAACAACTAAGTTTAAGTTAATATCATAACAGTTTAAGTTTAAGTTAAAAGTCATACAAAAGAAGGGTAAACCCTGATCATAAACACCAAAAAACCCAAAAATCATCAGGATCGGTCCAAAATTAACCCTTATAGTTATCCTAATAGTTACATATTTAATATGTACAGCCAACCAACCACCATCAGAGTCATGCTCACTGACTAAAACAGAGGTCAATCCTTAACCCTTTTCCACCCCTCAAAAGGACCCGTATTGGACCCTAATGAGTCTTCGAGTGACTTGCACTCGAAATCCGACTGGAATTCGAAGAAAACCAACACACATTTCAGATTATATGATCATCACGCATATCGAAATCACAGATTAAATTCAAAATTAAGAGAAATGTTGTACCGATCACGTGTAGGGTAAACAAGATCAACGCATGTTTCCTCATCTATAACAACCCTAAAAATAAACCGACACTCTCCTGAATTTTTCCGACACCCTAAAATATATTAAAATATCCCAATATGTCCTAAAATACCCCCCATACGTGAAAACGGACCCCGAATACCTTAAATTTCATTAAAATAAATTAAAAACGAAAATAAATGGTCCCTGGCGGGCCGCGACAGACTCCGTCTGAGTCTACGCGGGCCGTGACGGAGTGACGGCTGGCGCAACCCCAGGCCGCCACATGGCACAACACCCGGCAAGCCTATAGTGGTGACCGATCAAGCCTACAGCCCTAGCCACCTACGTCGCGGGCCGCGAAAGAGACAGTTGTGTCTGTCGCGGGCTGTGAGGAAGTCCGATTACAGCCCTATAAATTGAGGCATCGGCTTTCAGTTCCGATCGCTCAAATCTTTCTTTCTCTCTAAAATTTTCACATAGTAGGCACTATACTCGGGTATAATACCCCCCTAAATAACAAAGTTCTGCTCCGTTATAAGTATCATAACCCCTGGATATGTATTAGATACTCTGCCCGATTGATCTAGGGTTCCGTAACGGCTGTCGTGGTTCTGCCCGACGTAGTCGTTGGAATGTCGTCTCGGGGAGGGTATTACTAATGTTAAAATGGGTTATTATTCTAACACGTGTGCATTTGTGTAAATTATAGATAATTCTCAGGAAATCCTTACAGAAAACCTAAGACAGCAATGTGAGTAATCCTCTTTTTGTGTAAACCTTTTTGTGAGTAATCTCCTTTTTGTAAACAGTTTTTACAAAACCTTAAACATTTTACAATGCAATTTGGTAGTGATTGAGTCTTTGTAATTCTACGATTACTGCCGGTATGTTGGGGTTTTGTATACAAAATGTGGAACACGTTACCATTGGACAAAGAGTTAGCCAATGTGTAATATGACCCACCAGTCAGGATTGACAGTACTGAATGAGTAATTGGGTAGATATAAACATTGTAATCGCTCTCAATACTGTTTAAATTAATAAAACTTTTCTTGATTGAACTAGGATTCACTCACCAGTATCTCCCACTGACAAAATGTTTTTAAACGCGTTTCAGGTAACACAATGTGAAAGCCAACTAGAAGCCAGCTGGACAGCACTGAAGGCTTGGAAAAGTGGCTATAAAAGTTACCTAAATAAAAGAAGGCGTTTATTTCAATAAAATGGGATTTATCCCTATAAATCAGTTTGTAATGAAACCTTGGGTTTTATCCCAATATATTTATTATCTAAAAGATGGTGTTTTACTCTGATAAAATATTTCCTAACGACGGTCCTGCTGTAATTTCCGCTGCCAAAAATAAACACCGATACCACTGACACTGTTGTTCGCGGCCGCCCGTTCCCGGGATAGATAGGGGGCGGGGGTTGCGACAGAAGGTGGTATCAGAGCTAAGCCACTGATTCAGCCACAGAAGTGTTCTGCTGACACCCAGAATTTATCTAAAGTGATAGGAAATAAATTACGGAACTATGCGCGTAATTGTATTTTATTATTGTGTGTTATTTGACTATTTGTTAGTTTACAGTATGAGCGACCAAGGACCATCTGACGCGTACCGTCAATTGTCTGGTTCGCCTAGAAGCGAAGGTGCCTCTTCTCAGCCTGCCCTCTCAGGGTATTCTGCTGATACTGAAGAAGGAATAGTCGTATTTAAGGCTCAGTCGGAAGAGCCATTCCATCAGAAAAAAAGAGGACGGTTCAGTCGGGGAGCACATGAGCGTAGAAAGCGTATGAAAAAGTTGCAAGAACAGAGAGCACTAGCCGCAGCCAAAAGAGAAACCGATGCCCATGCCCAGGACATGATAAATAGGAGTTTAGCTAATTTCCATATCTTAGCAACCACTGCAGCTGACCCTAACCTGGAGCAAATGCTAGCACCCAACCACAACCACTAATTCCTGACCAACCAATGGAAATAGAAAACCCTGAAAATCAAGTAGAAATGCATGATTTTAACCCGGAGGAGATACTTAGGGTACATGCACCTAATCCCTTATATCCAAATTACGACCCGTGGTGGGACGACAATAGGGACTATGTGCAACATTACCCGATACACGAAGACATGCCCATGCCGAACCTATGAGCCTACCCAGGGTTGGACCCTCTAGATCCCTATTACGATAACGATGTATACATTAGGGAGATTTTAGAGAATCCTTACCCATTTCAGGCACCTACACCTCCATACCAGGAACCCGCACCCCAGATTCCGAACCCAGTCCTAGAACCTGCACCCCCAATGAGTGCATACAATGTACAAGAACTCAGGACATTTAGTGAGGAAATCTTAGAGAGTGGTGAAAGGATGAGACAGGTGGGAGAGCGATTCGTCTGGAAGTACGACGAGCGCAATATGGATTTTTGGATGAATCCATATCCTTGAAAATGATGGTGGAGATGATAGAAGTAATAATAATAATAATAATAATAATAATAATAATAATAATAATAATATAATATGTGTGTTTGAAAAAAAAAACCCTACGGATGCCTACTACTATTCTCCTATAAATAAAAAAACGAATGAAATGAACAGTAACCAAGGGCATGTTAGGGATTTACCACCCCATTTTCTTCTGCTCTATAACAGAGAATAGAGTTTACATGGAGGAGTAAGAGAGAGAGAGCTTAGAGGTTGAGAAAGAGCAGAGCCGCCGTCTCCCGCTGGCCCCCTCTTGGCGGTGGTGATGGTCGGCTGGTTTTCACACGGCAACCGGTAGAACTTCAGGTTTCGTACCAAGGCTGTCGGTACAGACCTTCAAAGAAGGCTGACGGTACAGGCCTTCAAACGTCGCGGAAAGAGATGATTCTAGGATTCCGACATTAACCTTTTGTGTAGATCAAGAGGTTGCATGTGAAGATCCGGCAACCTCAGGCTTCCGGTAGCGGTGATGATTGGCGGTGACGGTGACGTGGGAAGGTGATAATAGAGAGCAAGGTGTGTGTGTGGTGTTTCTGCTCTTTTGGGGTTCTTTTCCTGTAAGAGAGAGAAAGGGAAAAGGGAGAGAGAAGAGTGTGCGGTGTGGCCGGAGAGTCACCACCACCATCGTAGTGGTGTTGTTTTTTGGGGTTTTTTATTTTTGACCTAGGGTTCCTATGGCAAGAAGAGGGACGAATACAGATGATAGCAGCAGTGATGTTAGCTTCCGGCAAAGAGCACACCGGATCGAACATTGCACGTCTCTGGTCTGCCCGATTCCAACAGACCCGGCAAAGGTATCGGTGTCCATGACTTTTGGTAAGTACTTGATCGGTCATTAAAAGTCTTATATTTTTTATTTACATGAAGCTTTGTATTTAATTTCGAGCATTTAATCATGTTTGTTTCTTGGCCATCAAACCACCAATTTTTTTTCTGGGAGCTGTTGAATTTTTAATACGTATTGAGCATAGAGAAAAACTAATACACTATGGGTAATTGAATCTATTTTTCTATATAATTTATTAATATGTTTTTGTGGTACAGCAGCACATGATTAGGTTATTATTTTTCAAGCATACAAATTATGATTGTTGATTATTATTTAGTAAGAACCCGTTTTGGTCTGAACTTATTTTGGTTAGAACCCGTTTTGATCCGAACTTAATTGATCCAATTTTAAATTGACCAATTCTGACCCAAACCCATTCTGAACCACGACCCACTCATTATCATGATCATGATAGTTTTACAATAAACTATATAAACTGATTTTTTGTTAGCTTGTAAGTGCAGGTAATAGTTCATATGTTTCTCAATTGATTGGGACTTGGTTGTCGCCATGAATCAGAAGTTAAAAGGAAAAATTTAGCTTTCTTGCTATCACAATGGCGAGTTAACTAATGGCAAGTATGTAAGCGTTAAACGGTTAAAAGCTGTGTATTTTGCCAATAAATGATACGAATTATACGTTAGATGGTTAAAAAACTACATCTCTTATTGTAGGTGAGACTCGGCAAGAATGGCCACTCCTTCCCAAAATGTTCATTCACAGTTCACAAACATGCTTCTCACAGATTTGCAAAGAGAAAGAGGGAGGAGTGGTCTGCCATCGGCGAACCCCCGCATGTTGCAACCAATATAAAATGGCAAGGACGTTGATGGCGAGGCAAGCCGTATCCACGATAGTTGTAAGTCTCTGTGGACTCTCCTCATCTCCGCATCTCAAATTTCTCCTCTCGCAATCGACAGTTTCTTGACTAATCTCCGTGTTCAAGCTAAAGGTAGAATTTTACACCTAATTTGTATATATTTATAAATGATAACCTCAATGTTTGTGATAGGTGAAAGGTTGCGGTGGTGAGAGGAGGATGTGGGCATGTGGCGGTTGTTGGTATGAGCTTTCTTTCTTAACTCACGAATTGAAAACAAGAAAATGATGAACAATCTAAAAATATTCGGCACAGGCTTTTATCAACTTTTTTCTCCGAAAGAGTACATGCGAATAACCAACATGCAAAGAGCTTAAATAACCAAAAGAAGACCGAAATAATTGGACAAGACTATGACACGTACTAACTCATCAAACTGGCCAGCGGCCTTATTTTGAATATAGAAACAGCTTCAAAGAGCTGCTCTTGCATGGTATTTGGAAGTTTGGATTAATAAATAATACAAATTTACAAGTTTGTGCATCTGTTATTTCCCCTTTAGTGAGAGCCGGTTTTTTTTAACTCATTTCCGTGTTTGAGTTTGCAGGTAAGATATTGTAACTAATATGTATGTATTCACTACCGTTTACCTCGAGGTTTATGATAGGTAAAAGGTTTTGGTGCTGAGAGGGGGCTTTGACTGTGGCTGTGAATTGGTGATGGTGGCTACAACCGTAGGAGGTTGGAGCATAGGAAATAGAATGTTAGGTGATGAATTTTTTTGATAGGATGTTTTAGTTTTGATATGAAACTGTAAGTAATCCTTTTGAGAAAATGAAGTTTACACACACAATCTCGGTTAATCCAAAGTTCACGCGCAGCGCGCGTGTATGAATAAACCTAGTTAGTGTAATTTTTATTTCAGTTGGTATTGTAATTTTAATTTCCAGTGTTGGCTTGTAGTAGATGCATATTATATTATAAGAAAAAGTAAAGTCGCAATGATCGACGTTTTTTATCAACATGCGTGTTATGTGTTTGGTTGTATAAAATATTATTTTGTGATATTAATATGTGGTAAATGTTTAAAATTCAGATAGACAACGAAGTGAACCAGGGAAACCAGAATGATAATATTCAGAATGACAATAACCCGATTAATGAGAATCCAAACAACAATAACAATGGAAACCAAGTGGATAATAGTGCCATCCAACACATAGTGGCACAAGGAATCATAGATGCAATGCCATTTATTATTCAAACTGTTAAGGAAGCTGATAATAAAAGTAAACATAGCAGTAAGCGACCAACTGAACCTGAACACAGCGTAAACGATGGACCCGTACTTCAAGTGCCCATTCCCAAAAGAAGAAGAACCATGCCTTATGGTTGTTCTTATAAAGAATTCTGGTCCTACAAACCAATAGAATTCTCGGGCAATGAAGGACCCATTGCAACTTTACGCTGGATAGAAAAGACTGCGGCTGTTTTAAAAATAAGCAAATGTGCGGATGAGGATAAGATAATGTTTGCTTCTAATCTATTTAAAAACTCAGCCTTAGAATGGTGGAACACTATCCTCCAATCTAGAGGAAGTGACAGGATTTACAATATGGAATGAGAGATATGGTAGAAAGGAAATTATGCTTTCCCAATGAAAAGGAAACAGATAGCGAATAAGTTCCTGAACCTTAGGATGACCGGGGTAGATAGTAAGGGTTATACTACCACATTCTTTGAATATGTTAGAATAGTACCAACCCTTGCATCACCTGAACCAGTATTAATCTCCCGTTACATCTGGGGATTAATCGGGGAGATTAGGCATGTAGTCAAGGCAGCTAGACCTCAAACCATAGAAGAAGCTGTAGAACTAGCAAACACCTTGACTGATGAATTAGTGCATACACGAGAAGAAGACCAAAGAAGGAACCTAGCTCAAAGGCTTACCCAAGAATTCCGATCTAGAAATTCCAACCGTGGGAAAAATGTAGGTTCTACTTCTGCACCTTATTGCAAGTATTGCAAAAGGAAGCATTCTGGAAGATGCTCCATATATTGCAATTTTTGCAAAATATCAGGACACAAGGAAGAAGACTGCAGGAAGAAAGCTAACAACAGGATATGCTACAACTGCGGAGAACAAGGTCATATCAAGCCAAACTGTCCAAAATTAGCTCCAGCTACGAACAACAAAAACACCAAAAATGCTAGAGCATTTGTTCTGACTGCAGATGAAGCCAAGATGATTTCAGACGTGATAGCCGGTATGTTTTTACTTTTTAATTAATGATGTTTTTGCTAAAGTATTATTTGACTCTGGTGCGAACCAAAATTTTATTAATACTTCATTTTGCAAACTTCTAAATCAATCATTAACTAAACTCCCACAAGAATGTCTAGTAGAGACAGCAAATGGAGAAACGGTTAGGATTTCTGAAATCGTACAGGGAGCAAGAATAGAGTTTTTAAATCAAAATTTTATGGCAAACCTTTACCCAATGAATCTGGCAGGATTTGATGTTGTATTAGGAATAGATTGGTCAATAGCCAATAAAGCCAGTATTTTATGTGATAAAAAGTCAATCCAAGTAAATTCACCAAAAGGTGAATAGATCATAATTAAAGGAGATAAACCATCTAGATCCACAAAATTCATCTCTGTGATGAAAACCGCAAGTTGTATAAGAAAAGGATCTATAGTGTATTTGATTTCTATAATCACTAACACTAAAGGAAAAGAACTAAAGGATATCCCAGTAGTATCCCAGTTTTCAGATGTATTCCCAGAAGAATTACTAGGACTACCGCCAGACAGCGAAGTTGAATTCAGGATCCATTTGTTACCAGGAACGACACCAATTGCCAAAGCACCTTACCGTTTGGCACCCGCAGAAATGTGGGAACTGAAGAAACAATTAGACGAATTATTGGAAAAAGGATTCATACAACCAAGTTCATCGCCATGGGGAGCACCAATTTTATTTGTTAAAAAGAAGGACGGATCAATGCGTATGAGTATTGACTACCGTGAATTGAACAAGGTCACGATTAAGAATCGGTATCCATTACCAAGGATCGATGATCTGTTTGATCAATTGCAAGGAGCTCGATTTTTCTCTAAAATCAATTTAAGGTCAGGATATCATCAATTAAAGGTACAGGAAGAAGATATTCCTAAGACCGCGTTTAGAACAAGGTACGACCATTATGAATTTACTGTCATGCCATTTGGTTTAACCAATGCCCCAGCTGCATTTATGGACATGATGAACCGATATGTAAGCCATATTTGGATAAATTCATAATTGTCTTCATAGATGATATTCTCATTTACTCCAAAAGTAAAGAGGATCATGCAAAGCATTTGTACGCACTTCTAAGTTTACTAAGAAAGGAAAAGCTTTATGCTAAATTCTCTAAGTGCGAATTCTCTAAGGTACAGTGTCTTGGACATTTAGTCGATCATGAAGGAATCCATGTGGATCCCACAAAGATCGAGGCAATTACTGTTGGTGCATATGTCTGTTGTCTTCGTCTTGTATCGAGTCATGTAATAGAATAGATAGACCAGAACAAGTTGTACGAGAGAAACGGGAAACAGACCTGAACCAGCCACCCCTCACGAAGTGGCTAGGCCACCCCTCACGAGGTGACAAGTTCATGGGGTCTGGCCAGAAAGCATGAAAGTTCATGGGGTCTGGCCAGAAAGCATGAAAGTTCATGGGGTCTGGCATTACTATAAATAGGTGAGTCTTGGATTTCATTTGTAACATTCTGATTCCGGAGACGAAGTGCTGCCGAAGTGTCGAACAATCTGTAAACACTATCAAATCAATAGTTAAAGTGATTCTAAGTGTGAATATAGCTGATATAACATCAATATGTCTGATTCCGCCTTTCGTATTGATCAAGAACTCTTCTGAATGACTCGTTTAATCGAATCCCGAACCTACAAGTGGTATCAGAGCTCAGGAGGAAGAGTTCTTACCATTTCAGCTTGTTTTCATCGATAAATCTGATTTCTACTCACTTTCTACTCGTTTTTCTCAAAATTAACTGTGAATTTGTGGTTAAAATGGACTAAATCTCACATATAATACGTAAAACACTGTTTTGAACAATCGGTTAACAAATTGGACGGTAAATTCAACCTAAAAACTGATAAAATTTGACAAAATCATGAACTTTTGGACTTAGAATTCTCAAACGAGGTGGATTTTCATCCAAACAGTTTGAATATTGTCCCAGATCGTTTGAATTTTGGCCAAATCATGTGAGAATCACACCAGATCGTTCAAACCTGAACCAGGTCATTTGAAATACTGCTCAGCTTGCACGGTTTGAACAATCAGATCGCACGAGAGTGCCAGGTAGTTTGAAGAAATCATCCAGACCGCACGACCTGAATCAGATCGCTTGAAATTCTCCAGATCGTGTGAAATTTAGTTCAGGTCATTTGAAAATTAGTCCAGGACGTATGGTTTGAGTTGTGCTATCTTATGAATCATTTTCAAAATTGATTGGTGATGATATTGTCGGCCATTATAAAATTAGTAGTCTATTAATTCTAATTGAGTAAATGTGAATTTTGATTATCGAGAAAATCAAGTTTGCAAGAAAGTCCATATGCTTGAAAGGTCCAATGAAATTGAGTGTTGAATTAAAGTTGTCGGCCATTTGAATTGAGAAAATCAAGTTTGCAAGAAAGTCCATATGCTTGAAAGGTCCAAAGAAATTGAGTGTTGAATTAAAGTTGTCGGCCAGATCATTTGTAACGTCTCCAAACCGCACGAAATTCAACTCGTTTGAGTTACTTTGAATTCAGGTTGTGAGAAAAGGTTCAGATCATTTGAAAGTATACCCAGCTCGCACGGGGTGGACCAGGTCGTGTGAAGTTAACATTCTAGCTCGCACGGTTTGCACCAGATCAAATCGTTTGAAACAGCCAAGTCGCACGGTTTGACATAGTGACATTCCAGCTCATACGGTTTGAGGATTTGTACAACCAGACCACACGAGTTCGTACAATTTGAGGTTTTCCAGCTCGCGTGACATTCCAGACTGTTTGAAATCGATAGTTTGTGAAATTTTTCATACCACAACATGGACAACGAATTTTATAATGAACTTTTATCGATAGTTTGGGGGAGTTTGCCCCGGTCGCTGAAAAGGCAAAAGTTGAAGAAAAACCTACAGAGAAGGTCGAGGTTGAAGAGAATGAAGTGAAGATAGGAGTTGAGAAAGAACCGATTGTGATTGAAAAGGTGGTGGAGAAAATAGTTGAAAAATCGTTGAAGTTGAAAAGATTGTTGAGGTTGAAAAACCTTGTGCTAAGTGTTTAGAATCTTGCAAAGATTGTGCTGAAAAAGATACAAAATATGCTGAATTGGAGAAGCTCAAAGAAAATTTGCTGCACAATGTGAGAAGCATAAAAGAATCATATGATCTTCTAAGCAGCAAAGTGAACTTGTACAAAGGAGCTTGTGATGAGGATATTCAGATGAAGAATCTTCTGAAAGCAACAGTTCTTCAAAAGCAAACTGCAATCAACAAATATATCGAGATTATTGCTGGGCTGAAACAAGAATTGGCAGCGATGACGATCGAAACCGAAAGAGTGAATACTTTACTTCGAAGTTATCAAAGTTTAGATTTTGTTATTGATCTCATTTATCCTACCGTGGCAGCTCATGAGTTTGCAGATGATGAAGAAAATTCTGGTAAGAAAACTGGTTTGAAGTATAACAGAGTTCCAAATCCAATGTGGGATGGCTATACCCCCCGACACTTTGAAAAGGTGGCTGAAGCACTCAATCTGAATCTGAAATCCGAGTCTATCAATGGATTACCAGATGATATTGATGTCACCTTCACAGCGTCCGACACTGATCATGAGTCCGAGTTAATTAAGAAAGTGGTCGATCAGGTATTGGATAAAGATGAAGAATCAAAGTCAGAGTCTAAATCTGAAAATTCGAGTTCATCAGACAAAAGCTCGAGTTCACCAGTCAAAAGGGTTTACAATAAAGATTTTCTGATATCACAAAATAAGTTGAATGACGAAACATTCAAAGTAGCATATACTCTGAATGACTCCGACAAATTATATTCTGATGAAGAATTTCCAATAAGAGGTGTTAAAACTGAAATGATTAACAAGGTTTTCAAATTAACAGAAATTAATATTTCTGAAATAAAAGATGAAAATCTTACTGAAAAACCTGAAAAGTACACTTCAAGAGTTCAACAAAGATTGAACAAGAAAAAGGGTTACAGTTCTGTTTCGGGTTATCGAAAGAAACCAAACCATAACAGTAATTTCAAAAAGAAGGGATTAGGTTTTATTCCACTAGAAAATCATAAAAGTGAGAAAATTTATAAGCCAAAAACTAAGTTTGTTTCAGGAGCAAGTTCTAAAGAGGAGAAGGAGAAACCGTTCTGGAAACAATCAAACAAGGAGTTTCTCGCCGAAAAGCAAAAGAATATGTTGAAGGAATCTAAACCGAGAGTTGAAAGAAGAACCTGTTTCAAATGTCAAAAGGTTGGACATATTGCTTGGAATTGCCCAAATCCCACCAACACAAAACAGGGAGTTTCTTCTAACTCTAAATTGAAAGAAAAATATGTTCATAAAAAGGAACAACCAACAGAGAAATTTAAGGAGTTCAAAAATTCGACTTTCAAAGTTGGTGAAAGTTCGAAACATTTTTACAAAAGAAGAGCAAATCTTAACAAACATAAATGGGTGGTAGAGAAATCGGAAGTTAGTTTTGGCAATGAATCTGATTCGTCAAAGTCAGAGGAGTCACCTGTTGTGCTAAATGATGAGAATTCCGTTCCAACAATGGATGATGCAAACTTTCCACCATTGTCAAACGGAAACTTGAAATCAAAAATTGGTAAGATTGAGATTTCAGATCAATTCTTCTCTGATAAGAAAGAATTTGATTCTGAAAAAGCATTTAATGGCAAAGTGCTACATATTTTTAGTAAGATGGCTGATGGGAAGGTGAAGGGAGTGAAAGAGTTTTATGAATCGAAAATTGTTAAACCAAATGATGTTGGTTCACCCATGATTGATCAGACATGGGTGAGATTCTTTAAAAAATAAAATCCTGACTTGCCGGAGCTCCCAAGTTGGTAATCGTGGAGCATGAATCGGCATCATTCTTGAAAAATCATTCTTGAAACATGTTTCTGTGAAAAAACCTACAAGTGATAGTTTTTACAAGTGGTTGAAAGAACAAAGTGATGAAGGAATTCCCATGATGTGTGAAATCAACAAAACTAATTTTCCGGAAAAAACCATTTGATTAAAATAAACTTAAGTATTTTGAAATCAAAATGGGAAAATAGTTTGTTGTCAGGGGGAGTTGTGATTTTTTAAACCAAGAGAATGGATAATTGAAGCAATTCACATCCGTTTTTCATTTTATTTGTACAGTTTATTGCTTTTACTTTCAAATTTTCCTGGAAAATCAAAAAATGAAACATATTTTTGATTTTAGGGGGAGTAAAAAATTAGAAATTTTGAAAATTTGAAAAATCCAAAAAACATGATAAAATAAAAAAATCCAAAAACATCGAAAAATCAAAAATGAGTTTTGTTGTGAAAAAGAGGAAATGATAGTACATCAGTGGACTCTCACAACATGCTAAAGAAATGGAAAGTCAAAATGTTTTTAAATAAGTCTCACTGATGATGTGCAAGTAGACTTCGCACGACTAGTAGATTGAATTTGAGATATAAACCTAAATATCAATAGTTACTTATCTCGTGGGGAACATCTCTCGGATATATGGGTAACCCCCGAAATCTTGTTTGAGAGATTGCCTGATTCTGAGATACTAGGTCTTTATACTGTTTGATATCTGGGGTATTATACCTGGTCTTCTGATATTGCGGAAGCAATGGCCTAGACCTCGTATAATACTTAATGCGCTTTAAAAGCTTACCCTCTACATAAAAAATTGAAAAATAATGAAAGATATGAATCAATTGCAGTTGAAGAAAAGATTCCCTAAAGGGAACACACCTGAAGTCGAGCCTTCATCTCTTTGATTGAACGGTAGTTCATACCTGAGCTCTCAAGGTCTCGCACTAACCCGAATACAGATATCAGATTGGTATACTAACCTGTAAGACTGAATCTAGGGAATTTTGATACGGGAGTATATTCTGAGGTGGGACACGTGAATAAGTTTAAGTCCTTAAAACACTAATCCGTATCTCGAATCGATTGAACCTTGTGTAGAGGTTTAAGTGGACAACAATACTGACAATCAGAAGTGAATTTGTTTAAGACTTAAAGTTAAATCAAGATCAACGGTGTTGATGATTTGCTTCTAAAACTGATATGATCCTCTTACACAAACTCACAAAAAAAAAAAAGATTTTCAGTGTGTTTTAGCATAAAATTTTGAAAAATTAAAAAGATTTTATTTCATCTTATTTTCGACAACTGATGTTGAAAAGCTGATTTTCAAAATTCCAAGTGCTAAACATGATGAACGATAGTGGGTTGGGAGAGTATGTTTGTAATGAAAAATGAAGTTAAAGTTTGAGATAATTTGAGAAATGTTTTAAAATAATCTTACAAGTGATGTTTTGAAGCTGATTTTACTGTTAGTAATCAAGGTCATTAATTTGAACTTGATATAAATATTGTTGATGTTGAATGATTTCTACAAGTGGTTTCTAAATTTGTTAAATTTTAACAATTGTGAAATTTACTTTTGGGTAGAGAATTGTGCAGGTTACCAGGTTCCTGATCCTGTTGCTACGGAAAGCCAGGAGACGTTCTGAACCTGTGGAAGCTTACATGGAGCTAGATTCCCGATTCTAAGCCTGAGCAGAGTTTGAACCAGGACACGATCTTAGAACGAATGCTATGTCAGATTACGATCCCGGAACAACTTAAGGGGGAGTCTGTTAGCAAAGGGGAGTTTGAAGTTTAAAAGAGCCAGACTCAGATTCTGGAACATTGCTCGAGAATAGAAGCTGCTAATGCTGATGAGTTTAAAGAATCAAGAGATCTAATCAAGAGGAAGATAAAGATTGAAGGATGCTTACAGAGAAAGATACTTTGGAAAGAGCGAGAAGACCGATCAAGACTGAAGACTCAATACACTGAAGACTTGTCAACATCCAAGGGGGAGTCTGTTGGTGCATATGTCTGTTGACTTCGTCTTGTATCGAGTCATGTAATAGAATAGATAGACCAAGACAAGTTGTACGAGAGAAACGGGAAACAGACCTGAACCAGCCACCCCTCACGAAGTGGCTAGGCCACCCCTCACGAGGTGACAAGTTCATGGGGTCTGGCATTCCTATAAATAGGTGAGTCTTGGATTTCATTTGTAACATTCTGATTCCGGAGACGAAGTGCTGCCGAAGTGTCGAACAATCTGTAAACACTATCAAATCAATACATTCGACAGTTAAAGTGATTCTAAGTGTGAATATAGCTGATATAACATCAATACGTCTGATTCCGCCTTTCGTATTGATCAAGAACTCTTCTGAACGACTCGTTTGATCGAATACCAATCCTACAATTACCAAATGGAAAACCCCTGAATCACCAACCGAGGTTAGAAGTTTCTTAGAATTGGCCGGTTATTATAGAAGATTTATTCGAGATTTTTCTAGAATAGCCATTTCCTTAACCAAGTTAACCTGTAAATCTGTTAAGTTTGAATGGGGACCAAAACAGGAAGAAGCATTTAGAATTCTTAAGCAAAGATTAACCCATGCACCCATACTAGCGTTACCAGAAGGAACTGAAGACTTTGTAGTCTATTGTGACGCTTCTAAGTTAGGTTATGGATGTGTATTGATGCAACATCAAAAGGTTATAGCTTACGCATCCAGGCAACTTAAGAATCATGAAGAGAATTATTCAACCCATGATCTAGAATTAGGAGCTATAATTTTTGCCCTGGAGATTTGGAGACATTACCTTTATGGTAGTAAGTTTACTATTTTCACTGATCATAAGAGTTTAAGATATGTTTTCGGGCAAAAAGAGCTGAATATGAGGCAAAGACGCTGGATGTAGATTCTTAGTGATTATGATTTTAATATCCAGTATCATGCAGGAAAGGCAAATATAGTGGCTGATGCCTTAAGTCGGAAGTATCATGAAAAGCCAAAAAGGGTACGTTCTCTTAAATTAAATCTACAAGTAGATTTAAATGATCAAATTAGAGAAGCCCAAGAATCAGTAATCAAGGATGATACTGAAAAGTTAAAAGGAATGATCAAGGAATTAGAACAAGGAACAGATGGAATCTGGAGATTCCATAAGAAAAGAATGTGGATACCTAAATTAGGAAACCTGCGTCATCGTATATTAGAAGAAGCCCATAAGTCTAAGTATACTATGCACCCAGGAAATGATAAGATGTATCAGGATTTAAGAAAGAATTTCTGGTGGATAGGAATGAAAAATGATATAGCTGCTTACGTTTCTAAGTGTTTAACCTGTTCACAAGTCAAAGCTGAACATCAGAAACCCTCAGGTTTATTGCAGTAGTTAGAAATGCCCGTATGGAAATGGGAATTGATAACAATGGATTTTGTTACCAAATTACCCAAAACAAGAAAAAGTAATGATACAATCTGGGTAATTGTAGATAGGCTAACTAAGTCAACCCATTTTCTACCAATGAAAGAAATTTTCAGTATGGAACAGTTAGCTAAATTATATGTAAATGAAATAGTTTCATTACATGGAATTCCTTTATCAATTGTTTCTGATAGGGATAGCCATTTTACCTCTCATTTTTGGATAAGTTTCCAAAAAGCATTGGGAACTAAGCTAAATCTAAGCACAACTTATCATCCTCAAACAGACGGACAAAGCGAAAGGACGATTCAGACAATGGAGGACATGCTTAGAGCTTGTGTAATTGATTGCGGAGGTGATTGGGACGATCACTTACCATTAATAGAATTTTCTTATAATAACAGTTATCACACAAGTATCAATACTGCACCATTCGAAGCATTTTATGGACGAAAGTGCCGAACCCCAGTCTGTTGGGCAGAAATTGGGGAAAAACAACTATCTGGACCTGAGATAGTACAGGAAACAACCGACAAAATCATTCAGGTCAAGGAACGACTGAAAGCATCATGTGAACGACAAAAGAGCTACGCTGATAACAGACGTAAGCCGTTAGAGTTTCAGATAGGTGACAAGGTATTATTAAAAGTCTCTCCTTGGAAAGGAGTGGTAAGATTCATCAAGAGGGGAAAGCTAAGTCCCAGGTATGTTGGACCTTTTGAGATTATTAGATTGTAGGACCTGTAGCCTATCAGCTACAACTGCCAGAGGAAATGGCAGGAATACATGATGTATTTCATGTATCTAATCTCAAGAAATGCTTAGCTGATGAATCGCTGGTGGTACCTCTAAAGGATATAGAGGTAAATGAACAACTTAAATTTGTAGAGAGAGCACTACAAATTGAAGACAGGAAAGTCAAGAACCTCAAGCATAAGAGATTAGTTCTGGTCAAAGTGAAGTGGGACTCCAAAAGAGGACCAAAGTACACATGGGAACTTGAATCAGAAATGCAAATGAAATATCCACACTTGTTCCAGTAGAACTCTAGGACGAGCTCTAAAACAAGGTGGGGAGGATATAACAACCCTAAAAATAAACTGACACTCTCCTGAATTTTTCCGACACCCTAAAATATACTACCTCCGTCCCATTAAATGTGTCTTATTTTGAATTTTCAAAGTCTTTATTTATAAACTTTGACTTTAATTATATATTTTTTTGTGTTATATAAAACTTCATGAAAATTTACCCGATAAAAACACTTATAAAACATACTCAAATCATATAACTTTCATCAAGTATTATCTAACACAAACAAAATTATTTAAGGTCAAAATTTATAAATACAGACTTTGAAAATTCAAAATATGACACTTTTAATGGGACGGAGGGAGTATTAAAATATCCCAATATGTCCTAAAATACCCCCCATACGTGAAAACGGACCCCGAATAGCTTAAATTTCATTAAAATAAATTAAAAACGAAAATAAATGGTCCCTAGCGGACCGCGACAGACTCCGCCTGAGTCTACGCGGGCCGCGACTGAGTGACGGCTGGCGCAACCCCAGGCCGCCACGTGGCACAACACCCAGCAAGCCTATAGTGGTGACCGATCAAGCCTACAGCCCTAGCCAGCTACGTCGCAAGCCGCGAAAGAGACAGTTGTGGCTGTCGCGGGCCGCGAGGAAGTCCGATTACAGCTCTATAAATTGAGGGCATCGGCTTTCAGTTCCGATCGCTCAAATCTTTCTTTCTCTCTCAAATTTTCACATAGTAGGCACTATACTCGGGTATAATACCCCCTAAATAACGAAGTTCTGCTCCGTTATAAGTATCATAACCCCTGGATATGTATTAGATACTCTGCCTGATTGATCTAGGGTTCCGCAACGGCTGTCGTGGTTCTGCCCGTCGTAGTCGTTAGAATGCCGTCTCGGTGAGGGTATTACTAATGTTAAAATGGGTTATTATACTAACACGTGTTCATTTGTGTAAATTATAGATAATTCTCAGGAAATCCTTACAGAAAACCTAAGACAGCAATGTGAGTAATTCTCTTTTTGTGTATACCTTTTTGTGAGTAATCTCCTTTTTGTAAACAGTTTTTACAAAACCTTAAACATTTTACAATCCAATTTAGCAGTGATTGAGTCTTTGTAATTCTACGATTACTGCCGGTATGTTGGGCTTTTGTATACAAAATGTGGAACACGTTACCATTGGACAAAGAGTTAGCCAATGTGTAATATGACCCACTAGTCAGGATTGACAGTACTGAATGAGTAATGGGGCAGATATAAACATTGTAATCGCTCTCACTACTGTTTAAATTAATAAAACTTTTCTTGATTGAACTGGGATTCACTCACTAGTATTTCCCACTGACAAAATGTTTTTAAACGCGTTTCAGGTAACACAATGTGAAAGCCAACTAGAAGCCAGCTGGACAGCACTGAAGGCTTGGAAAAGTGGCTATAAAAATTACCTAAATAAAAGAAGGCTTTTATTTCAATAAAATGGGATTTATCCCTATAAATCAGTTTGTAATGAAACCTTGGGTTTTATCCCAATATATTTATTATCTAAAAGATGGTGTTTTACTTTGATAAAATATTTCCTAACGACGGTACTGATGTAATCTCCGCTGCCAAATTAATACACACCGATACCACCGACACTGTTGTTCGCGGCCGCCCTTTCTCGGGACAGATAGGGGGCGGGGGTTGCAACATCATCGTTGTCGGAATTCTTTCTCCAGTGACGGAAATTCTCCGACGATGGAACAAGTGTTGAAGAAGATGGGGGGATTGAAAATGAGCTTCTCAAATAAGCTTGGGGAGTAGGAGGGTCGGTTTCACTTTTGGGGATTAGAGGAGTACCCACTTGAATGGGGATTAGAGGAACACCTGGATCTCGTAACTTTGGTGGGAGAACACCCGATAAAACGGCACTGATATTTTCAGTTAAAGCGGTTTTCTTAGGAAATTTATTGTGCTGTTTTTGGGTGCAAGGTTCTTTCAAATATTTTGCGTAAGCCGGACCCTGTTTGATTGCATCAAGTAACGAGACATTTATTTTAACATGTTTGAAGACTTCCCATATCTCGTCCAGTTGTGGGCCCCGTTTGTTAACAACTTTTGTTGCTGGATTAATTAAAGCTTTAGGAAAGGGGACGGTATTACCCTGCGTACCCTTCTCCTTCGTTTTGACCGGTTTGATTTCTATTACCCTATTATTTTCTTCTTGAAAAGTCATTTTTTATTCTTTTTAGTGCTAATAGGTTCCGGTACAGCATCAGACTCATTTTCCTCATCTACCACCTCAACGATACCCTCAACAAATTGTGGAGGAGACCCAACCTTGTTATCATAAACCTTACTAGAGCGAAGAATACTTACTTGATTAACTATGGCATTGGACGAGCTTCCCTGATGTTGTGGGTTTTTCGTAGTATCACTCGGTAATTGCCCCGACTCCTTCCTCACCTACGCCACATCGGCCGCCAACTGAGCAACTTGCTTTTCCAATGCATGATGAGACTTTGATTGCAACTCTTGATCTTTTCTGATTTGCTTTAGTATCTCCATTATCTCATTATTTGAACCTTCGTTTTGATTGTTGGATTTGCCTTGATCTTGGTTTTTGTAACATCCCGAAAACGGGTTTGGTAATCAAACCACGTTAATACTAAAAGACAGGTAAATTACCGTTAGTGGTAAAATTAACCCGAAAAATATTAGGATTTATATAACTAAACCTAATATTTAATAAAAAGGAAAAAGAATGCTTTTGAGAAAATAAAGTTTATAGAAGCCCGAGTTAACGGGACTTCAAATAAACTTAGTCAATAATTCCCCAAACCTACTAAATTAACTAGGAATGTTTAACCTAGTTAATTAGAGGGAATGTTATTGAAATTAAGTGGGTTGTGGCCTACTTAATAAACTAACCAAACATGAGGGGCCAAAGTGGATAAACTTGAAAGCTTATTTAATAAAAAGAATTTTAAAACAAAACATACACATCTGTGTGTTCTGTTTGATCAGAAGGAACTTCCCAGGAGTTCAAAACCCTAATCACAGCAAATCATCAAATTGAAGGCTCAAACGAAGTCTAAATTCACAATTGAACGTGAATTAATGATCACCCAAGCTAGGGGATCATAAGGTATGTCAAATTTTGATGATTTGTGAATTTGTGAAATTTGAATAATCATCATAATCGCGAACTATGAATCAATTATTGAAGCTATGATTGAATTAGTGATGTGTACTTGCTTAGGAACAAAACCCTAAGTGAAAATTATACATATGATGCTATGAATTGAATGATTTGATGAATTACCACACTAGGATAAGTGGGTATTAATCATATGATGAATTTAATGATATAGTTATGATTAGAATCATCATATCTGATAGTAATCAAGAAATACTTGAACAAATTGTATGTTTGAGTACATGATCATACTTGATAGGAAATGGA
Source organism: Helianthus annuus (assembly GCF_002127325.2). Taxonomy (NCBI): domain Eukaryota; kingdom Viridiplantae; phylum Streptophyta; class Magnoliopsida; order Asterales; family Asteraceae; genus Helianthus; species Helianthus annuus. The sequence goes on along the minus strand of NC_035449.2, from coordinate 171,470,628 downwards.
TTAGTATGATAAAATGAAAATGATGTTTAATATCATCATGTGTTAATCAAATGAAATTCGATTACAATAATTTGATTTCATAAGTAGTTAAAACGGTAACATAAGAAGGATGCTTACCGTATAGTGGCAAAGTAATAAAACGAGTAGTTAAGCTACATCGTGTAATTATTTTGTTAATAGGCAGTTTGACCTTTTAAAGTCAAAGTGACCTTTTATATGATCGAATGATAATTTTGATATAAAGATCGTAGGATGGAATAGTCGTGAATGATTATGACTAGTCTAACCATCTTACGAATTTCAATGATAGTTTGACGCTTGACAAAGCTAGGTGAAAGCTTGGGAAGGAAGCGGGTCAAACGAATCGAGAATGAAGGAAAAGCATAATCTGGATGCTAGGTAAGTCAAAGCTTACACCTTTAATTTAATATCTATTGGTTTTATAGGTTATGATTAATAAAAAGTCATATTTGAATTATGATGCTTCGACATGACATGTGCAGTTCTGAACAAAAGACAATAATGATAAACCATGTTGAATGGTTAAAAAGTGTTAACAAGATTATTTAGTCATACAATGACTAATAAATAACGAGTTTTGAATGATTACCTTATAAGGTAAACCAATACAAATAATAAGGGTAAAACGGTAATTCGGTCACTCGTTGATGATAACCGTTAGTTTTTTTGAAAGACACTTTATGCCGTAAGACATAAAGGGGTCAAAAGCGATAAGAAATGGTTTCTAAATAAAAATGACCGTACGGTGTAAACCGAAGCGAGTCATGTAGACGATATGATAATAAATCCCATCTCGCAAAGATAAACGGTCACTTAGACCAAACGGGTCAAATGGTGAAAATAGCACCATTTGAACAATATCGACTGATTAATATTGTCGAGTCTTATGTTCACAGGAGTGAATAGGGGATGATAACTTGCATCGCTATTAAGTAGCGATTATTAAAGCAAGGTGTTAAAACGGGTCAATATATTGTCGAGTCTTATGTTCACAGGAGCTTTACTGCTCTGATAGATGCCTCACGTGCTGCTGGGCATCGTGGTGGTTATCTGGAGTGTGCTCAGCATGGTGAGGAGGTATTTGGCCAGCAGTTCGATACTCATCACTGCTCGGTGACTGATCAGGCTGACTCCATGCTCTCCCGTGCTAAAGAAGTTTATGACCATCTTTCGCTACCTGTTATGGAATTGGTCACTGATGCGTTAAAGCATGACGACTGGTGCGCGCGGCTAAAGCTCATTCTTGATCCTCCCGAAACTGTGGAGCTAACAGACGAAGAAGAGGAAGCCGGCGGTGATGGCGATGGTGATGGTGATGGTGATGGTGATGGTTATGAATAAGTGGTAGTGTTTGTAGGCTGACGCCTTGTATTTTTTCACGTTCTTATTGTAATTGTTGTGTGGTCACGCTTTTTGAATAGAACACATTATGTTTGCTTTTTATTCTTGGCAAGTTACAATTATTGCATTGTTGTTAGAAACTTTGGTTAAATTAGCTCGAATAAATGTAAGTGTGGCTCGTGTATGAGTGTATTTTATCCGGTCTCGCGCTATGTTCGCGGAGGACCTTGGAGGTGTAGGATCGTTTTGCGACCTTAGCGAGTCGATCAGAAGAGTTTTTGCTCAATATGAGAGGCGGAAACAAACGTATTGAGTTGATTCAACTAGATATTCACTTTAAATGTCTTTTTGATTGATATAACAAAGATTTACAGCGAGTAGACACTTCGGCAGCAGTTCGACACTGAAATCGGAAAGTTACAAATGAGACGACACAACACATATTTATAGGCTGGGGCATTCCGCACGAAATCATTCAAGCGAAATGACCAAGCTCATTTCGTACGAAATGACAAAGTCATTTCGTGCGAAATAGTTTATTTATTTCGTGCAAAACGAAACTTTTAACATGTTTTCTCGTTTTTCGTGCCCTGATCTATCTATTCTAATACAAGACTCGATACAAGATGAAGTCGACAGACATACGCACCAACAGACTCCCCTTTGGATGTTGACGAAGTCTTCAATGTCGAGTCTTCAATCTTCAGTCTTTATCAGTCTTTGCTCCAGCTAAAGTATCTGACACTGTAAACATCCTTAATCTTCTCTCTTTCAGCTAATCTCCCCCTTAGATGTTGATCTATCATCATCACAATCTTTGAATCTGAATCTTGAGCTTTCTAATTCTCTTGATCAGATCTCTTGATTCCTTAAGTTCATCAGTATCGACAGTATCAAGATTGTAACCTGGCTTACATTCTGCTCAGGTTTAATCACTAGAACCTGCACACATCTCTACCTCACAATAAATTTCAAAAAATTAATATTTGACAAATTTATATACCACTTGCAGATATTAATCAATTAATAAATGATTTTACAGTGTTAATCTCTGATGAACCACTTGTAGAAATAACATTTTCCTTTTCAAACAAATTTTTCATCTCAAACAAACTTTCCCAAACCTTTTGTTCATCATGTTTAGCACTTAGAATTTTGAAAATCAGCTTTTCAACATCAGTTGTCGAAAATAAGAAGAAATAAAATCTTTTTGGATTTTCAAAACTTTATGCTAAAACACACTAAAATCTTTTTGGATTTTTGTATATAACAAAAAGCAGTAAAGAAATATTTACATACAATATTTTTGTGAGTTTGTGTAAGAGGATCATATCAGTTTATGAGACAAATCACTAACACCGTTAAGCTTTAAACATTTTAAGGTCTAAACGACTCACTTAGATTGTTAGGATACCGATCCACTTAAATTTTCACACAAAGTTCAACTGTTTCGAGATACGAATTTAGTGTTTTAAGCACTTAAACTTATTCGAGTGTACCACCTCAGAATATACTCCCGTATCCAGACTTCTATATTCAGTCTTACAGGTGAATGTACGCTAATGATATCTGTATACGGGTAATGCGAGACCATGAGAGCTCAGGCTAGAACTTCCGTTCAATCAGAGAGATGATGGCTCGTCTTTAGGTGTGTCCCGCTTGGGGATCTTTTCTTCAACATCACATGATTAGAATTTTTCAATGTTTCATCATTTTTTATGCTGAGGGTTGGCTTTATGATTAAAGCTATGCAAAGTATTATACGAGGACTAGGCTATTGCTCCCGCAAAATCAGAAGTCCAGGTATAATACCCCAGATATCATCATGCACAAAGACCTAGTATGTCAGAAATAGAAAGCCCTTCAAACAAGATTTCAGGGGTTACCTATATATCCGAGAGATGTTCCCCACGAGATAAGTAAGTATTTGAAATTTAGGTTTATATCTCGAAAACAATCTACTAAATGTATAAAAACCTACTGGCACATCGACAGTGAGATCGTTTATTACATTTGACTTTCCAATTCTTTAGCGTGTTGTGATAGTCCACTGATGTACTATCATTTCCTCTTTTTCACACTAAAACTCTTTTTCATTTTTCGATGTTTTTGGCTTTTTATCATGTTTTTGGATTTTTCAAATTTTCTAAACTTTTACTCCCCCTAAAATCAAAATATGTTTCAATTTTGATTTTCTAAATTTGAAAACAAACTGTACAAATAACATGACAACATGATGTGAATTACTTCAATTCGCCATTCTTTTGACATAAATAATCAGAACTCCCCCTTACAACAAACTGTTTTCCCATTATGATTTCAAAACACTTATGTTTGTTTTAATCAATAATGGTTTTTCCGGAAAATAAGTTTTGTTGATTTTATAAACCATTTGTAGGTTAGGGGATAAACTCATCACTTTGTTTTTCAAACACTTTTATGAAAGTTAAATCCAGTACAATTTAATGACCTTGAATTACCACTTGTATGTGAAAACCTCTTGTATGAAAGTTAAATCAAGTTCAATTTAATTACCTTGATTAACCACTTGTAGGAACAACCACTTGTATGAAAGTTAAATCAAGTTCAATTTAATGACCTTGATTAACCACTTGTAGGAACAACCACTTGTAGGTTCACAAACCAAACATACCACTTGTAAAGATATGATATGACAATTTCAAGAAAAACTACCACTTGTAAATCGAAATTTCACAGATGTGAATTTCTCAAGAAAGGTGCCGATTCCTACTCCACGATTACCAACTTGGGAGCTCCGGCAAGTCAGGTTTTTTCAGTTAAAGAGATTCTCCCAAGCCTGACAGTCCTTGGGAGATTCCGAGTTATCAACACTCGGTTTCTTTCCTTTTATCTTTTTGTCATAAAATTCCTTCACCCCTTTGACTTTCCCATCAATCATTTTTCCAAAAATATATTGCACCTTGGGGTGAAAAGCTTTTTCAACATCAAATTCTTTCTTTTCACAAAAAAAAATTGATTTGAAATCTCAAGTTTACCAACTTTTTGTTTAAAATTTTCAGCCCTCAATGGTGGAAAATTTGCATCATCCATTGGCGGTACTGATTTTTCAGCTTTTGGTTCAACTTGTGGCTCCTCTGATTTTGTGGAATTAGATTCATCGCCATAAAATAGCTCCTCTGAATTTGACGAATCAGAATCATTGCTAGAACTATCATCAGATCTCTTAACAACCCACTTTTGATTGTCAAGATTTGCTTTTCTCTTGTAAAACCTTTTTGAACATTCACCAACCTCAAATTTTGAGTTTTTGAAAACTATAAAAGATTTGGTTGGTGGTTCATTTTCAACCATCTTTCCTTTCAGTTTTTCAGAAACTCCCTGTTTTGTTTGGATTGCCTTAGGACAATTTTTGACAATGTGACCAACTGTGTTGCATTCAAAACAGATTCTCGTCTCCTTCTTCTTCTGAGCAACTTTCAACTTTATTTCCTCTTGCTTTCTAGCAAGGAATTCTTTGTTTGTCTGCTTCCTAAACAAGTGCTCTTTTTCTTCTTCAGATGATGTTCCTGAAACAAATACAGTTTTTGGTTTATAAGTTTTCTCATTTTTATGATTTTCTGGTGGAATAAAACCAAGTCCTTTCTTTTTGAAATTACCGTTATGGTTTGGTTTCTTTCGATAACCTGAACCAGAACTGTAACCCTTTTTCTTGTTTAACCTTTGTTGATCTCTTGAGGTGTACTTTTTAGGTTTTTCAGAAAGATTAATATTTTTTATTTCAGAAATATTAATTTCTGTTAGTTTAAAAACCTTTTTTATCATTTCTGTTTTGACACCTCTTATTGAAAATTCTTCATCAGAATATAATTTGTCAGAATCATTCAAAGTATATGCCACTTTGAACGTTTCATCATTCAAATTAGATTTTGATAACATAAATTCTTTATTGTAAACCCGTTTGCCCTTTTTGACTGTTGGACTAGGAATGCTGGACACAGACTTTGACTCTGAATTAGACTCCTCGGTTTCATCTTTATCTAACACATGATCCACCACTTTCTTCATCAACTGAGATTGTTGATCAGTGTCAGACGATGTATAAGTGACATCAATGTTTTCTGGAAAATTATCTGATGGATCAGATTCCCACACTAAGTTGGTTGCCTTTTCGACTCTTTCAGAATTTGGATTTCGTGGCGAATATCCATTTTCAAGCGGGGGTGGACACTTGTTGTAACTGACACTTTGTTTCTTACCAGAATCTTTCACTTTAGTTTCTTCTTTTGTTTCAGAAGTCTTTACTTCAGATGTGACTTCTTCAAATGCCTTCATGCCTTCAACTGTTGGATAAATCCTGTCAATAACATAAGAAGTACATGAGTAACTTTTTAACAACCTATGTACCCTTTCTGTTTCTATCATCTGGGTTTCCAGTTTTTGTTCCAGCACAGCACACTTCTCAACATAATTGTTGATGACTTTCTACTTAGTCATGAAAGCTCCTTGAAGTGTTTTCATGGCTGTTGCTTGTTCACTGCTTGATTGATTGTATTGATTCATTGCTTTGTTAAGAACATCATAGGACTCTTTCAATCTATTCATGTTATGAATCAAAGTACTGTTTTGCTTTTTCACTGCTTCACAATTATCACATTTCACAGGAATCTTCCGTGCATCAGCTTCTGCTTCAACTGTGAAAGCTGGAACTTCTTTTACCTTTTTCTTTATCACACGAGCTTCTTCATCATCACTGCTAACTTGTTTTTTAACTTTCTTCTTTTTCTTTCAAACTTTTCCATCATCACTATCACTTTCTTCTAGCATTCTTAAGTGCTCTTTCATTCTGTTTGCATAATAATCATCATTATCACTATCTTCAACAACTCGAGCAACAAAAGCTTTGGCTTTTAAAATCTCTTTATCTGGACAATAATTGTCCCAGCAAAAATTTTCCCAGCTAAAACCTTCTGGTAATTTTTCATCATCTTGATCTATTATACCATAAATAACTCTCTTTGATGACTCTTCGATTGCCTTCTTAGCATGTGCAGTTTGTGATTCTTGTTGATGTAGTTGTTGAGCAACTTGATGATAAATCGCTTTCCGATAATAATCGTTGTTGTTGAAAGGATTTTGAGCTCCACTTGCTTCGTGGTTAGTGCATTCCCTCTTGAAATGCCCTTTTTCCCTGCAACGAAAACAAGTAACTTTAGATTTATCAAATCCTGAAGTAGAAACATTTGCATCACGGAAATCATCTCTTCCCGTAATTTGTTTAAACTTTTCGGCTCTCCTCAACACACTCGCCATACACCACTTTATATCCATCAACTCCATCTCCTCAGCATCAATTTGATCGTAATCCTCTTTTGTCAACATTGGATTCCCGATCCTTCCTGCAACTAAACTCCCATATGATTCTAATACAGTCACCAACAAAGACATATGACTTTTTGCAACTTCTTTTGAGTAATTCTGATTATTTTCAAGGTTCAGTGCAATGTTGCATTGTAGAACTTTGCCACTCTTTGTCTTTGAAAAATTTGAATCAAACGATGGATATGAAGAAAATCCAATTTTGCTACTAGATCCTTGAGAAGACCCTCCAGACGAACTTTTAGCATTGAATGCAGTTTCGATCTTTGGTGACATGTTAGTCTTATCATTGATACCTCCTTTGTAATAAAGACCAATATCTTGTTCACCATCAAAATCCTTCATTCTTGAGATCTTCCGTTGTTCCATCTCTTGAGCTTCAAGTTTTTCAATAAACTTTCCCAGTGTTAGATTGCCAAAATCCTTCTTATTTCTCAACATCATAAGATACATGCCCCAAGTTTCATGTGGCAACGCATCAGCCAACTTCTCAATTAATTCCTCATTATCTTTTGTGATGCTTAACCTCTCCATGTTAACAATCAGATTGCAATATCTTTCTATGATCTGCTTAGTGCTTTCAGTTCTTAAACCACGAAATAAATCAAATTCTTTTTTCAAAAGCGATTTTTTGTTCTTGATTATTTCTTTACTTCCAACAAACTTTGACTTTAATGCTTTCCAAATTGAATATGCACTTCCATTATGTTGCAGTAAAACCAAGATATCTTCTTTAACAACTTGATGCAATAGACTAGTCATCATCTTTTCATCTTTGTATTTCTTTTTCTCCTCAGCACTTAGATTCTTAATAGCAATAACCTCTTCATCATCATTCACCGGTCTAACATATTTTGTTTCAACATATTCCCAAGCATCTAAGTAATTTGCTTGAACCCAATTCTCAAATCGTTCTTCCCATCCTTTATACTCCTCGATATTCATGAGCTTTGGCGGTTTTTGCATGGTGCCCGTTTCATTTTCTAACGTTGTGTTTTGAGCAATGGTAATCGGAGTAGCAAAGGCGTTATAAAACTCTTCTTCCATGATTTGGTTTCAAAATTTCACAAACTTTGGTGTTTAAACGAAATGACCTGCAGGACAACTTCAAACGAAATAGGTTCACACGAAATGAAGACTTACACACGAAATGACTGATTTCGTGCGAAATAGTCAAGCGAAATACCAACTTGGTGCGAAATGAACTGATTTCGTACGAAATGACAGAACTTTCAAGCAAAATGAGAATGTTGTTTCGTACGAAATGAACTTTTGATGCAGTTTCAAACGAAATAGCGTTTTCGTGCGAAATGTACTTGTTATTTCGTGCGAAATGAATGAAACTGAGTGATTTCATGCGAAATGAAATCCTCAATTCGTGCGAAATGTTGTTGATGTCATCATCTCGGCCATGTTTTTGTCAAATTGATCAGGTTTTAGTCCGATTTTAGATTCAATTCTTTCAAGGCTTTGTTAAAACACAGTTTCGCTTATTATGTGAGAAAATCAATGTTGGACCGTGTTCCGACCCTGAAAAGTCAGCCGAGACAGTTCATCTTCACATACGAAGGCGGAATCAACGTAAATGAAGTTACAACAGCTATTCCTTTCTAATTTCTTCTCTTTTATTGCTTTCTGATTACAATTTGACAGAGTTCCGTTCCACAAGCAATGGTCTAGGTCCGCTCCAACGTTACAAATGAATCACAAACATCAGGTATTTATAGTGTTAGTAGGTTCGCTCCAAGGGACTGCCATAAAAGCGAACCTACATCAATTACCATAAAAGCGAACCTCCTGATGTATCTATAAGCGAACCTATGTCTAACCCTAATAGCGGACCTATTACAACACATGTTCGCATAAGCGAACCTATCAACATAAAACCTAATTTTGACATTCTAGACCCTATGTTGACCTATCTTGACCTAAGACTTGATGTAGACGAAGTCAACAGACATTCCGTGCATCAACAGACTCCCCCTTGGATGTTGACGTAGTCTTCAGCAATCTTCAGCCCCTGAGTCTTCGGTCTTGGTCTTTTCTCTAACTCTGTCTTCTCCTCGTAAGCATTCTTCACAGGTTCCAGGATTAATACCTAGCTCTAACTTCAGACTTCCCTTGAGCTGTTGATCCAGACTCCCCCTTTCACAGACTCCCCCTCTCAGTATGCTGGGATCTGAGATATCTGGTTCAAGCTTTGACAATTTGCCTCCGTTGGGAATAATGAAATCCAAACCTGTTTAACCTATACATTCTCTACCTCAACATAAGTTTCACAACTTTATAACAATTGAATTTAGTAAACTTACTGGTAGACATCATTTTCAACAAATACATTAGTTACATCAAGTTCAAATGAATGACCTTGATTAACTAACCTTGCAATCTTTCAAACCATTTATATATGACATTCAAAGAATTTTCAACAAAATTTCCCAATCCTGTTCATCATGTTTAGCACTCGAATTTTGAATATCAGCTCTTCAACATCAGTTGTCGAAAATCTTTTTGACTTTTCAAAAATTTTTTATGCTAAAACACTCCGAAAATCTTTTTGGATTTTTGTTTTTGAATGAAATGCAGTAAACAAATATATACAGATAATATTTTTGTGAGTTTGTGTAAGAGGATCATATTAGTTCATGAGACAAATCACTAGCACCGTTAAGCTTTAATCATATTAAGTTCTAAACGATTCACATAGATTGACGATATAGTTGTCCTCTTAAATTTTCACACAATTTTCAATCTATTCAGGATACGATTTAGATGTTTTAGGAACTTAACTCATTCATGTGTCCCACCTCTTGAATATACTCCCGTATCCAGAATCTCAATATTCAGTCGTACAGGTGAGTATACTACAATGATGTCTGTTCATAAATTAGGGGTTAAATGCGAGAACTGAGGGATCTCAGGTCGATACTTCCGTATGCGTAGAGAGATATCAGTTTCGACTTTGCAGTATGTCCCCTTTAGAGGATCTTTTCAGCTACAACAGATGATTATCAATTTTATTGTCTAATCAGCTGAGGGCTTTATGCTATGTTTCAAGCATTTGGTGAAAGTATTATCCAAGGACTAGGTCAGAACTTCCGTTCAGCAGAAGTCCCGGAATAATACCCCAGACATCTTCGAGTATAAAAACCTAGTATATCAGAATAAGAGACCTTTCAAACGAGATTTCAGGGGTTACCTATATATCCAAGTAGTGTTCCCCACGAATTTCGCAAGTTTGAAATTTTAGGTTTATATCCCGAATGAATCTACTAAATGTGTGAAAACCTATCGACACATCATCAGTGAGACCGTTTATCACATTTGACATTACATTTCTTTAGCATGCTGTGATAGTCCACTGATGTACTATCATTTCCTCTTTTCTCAACAAAACTCATTTTTGCCTTTTCAATGTTTTTGGTATTTTTAAATTTTCTAAATTTTTTAAAAATTTTTCCCCCCTAAAATCAAAATATGTTTCAATTTTGATTTTCAAGGAAAATTTGAAAACTGTACAAATAAAATGACAAACTGATATCGAATCACTTCAATTCGCCATTCATTTGGCATAAACAATCAGAACTCCCCCTGACAACAAACTATTTTCCCATTTAGATTTCAAAACACTTAAGTTTGTTTTAATCAAAATGGTTTTTCCGGAAAATTAGTTTTGTGTGTCATTTCACAAATTCGGGGTTCTTTCATCACATTGTTTTCCTTTAATCACTTGACAGATTTAACAATTTCAATTTTAAATCGCAAACATCACTTGTAGAAAATCAAGTACAAATTAATGTCCCTGATTTACCACATGTAAGACGAAAAATCACCAGAGTGAAATTTCTCAAGAAATATGCCGATACATGTTCCACGCTTACCAACCTGGGAACTCCGGCAAGTAAGGGTTTTTCATTTGAAAAGATTCACCCAAGCCTGACCAGCCTTGGGTTTGACAGTTTTTACCTCAGCAAAAGGCTCTTCTGGTTTTGACGAACCAGAATCATTGCCTGAATGTGGCTTGTCTAACTTTGATGAGTCAGATTCATCACCAACACGTGGCTCCTTTGTTTCCGAAGAAACAAATTCCTTGCCAGGAACTTTTTCTTTCTTAACACTGCATTCTGTCCTCAGATTTGCATCTGATGAACTCAGTTTGCTTGATTTGTCAGTCTTTGATGAGCATACTGGATTATCAGGACTCTTTTCTGATTTTCTTGTTGTATCCGAGGACAAAATCTTCTCGAGATACTCTCTCGCCTTCTTCCTCTTTTTTCGCAGTCTGTCTTTCTGCCCTTGTGAAAGCTTTACTTTCTTTTCTTGAACTTTTGGTTCTTGAACTTTCTGTCCTTTGGGCTTGACACTGACTGGTTTCTTTGCCAATTTCTGAGATTCAGCCCTCGATCTTCCCATCGATCTCCTCAGGCAATCTCTGGCAATGTGTCCTCTGATATGACATTCATAACACCTTCTTGTTTCAAATCTCTGGCTTTGGCAGTTAACAGCAATGTGTCCTTGATAGCCACAAGAATAACACACTCTGTTATCATACCTCACCTCTCTTTCATACCGTACACCATTTTCATACCACACACTTAGATCATAGCATTGAGTTGACTTGTGGTAGTCATTTCTCTTCTTGTATCCTTGATTTGGCATTTGAGCACTGTGGTCAAACCTGCACCACTTATTACCAACTATTTTTGAGTTTTGATTTTTAAATTTTTGTGATTTTTGATTGGATGACTTATCTGATGAGCTTTTATTTTCTTTTTTAGAATTTTTCAAATTTTTATCTTTTTGTTTCTGTTCTGCATTCTTCTTAATAGATTTTTGCTTTGAGCATTCACCTATTTCAGTAGATTGCAAAACAGTATTTTGAAATTTTTCTTGTAAATCTAAAAATATTTTTCTTTTCTTTTCTTTTTCATCATCAGATATTTCATCACAATCTTCAATTTTGACTTTGTCAAAATTTGTGACCTTGTCACTTATTGGAACAGAATTGATCGGTTTTGGACAGGGAAAATTCAAACTATCTGATGCAGTCACAAAACCTTTCAATTTCTTTTCAAGTTCATCAATCTTGTTTCTTGAATTCTCAGCTTCTTTTTCAAGCTGAGAGATTCTTTCAAGATAGAACTTGATTGAATTTTCATTTTCAATTTTAAGATTTTCAAGAACAGATTTTTCATTTTCTAAACCTTTTAACTGTTCTTGAAATCTTGTTTCATTTTCTTTTAGATTTTTGTTTTCCAATTTTATCCAGAAATCTTCATCTTCTGAAGATTTTCTTTTGCTTTCAAAATCTTTTTCATTTTCTTTCAAAATTTTGTTTTCTGATGATAAACTCTCAACAATCTTTAAAAGTTTGTCATTATCAGATCTCAATTTTTCGCAGTTCAGGCGCAAACTCAAAATCTGTTCTTCATCAGCCTTCTTCTCGATCTTCAGAGTATCGTTTCCAATGTCAAACTCTCCACATCCTTCAAGAGTTTCACACTGTCTGCTTCTGATTTTTCGCATTCCGAGCATTTTCCATTCATCTTTTTCTCTTCCTCTTCTTTTCTCTCTTTTTCTTCTTCTATCATTTTCTCAGTTGGAGTTCCCCACCATTTATGTTGCCAATACTCATCATCTTCTTTGTATTCCTTGATGATGGCTTCAATATCTAGTGTTTTGTCGTCGATAGCAATGTTTCCATACTCATCAAGATAACACTCCCTTTTCGGATCCCATCTTCCCGCTCTTCTTGCTTCCAGAAAGATACGAGAAATTCTAAGAATTTTGTATTCGGCAAGCATTTTCCGATAACAATACTTCTGCTCTTCAGTACGATCATCTTTCCACGGAATAGGTTCATCGTTATTCGCCATGAACTTATATTTGTGAATTACCTGAAAATTCAACCAACACTTAGAAAAATTTTCAAGATTTTGAACAGTGACAGAAAAACGAAACTATGTTTGCAAGTGACAGATAAGCGAAACAGAAAATGTCCTGATAAGCGAACCAAAATATGATCAAATAAGCGGACCGTTCAAGCGGACCTATCTATTTGTCCGTTCGAGTGAACCTATCAGATGTCTATTCGAGCAAACCTCTCAAGTTCGTTCGAGCAGATCTACGAAGTTGTCTTTTCGAGCGGATCTACCAAGTTCGTATGAGCGGAATTGGCACTTTCAAGCGGACCAATTCAGTTATTTCGAGCGAAAGTGTCGAAAAAACGAACCTAATATGTAATTTCGAGCGAACCTGATAGGTAATTTTGAGCGAACCTACGAATGTTCGTAAAAGCGAATCTCACAATTTACCCAATTTTAACCATTTTTAATCCGAGTTTTAACCTAAAACTTTCTAGGGTTTGTTAATTGTATGTTCTGCACGTAATATTCAAGAATCAGACAATTTCAACCGTAGGAACCACTTCAAATCGAAAAAGTATGAAAGAAAGAGAGTAGAAATCAGAGAATTTGGTAGAATCAAGCTGTAGTAGTATGAGCTCCTCGTCCTGAGCTCTGATACCACTTGTTAGACCGTGTTCCGACCCTGAAAAGTCAGCCGAGACAGTTCATCTTCACATACGAAGGCGGAATCAACGTAAATGAAGTTACAACAGCTATTCCTTTCTAATTTCTTCTCTTTTATTGCTTTCTGATTACAATTTGACAGAGTTCCGTTCCAAAAGCAATGGTCTAGGTCCGCTCCAACGTTACAAATGAATCACAAACATCAGGTATTTATAGTGTTAGTAGGTTCGCTCCAAGGGACTGCCACAAAAGCGAACCAACATCAATTACCATAAAAGCGAACCTCCTGATGTATCTATAAGCGAACCTATGTCTAACCCTAAAAGCGGACCTATTACAACACATGTTCACATAAGCGAACCTATCAACATAAAACCTAATTTTGACATTCTAGACCCTATGTTGACCTATCTTGACCTAAGACTTGATGTAGACGAAGTCAACAGACATTCCGTGCATCAACAATCAAGCCATTTTATCCGTGAAAACTTGTTAATTTTGAAAAAGAAGGTGTAGAAATCAGAATTTTGAGCTGAATCGGTAAGAACTCTTCCTCCTGAGCTCTGATACCACTTGTAGGATCGTTTTGCGACCTTAACGAGTCGATCAGAAGAGTTTTTGCTCAATACGAGAGGCAGAAACAAACGTATTGAGTTGATTCAGCTAGATATTCACTTTAAATGTCTTTTTGATTGATATAACAAAGATTTACAGTGAGTAGACACTTCGGCAGCAGTTCGACACTGAAACCGGAAAGTTACAAATGAGACGGCGCAACACATATTTATAGGCTGGGCCATTCCGCACGAAATCATTCAAGCGAAATGACCAAGCTCATTTGTCATTTCGTGCGAAATAGCTTATTTATTTCGTGCGAAATGAACCTTTTAACATGTTTTTTCGTTTTTCGTGCCCTGATCTATCTATTCTAATACAAGACTCGATACAAGACGAAGTCGACAGACATATGCACCAACAGGAGGCTTAACTCAAGAGCTCGTAATTTACTAAAATGTTTTCGTGCTAATCAAAAGTTTAACATGCATTTGTAACGTAGAAGACATAGGATGATAATCATAAGGCACAACCAACTAGGGGTGTTCAAAAGTATCCGTATCCGAAAATCCGATCCGAAATATCCGATATCCGAATCCGAAAAATCTGAAAAATCGGATATCCGAAATTTCGGATATCCGAAATTCGGATATCCGAATTTTTCGGATTCGGATTCGGATAGTGATTTTCAAAATTTTCGGATATTTCGGATATCCGAAATATCCGAAAATTTTAATTTTCATTTTTTTCGGATATCCGAATATCCGAAGTATCCGAAAATATCCGAAATATCCGAAAAATATCCGAAAATATCCGAAATATATCCGAAATATCCGAAAAATATCCGAAGTATCCGAAAAATATCCGAAATATCCGAAAATTTATATTCGGATATCCGAAAATATCCAGAATATCCGTTTCCGAATATGAAAAAAAATAGTAAAAAGATAAAAATTAAATAAAAAGTTGAATTTTCGGATATCCGATTCACTATCCGAATCCGTATCCGAAATTTCGGATATCCGAATTTCGGATATCCGAAATTTCGGATACGGATTCGGATAGTGAAATCTAGTATCCGAAAATTTCGGATATCCGAAATTCGGATATCCGAATTTTCGGATATCCGGTTTTGAACACCCCTACAACCAACATTTGTATTCAGTAGCTGGAAACATGCGCATGGCCAACATACATAATTGAAAAAAGAAAAAGCGCGTGGCCAACATAAATGACTGAAAAGGCGCGTGGCCAAGGGTGATTACATATAGCAGTTGCGCAGTTGTTGCGCGTTCCATGTGCGCGGGATGATATGGCCATCTAAAGTGCGCAGCTTGTACGCCCCTTTTCCTAGCACTTCATGAATCAAATATCGGCCTTCCCATTTTGGTGCTAGTTTTCTAGGGCGTTCAGCATTAGAGGCTTCGTTATCCCTGAACACGTATTCTCCTGGGGTATACGTACAGATGCGCACCCTCGCATTGTAGTATCGCTCCAGCTGGGTCTTGTACTTGGCCTCTTTGATTCGCGGGATCTCGTGCCTCTCTTCGAGTAGGTCCAAGTCTAGACCGCGATCCGCCTCGTTATCGATTTTGTTAACTGCTGACAAGCGTGGAGAGGGGAGGCCAATTTCTGCCGAGATAACCGCCTCTGAGCTGTAGACAAGGCTAAAAAGGGTCTCGCCGTTGCTTGTTTTCGGCATGGTTCGTTGAGCCCACAGGATGCTAGGAAGTTCATCGACCCAGCCTCTTCTTTTGGCGCCCAGGCGGGCCTTTATCCCTTCAACGATGCTTTTGTTGACACTTTCTACTTGACTGTTGCTTTGAGGGTGCGCAACGGAAGAGAAAGTGTGCTCAATATTCAACTCCTTTATCCATTCCTGAAGGTCTTCGGATGCAAAGTTGGTGCCATTATCAGTTACGATCTTGAGTGGCAGACCAAACCTGCAAATGATGTGTTCCCATATGAATTTGCACACCATCAATGCAGAAGTTGAAGCAAGGGCCTTTGCCTCTACCCACTTAGTGAAGTAGTCAACAACAACAATTATAAACTTCACTGCCCCGAGAGCTTCAGGGAAAGGTCCCACCATATCGATCCCCACTGCTGGAAAGGCCAGGCTGTGGACACAGGAATCAGATCATTCTTTGGGCGCAGGGTTTTTGGAGCGTGCCTCTAACAGGAGTCGCATTTGCGCAATTCTTTCAAAGCGTCGACGTGCATTTCTGGCCAATAATAACCTGCGTTCATTATCTTTGCTACGACTATGCGCGGGCCCGCATGAATGCCGCAAATGCCTTCATGTATTTCCCTGATCAAATAACTTGCATCTTGGGGGTCTACGCATCGTAGTAATGGTCCTAAGAAAGATCTTCTGTAAAGGATGCCCCCGTTCATCTCGTAGAACATCACTTTGTATTGTATCTTTCTGGCTTCCGCCTTGTTCTCCGGGAGAATTCCCTCTTGAAGATATTGAATGATAGGGGTCATCCACGAGGGTGGCCCTATCTCAATCACATTGACTTGGCGCAGCAATACTAACGTGTTTTTCAAAACCTCAATTCTTACATCTTTGACGAGGTGCTGAAAAGTTGTTGAAGCAAGCTTGCTTTGCGCGTCAGCAGGCTTGTTTTCTGATCGGTTGATATGAACAACCTTGTATGACTTGTACTTTGGAGTAACTCTTTAGCTTGTTCCAGGTATAAAGCCACGACTTCGCCCTTTGCATCACATAAACCATTCATTTGACTCGCGATCAGGAGAGAGTCGACATGCGCTTGTAGATTCTGTGCTCCCATCTTGATGGCCAGGCGCAAGCCTGCCAAAAACGCTTCATACTCTGCCTCATTGTTGGTATTTTTGAAATCCAACTTGATGGCATATGTGAACTCATGCTTCTCTTGGCTAACAAGGCGCAAGCCAGCTCCTGCGTCGTCTTCATTTGAGGCTCCATCGGCGTACAGCAGCCATAGTTCATCTGATGTAACTTTGATAGGAGTATCTACTACTTCACGTTCTTTGATCTTGTCTTCTGGGACTTCAGTGATGAAGCCCACTAATACTTGGCCTTTGATAGCTGGGCGTGGCCTGTAAAGGATGTTGTGGCCCCCCAGTTTAATTGCCCACTTTGCCAAACGGCCTGATGTCTCTGGTTTTTGCAAGATTGTGCCAATATGGAAGTTAGCGAGTACAATGATTACATGCCTAGTGAAATACCTGCGCAGCCTCCTAGAGGCGTGTAGTAGCGTGAGCACTAACTTCTCCATGGTTGAGTATCGTGTTTCCAGATTCGTGAGCACCCTACTAACATAGTAGATTGGAGTTTGAACTCCGTTTCTTTCTACTAACAATACCGACCCAACTGACTTGTCTAAAGAAGACAAGTACAGAATGAGTGGCTCTTCCTCGAATGGTGCGGTTAAAGTAGGGAGCTTGATCAAGCATTCTTTCATCTGTTGGAAGGCTGCTTCCGCTTCAGGTGTCCATTTGAACTCTTGTTTTTTCACGCAGTTGCGCAATGTACTGATGAAACGGTAAGACTTTGCAGCGTGGTTTGATAAGAAACGATTCAGCGCGGCTAGGCGACCGGCCAATCTTTGCATTTCTTTGATCGTGCGCGGTGATGGCATTCGCTTAATGGCTTGAACTTTTTCAGGGTTGACTTTGAAACCGCCGTTTGTAACCACAAAGCCTAGAAATTTGCCTTCCTCCATTCCAAAAGAACATTTCACTGGGTTCAGCTTCATGTTCACGCTTCTTAGAGAATTAAACGTCTTCTCTATGTCTTTTAGCATTTGGTCCTCCTCGGGACTCTTAATCACAAGATCGTCAATGTACACTTCGATATGCTTTCCGATGTCATAAGCAAATATCTTGTCCATTAGTCGCTGGTACGTTGCGCCAACATTCTTGAGCCTAAAGGGCATCTTTGTGTAACAGAAGATTCTGATGTTAGTGCGAAAGGCTGTTTTATCCTCATCTTCCAGCTTCATCTGGACTTGGTGGTACCCCTTGTAGCAATCTAAAAAGCATTTCCACCTGAATGGCGCGAGAGAGTCTATCTTCTTGTCGATCTCTGGCAGTGAATAGCAATCTTTAGGACATGCCTTATTAAGATCTGTGTAGTCAACACACATGCGCCATCCTCCCATAGACTTCTCGACCATGACAGGGTTTGCAACTCAACTTTGGTAGCGCACCTCCCTCTGTATGCCTGCCTTTAATAGTTCACAAACTTGTTCATTCATGGCTTTTGTCTTATCTGCTCCTAGGCTGCGCCTTCTTTGGACCTTTGGCTCGATGGATGGATAAGTGTTCAAACAATGTTCAGTGACGTCACGCGGGACACCTGTCATGTCGGACGGGGTCCAGGCGAAGATGTCCATGTTTCTGAACAGTAGTTGCTTGAGGTTTGTCCTGATATTTGGTGAGATTGCGTGGCCAATCGTCACCGTCTGTTCTGGGTACTTGCGGTTCAAGACCCATTTTCCTGGCTCGGTTGTTGAAATCTTTGCTGCTTTGACTGGGCGCGCATCTTCTGCTGCCATCACCTCTTTCTTTGCGTAGATAATCGCCACCCCCGTCTCAGTTGGAAAGCCAATGGCTGAATGGGGCGTGGAGGTTACCATGTTCATTTCTCCCTGAGTTTCTCTCCCAATTAAAACGTCATGCCTTGATTTGACTGGCATCACCATAAAGTTGACGTTTGTAGTTCTTGAATGCTTTCCGTCAGATAGCGTGACGGGGAATCTAATTTGGCCCAATGGGATGGCTGTCTCATTGCAAAATCCAGATAGAGGGTAATCCACAGGCTCGAGGCACGCTTTGTCCTCTTCATCATACTGGTTGAAGCATTGTTCATAAATGATATCAGCTGTGCTTCCTGGATCGATGAAGACGTACTCTGTTTCATAGTGGCCTATGATGCCGGTAACGACAACGGGGCGCGTGGCGCGTGGTCCCCCGTGCACTATCGGAAAGATGACTTGTTGTTCTTGCCATGCGGGCTCGAATGGACATTTGCCCTTGTTCCTTGCGCTGTATCTTGGTCCATTAACCATGTGAGTTTCTAGGCGCCTAACCTTCTTCTGGTTTCCATCGTCATTCCTTTGGATCTGGCGCGTTTCCTTGCACACATTCTTGACCAGATGGCTTAACTTGCCGCTTTTCAGCGCCTTCTCGATCTCTTGCCTTAGACTGATACAGTCATCTGCCAAATGACCTGTGTCTTTGTGAAAATCGCAGTACAGGTTCGGGTCTGCCCCTTCTTGGTAGTCATAGGCTTTGGTGCCTTAAAGTCATGGTTCTCCGTCATGAGCACCTCTTTTGGTGTCTTAATGAGCGGAGTCCAGTGTTTCTCTCGATTTTCATTCTTGACGGCTTTTCGATAGCCGATGCGATCAATTGTGTCTCGCGCGTCTTCTTTAAAGCGAGGCCTTTCTTCATAACCGCTGGATTGGTTTGCCCTCCATCCAGGGTTTCTGTTTCTGTTTCGCCTGCTATTGTTGCACGAGCTTCCTTTTGAAAAACGATCTTCAGTGTAAGAGCTTTTGGTTCCAGCCAATGATTCTTCGGTTTGTGCTACAATCTTTGCAGCTGCCATGAGTTTGTCCCATTCTTTAGGCATACCGTCATTTCCTGTGATAGTCCTGATTAGACTATCGCAACTGATGGCCTTTTTGAAGTGGGCACACATTAACTGTTCGTTTACATCTCCAATCTCTAAGCACTCCTTGTTGAAGTGAGTGATAAAATCTTCTTACCCCTCGTTATCTCTGCGCTAGATGTTTGTGACTTCGGACGTATCGCGCTGGTAACGTCTCTGCTGGCTAAAATGGCTTACAAATTGGGTTCTAAAGTCGACCCATGACTTGATTTTTCCAGATGGAAGGCTGTTGAACCATGCGCGAGCAGCCCCTATGAGAGTCTGAATGAACAGATGTGTAACACCCCGTGTTTTCGAATGTCAAAGTCAAAGTCAAAGTCCAAGTCAACTTTGACTTCTTTGATTGTTAACGTTTCTTTTTACTTTTTGTATTATGTGGAGTAAGTGTTGTCTAAATGAAATGATCGAATGTTTAATCAATACGACCGATTTACGACTGTGAATAGTAGGAAGTAACAATGCAATAAAGTTAATCAATCAATAATCAAGCTAATCGAATCATCAATCAAGCTCGAGACTCGAATTATGTGAACTCTGGTATTGTTATACGTGTGTGTGTGTCTTATGTGTTACTTGTGCGTGTTTACTTATATGTTTGGTGTGGTATTCAAACATATCAATCGAAAATCGAATCGAAACTGGAAAAGCAATCAAACCTAATCGAAACCGACATTGAAACGTGAAATGTAGATGCTTGTATGTAGATATAGTGATTGGGACTGAAAGTAATTTGACTAGGAACTCTATCGTATTCGTATCATCGTCCATCGAAATCGAAACATCGAAAATCGTCGCGAAACGCTCAAAGTGGGTCGCGGATCGAACAGGAGGCATCCTGGTCGAACAGGCCAGCCGATCGGCTAGCATCTTCCTAGCCGATCGAGCAGCCCATTTGATCGGAGCTCCTGGCCGATCGGCTGCCACTTTCCTCTTTTGGAGCCTATAAATAGGGCTGTCATTGTCACACTTTCTATTTTTGGAAAGCTCTGACCGAACCAGCCTTCTTCTTCACCTTTTCTCAGATTTCTCTCAACTCCGGTAAGTTTTCACTCTAATTCTTGTATGATTCTGATCATTGCATGATTCTACACCTTTCTATCTTTCAAAACTCAATTTCTAACCGTGAAATCACCAAGATCTAAGTGTTCTTGGGTGATGTCATCATGGTGTTCTTGAAGAACACCAAACTTTGGCCTCATACAACTATGAATAGCTTAGGTCTGACCGGTTTCCACATAAACGAACTAAGATTTGTAAGAATCTTAACATTTTTATGAATAATTTCCAACTTTCTCCAACCTTTTACACTCGAAACCTTAAAACCGGTAGAAACGAAGCTTGAACCGGCTAACTAATCGTTCTAACAGTTAAGAGGTTCAAGATTCGGATTCTAGATACAAGGTTCACCGACGATGAGTTAAACTCTAAACCGACGTTCCGAACCGTTCACCGGCCGGACTTGGGTGATTCCTGTCCGAGCCAAGGAAACGAGTGGGAACGGAGGATATCATAGTTCAACTCGTTATCAAACTACCTCGAAATGACAACAAGTAATTAAACAGCCAAGAGTTAGACGAAAGGCCGACCAGGTCAGACTTGCTGGCCGAACGGCTAGGCTGTTCGAACAGCCCAGCCGATCAGACGTGCCAGCCGATCGGCTAGCACATGGCGTCCCACTTTTCAAACTTCCTGAGGTATGGTATTGACGAAGGGATGTTCGATCGAGTATGCTACTCGATTGGTAAACATTACTCTTCGGATCATGAGATACTATGCTTCAACACTTGATTGATTTTACAACTCGTTCGTAGTAGGGAATGCCAGCCGATCGAACAGTCTGTTCGATCGAGCGACATCCTGTTGAGAACCACTTCAAAAGTTCCCAGCCGGTCGGTTAAGCCGGCCGATCGAACGGACCGTTTGATCGATCGACCTGAAACATAAGAACACATTAGTGCTCTCATATACCACAACGAAAACTACAAAAGTTCAAATCCTCAAACACAAACACACCAGAGGAAGAAACAATCCACTCGAATGGCCCAGCCGATCGAGCCTACCGGCCGATCGAACAGGACTGTCCAAACGGACATACCAGCCGATCGAACAGCCCGTTCGATCGAACCTGCCGTTCGATCGACCAGCCTATTCGATCCATCCACATTTGTTTACTTTTCCACGTTACTCATTGTTGTGCTATCAAACTATTCAGGCTAACCCTACTCTCAGCGCTCCCTTCAATCCATAATCAATCACTGTGAGTATACTCGATCCCTTTTTGCCTTTAGCACTTTTGGGTGTTACATACGTTGCTTATATCAAAACACAAACGATCACACTACTCTAACTATTTGAACGCTAACCAACATGCATGTATTACGTGACTTAATGAACGCTTGTTGATTGTGTTTACACGTGGAATGCTGTCTACCTGCCTTAACGACGTAGTACTATAGTTTGGACTCAGCACCCGTTCACATGGGGGTTGTTAAGGACAATCACTTGCATGGATTACGGTGGTAATCATGTATTGCGAATCGTCTCGGACGGTCAACCCGCAGTCATTGGTATCGATAGGTCCATGTCGATAATTAACATGCTTCGTTTTCCTCTGTGTACGTGCTGGTTATGCGTAAATTATTCAAACTCTATATGCTATTATCAAACTTGTGTGCTCACCTTTACATTATATGTGTTGACTATATTTTAACGTATGTGACAGGTATTTAGGATGCTTATTTGCTAGGAAAGCGAGGCTAGAATAAGTTTCTAGAAGCCCCCAACAAATGGTTGTCTGCCAAGAACAAGTGTCTGGGGCATAGTTGTCTGTAGATCTTGTCCTCTGGCATTACAGCCAGAAAGTCAACAAAATAGGGGTCTAGAAGCAGATAAACAATTGCTGTAATAATATTTGAAGCTGAGTTGTCGGAACGGAATTTCTTGTTTGGATGATTATCTGTAATGACATGCTTGTTTATTCGGGATACGGTATGGGACGTATCTTTAACTGGATTATATAAATAGTTGTTATGGAAACTTCTGAACAATCTGTTTCACTCAGTGCCGCGCCCCGATGATTCCGCCATCGGTTGGGGTGTGACAGATTGGTATCAGAGCCATAACTATAGGGAATTAGGTTAGACACAACCTAGTCCGGGTCGCTGTCTTAGAGACCTAGACTATAGTTAGGAACCAACATACCAAGTTTATGTGCCTTATTCTGCAATCCTTCACTATCACTGTACTCGAATTTTCAATTAAAGTGAGGCGATTCAGTCAGGAATAGGTGTGAAGACCGCAAACTCCCGACTAAGTTGGCTGACTTACGATGATTTTATCCATTTACTCATGCTTATCCTAATATTTTCAAGGAGAATTATACCAAATCAGGGTGAAATCCCCATGTTGATGAAAATTCTCTTTAAATTTTCTTAAAACAAGGAAGAAATTGCTAAGCCAAGGGGTGAAACCCTAACCTTGGCAGTTTGTTCTGGACTTTATTTATCTCACCAAGGCCTCGATGGACTCCAACGACCTGAACTCACGACGTATGACCTAGGGAATACGTGTTCAATGCCCAAGAATCGAGGCAAGGACACGAGCCCGAACGTTGAAAGTGACAACAAGTCCGTTGCGAATAGTCGAATCGCTTTGGGTAGTCGATGTCTAGTAGCCGCAGATAATCTACCTCTCGATTTTTATGTGTTTCGATTCTGAGAACCGCAGCCGTGTACTCTGATGACTCGTTGATTTTATGTGTTTCTGTGTGCTTTATCTGTTTACGTGTTTATAATTTTGGACATTATTCGATTTTGCTATCATTTCAATCGACACACACGACTCATACTGTTATTCTATCCCTATTCGATCTCCGGTTGCTGCAATCAAGATAATATTGTGCTATGCTATGCTATACGACTAAGTTAGGCTATACTATACTATGCTACCCGATATACCATACGCGATCGTTATATGAACGACACTCAACTTGGAAGGATAGGTTTCTGTTTTCTGACTGCCTCTGTGATTAAATGCGTATGTGCCTTTCGTGACTATGTGCTTCTGTGCTCTATGTGCTTCTGTGGTTATGTGGATTCTGTGCTTTTGTGTCTATAAGATTACGTGATATGTGTTTCAACGTGTTCCTAAGCTTTAGTAATCTAGACGTGTGAGGTGAGATTCGATTACGTTGTGTTGAGTCCTGTGACGATGTCTATTGCAGACCATGTCGTCGTGTGGATCACGTCAACGTCTGACCCGCCAAGAGAAGAGAGACAGGCGTCTCGCTGCTATCATCTCCAAATCCGTGGCGAAAGCTGTGAGTGAGGTGTATGAAAACGTTAGCAAGTCGTCTGAAGGATCTCATGCTGATATCCCGAAAGATTCCAGCAAGACTGCTTTTATCTTCAAGCAGTTTAAAGCGTGCGGACCGAAGGAATTCACCGGTGAGGATGGCCCTACTGCCATGTTTCATTGGTTCGACTCGGTCGAAGTCACCATGCGACAAAGCGGATGCCCCTAAAATCTCCGCACTCTCAATGCTACTGGCGTCTTCCAGTCCCGTGCTCTAAACTGGTGGACTGCTGAACAGAACAAGCGTGGGAATGATGCAGCTTACGAGCTGACATGGGAGGAACTGAAGGCGATTATGATCGATGAATTCTGCCCTCCTCATGAACGCCAAAAGCTGGAGGATGAATTTTGGGTCACTAAGCAGAAGGACGGAGACAACGCTGCTCTCACCGCTCGCTTCAAGCAGCTCAGTATCATCTGTCCCGATCAGGTCAAGACTCCAAAAATGACCATCAAGAAGTATATCCGAGCTCTGCCAGACTGTGTAGCAGATTTTGTTCATGCCTCCAAGCCAGCAACGATCGAGGAAACCTACCTACTCGCCGCTGAGATCAATGACAAGCGAATAAAGTCTGGTTTCTGGGATAAGCAAACCAAGTCTCTGCACCAAGCTACAACAACATCCACCGACAACACCACTGCTCAAGCCTCCAAGTCTTCAAGAAGAAGGAAGAAAAACAACAGCTCCAGCAACAAGAGCTGTGCTGCCGCAACCACTGCTGCTTCTCTACAAGCTGTACCAGCTCAACAGCAGCACCAGCGCTCAGCTCCAGTGATCAATGCACCGCCAGCAAAGCGTGCATACACAGGCCCTCACCCACTCTGCCCAACGTGTTCGTATCATCACCCGGTGGGTCTAGCCTGTCGTTTTTGCGCTCACTGCAACCTTTACGGTCATTTCACTGCGAACTGTCGCTATGGTCCCCGTCAAGCCCCAGTTCAAGCCACTGTCAACCAAGCTCTACTCCCTGCCCCTCAAGGCCAACAAGCTGCTCAAGCACCAGCAGCCAATGCTCGAGTCTGCTTTGCATGTGGTGACCCTAACCACTTTGCAAACAGGTGCCCGAACAGGGTGGTTAAGCAAGAGCCCCAACAACAGCAACAACAACAGCCACAACAGCAAGCAGCTAATGCCCGAACCTTCAACATCAATGCCCGTCAGGCTCAGGCGGATAACAACGTGGTTAATGGTACGTTCCTTGTGAATGGTATTTATGCATCATGTTTGTTTGATACTGGAGCTGATAACTGCTTTGTGTCGTTTGAATTCGAGAAGCTCCTTAGTCGTAAGCGCTCTTATCTGTCCTCGTCATTCGAAGTCGAAGTCGCTACGGGAAGAACTATTGCCGTTAATTCTGTACTCCGTGATTGTACTCTCGAACTCAACAATCACATCTTTCCAATCGACCTTATTCCAATGCAACTCGGAAGCTTTGATGTCATAATAGGCATGGACTTTCTTCGCGAAAACCATGCTGAAGTTGTGTGCTTTGAAAAGATGATTCGATTCTCGCTCGCGAATGGTGATCTATTGTGTGTGTACGGTGAAACAGCGTCGAAAGGTCTCAAGCTTATGTCATGTATTCGAGCCAGCAAGTATCTCCGCAAGGAATACCGAGCCTTCTTGGCCAACATTGTAGTAGCGGAGAAGGAAAAGAAAAAGAAAGTTGAAGTCAAAGACGTCCCAGTGGTTCGTGAATTTCCTCAGGTGTTCCCTGATGACCTTCCCGGACTACCACCAAGTCGTGATATCGACTTCCGCATCGACCTCATTCCTGGAGCTAGCCCCATTGCCAAAGCCCC
This sequence comes from Helianthus annuus, assembly GCF_002127325.2. Classification (NCBI taxonomy): domain Eukaryota; kingdom Viridiplantae; phylum Streptophyta; class Magnoliopsida; order Asterales; family Asteraceae; genus Helianthus; species Helianthus annuus. The sequence goes on along the minus strand of NC_035449.2, from coordinate 171,445,002 downwards.
TTACCGACTCGCACCATCCGAAATGAGGGAACTCTCGAATCAACTCCAGGAATTACTCGAAAAAGGCTTTATTCGCCCAAGCACCTCTCCTTGGGGCGCGCCAGTCCTCTTCGTCAAAAAGAAGGATGGATCGTTCCGGATGTGCATCGACTATCGGGAATTGAATAAGCTAACCATCAAGAACCGATACCCCTTGCCCCGAATCGACGATTTGTTTGATCAGCTACAAGGTGCATCATGTTTCTCTAAGATCGATCTGCGTTCAGGATATCATCAGCTGCGGATTCAAGAGGAAGACATCCCCAAAACCGCTTTTCGAACCCGTTATGGCCATTACGAATTTGTTGTTATGCCCTTTGGTCTAACCAACGCACCCGCGGTTTTTATGGACCTGATGAATCGCGTATGTAAGCCTTATCTTGACCGTTTCGTCATCGTGTTCATCGACGATGTCTTGATTTATTCCAAAACGAAAGCTGAACACGCGCAACATCTACGTTTGGTTCTCGAGTTACTCCAGGGGAACCTACTCTACGCTAAATTCTCCAAGTGCGAATTCTGGTTGGAGGAGGTTCAGTTTCTGGGTCACATCGTGAATAGTCAGGGCATCCATGTCGACCCTGCGAAGATTGAAGCCGTCAAAAGCTGGATTACGCCTAAGAACCCGTCAGAAGTTCGTTCTTTTCTCGGACTAGCGGGATATTATCGACGATTCATTGAAGGATTCTCCAAGATCGCTGTGCCACTCACCGCTCTTACTCATAAGGACAAGCCTTTTGTGTGGGGAAACGCACAAGAGACTGCCTTTCAAACCCTCAAGCATATGCTGTGCAACGCTCCGATTCTTACGCTGCCCGACGGAAGCGACAACTTCATTGTCTACTGTGATGCTTCTAACCTTGGTCTCGGTTGTGTCCTCATGCAGCGAGACAAGGTTATAGCCTACGCATCTCGTCAGCTCAAGATCCACGAGAAGAACTATACAACCCATGACCTCGAGCTAGGCGAGGTTGTCTTTGCATTGAAGATTTGGCGACACTACCTGTATGGCACTAAGTGTACAATCTACACTGATCACAGGAGTTTACAACACATCTTTAATCAGAGAGAGCTTAATATGCGTCAACGCCGATGGGTAGAACTTCTCAACGATTACGACTATGAGATTCGTTATCACCTAGGCAAGGCGAATGCGGTTGCCGATGCGCTCAGCAGAAAGAGTTACGTGCTCAGTACCCGAAACATCCAAGCCCAGCACAATCTCGAAACCCTTATCCGCGAAGCTCAACATGCTTGCTTTAACGAGCGTACATTGAAAAAGAGATAATCTATCACGATGGAGCTCAGTTAGTAAGCAAATCCGATGGGATATTCTATTATCTGGACCGAATTTGGATCCCTAAGCGGACCGAATTGCGAAAGATTATCATGAATGTAGCCCACAAATCCCGGTATTCTATTCATCCCGGTGTAGATAAGATGTACCAGGACCTTCGCTATAAGTACTGGTGGCCGGGTATGAAACGAGATATCGCCCTCTACGTTGGAAGTTGTCTAACTTGCGCAAGAGTCAAGGCTGAACATCAAAGACCTTCTGGCTTACTCAAACAACCGCCGATACCTATATGGAAGTGGGAGAGTATAGCTATGGATTTCATAACAAAACCCCCGCCCACGCCATCAGGTCACGACAGTATTTGGGTCATAGTCGATCGTCTAACGAAATCAGCCCACTTTTTGCCGATACGAGAAGACTACAAGGTGGAGCGACTAGCCCAAATCTACACCGATGAGATCATTTGTAATCATGGTACACCTCGTGACATCATTTCAGACCGTGACGCTCGGTTCACTTCGCGATTGTGGGAAACGTTTCAAGCGGCCCTTGGTACGTCGCTTAATCTGAGTACTGCATTCCATCCTCAAACCGACGGACAAACTGAAAAAACGATCCGTACTCTTGAAGACATGCTCCGAGCGTGTGTCATAGATTTTGGTGGTAGTTGGAACAAACACCTGCCATTGGTGGAATTCTCGTACAATAAAAGCTATCATGCCAGCATCCAAATGGCACCTTTCGAGGCTTTGTATGGTAGAAGATGTCGATCGCCTATTGTGTGGCACGAGATCGGTCACTCGCAACTAACCGGTCCCGAGATTCTACAAGAAACGACTGACAAAATCCACCAGATTCGAGACAACTTGGTGAAAGCTCGGAACAGACAGAAAAGTTACGCCGATAAAAGACGCAAGCCCTTGAATTTGAAGTTGGTGACTACGTACTCCTAAAGGTATCACCTTGGAAGGGTGTAGTCCGATTCGGCAAGAAAGGGAAACTCGCGCCTCGAAATGTTGGACCTTTTAGGATTCTGGAAAGGATCGGAAAAGTTGCCTACAGACTCGAACTACCGGAGGAACTCAGTAACGTCCACCCGACTTTCGACGTCTCTAACCTCCGAAAATGCCTTGCTGATCATGACCTAATCATACCACTCGACGATCTTCAGGTCAATGAAACCTTACACTTCGTGGAAACGCCTGTCGAAATCATGGATCGCCAAACCAAGCAACTCAGGCGCTCTCGCATCCCGATCGTGAAAGTCCGATGGGAAGGCAAACGAGGCGCGTAGTTCACTTGGGAACTCGAAAGCGACATGAGGGCCAAGTACCCGCAGTTGTTTAAATAAATAGATCTGAAGCATCAAATTGGTAAATCACGGCGTTGTGTAGCCTTCGACCTAATTTCGGGACGAAATTCCCTAAACAAGGGGAGGCTGTAACACCCCGTGTTTTCGAATGTCAAAGTCAAAGTCAAAATCCAAGTCAACTTTGACTTCTTTGACTGTTAACGTTTCTTTTTACTTTTTGTATTATGTGGAGTAAGTGTTGTCTAAATGAAATGATCGAATGTTTAATCAATACGACCGATTTACGACTGTGAATAGTAGGAAGTAACAATGCGACAAAGTTAATCAATCAATAATCAAGCTAATCGAATCATCAATCAAGCTCGAGACTCGAATTATGTGAACTCTGGTATTGTTATACGTGTGTGTGTGCCTTATGTGTTACTTGTGCGTGTTTACTTATATGTTTGGTGTGGTATTCAAACAAATCAATCGAAAATCGAATCGAAACTCGAAAAGCAATCAAACTCAATCGAAACCGACATCGAAACGTGAAATGTAGATGCTTGTATGTAGATATAGTGATTGGGACTGAAAGTAATTTGACTAGGAACTCTATCGTATTCGTATCATCGTCCATCGAAATCGAAACATCGAAAATCGTCGCGAAACGCTCAAAGTGGGTCGCGGATCAAACAGGAGGCATCCTGGTCGAACAGGCCAGCCGATCAGCTAGCATCTTCCTAGCCGATCGAGCAGCCCATTCGATCGGAGCTCCTGGCCGATCGGCTGCCACTTTCCTCTTTTGGAGCCTATAAATAGGGCTGTCATTGTCACACTTTCTATTTTTGGAAAGCTCTGACCGAACCGGCCTTCTTCTTCACCTTTTCTCAGATTTCTCTCAACTCTGGTAAGTTTTCACTCTAATTCTTGTACGATTCTGATCATTGCATGATTCTACACCTTTCTATCTTTCAAAACTCGATTTCTAACCGTGAAATCACCAAGATCTAAGTGTTCTTGGGTGATGTCATTATGGTGTTCTTGAAGAACACCAAACTTTGGCCTTATACAACTATGAATAGCTTAGGTCTGACCGGTTTCCACATAAACAAACTAAGATTTGTAAGAATCTTAACATTTTTATGAATAATTTTCAACTTTCTCCAACCTTTTACACTTGAAACCTTAAAACCAGTAGAAACGGAGCTTGAACTGGCTAACTAATCGTTCTAACAGTTAAGAGGTTCAAGATTCAGATTCTAGATACAAGGTTCACCGACAATGAGTTAAACTCTAAACCGACGTTCCGAACCGTTCACCGGCCGGACTTGGGTGATTCCTGTCCGAGCCGAGGAAACGAGTGGGAACGGAGGATATCATAGTTCAACTCGTTATCAAACTACCTCGAAATGACAACAAGTAATTAAACAGCCAAGAGTTAGACGAAAGGCCGACCAGGTCAGACTTGCTGGTCGAACGGCTAGGCTGTTCGAACAGCCCAGCCGATCGGACGTGCCAGCCGATCGGCTAGCACATGGCGTCCCACTTTTCAAACTTCCTGAGGTATGGTATTGACGAAGGGATGTTCGATCGAGTATGCTACTCGATTGGTAAACATTACTCTTCGGATCATGAGATACTATGCTTCAACACTTGATTGTTTTTACAACTCGTTCGTAGTAGGGAATGCCAGCCGATAGAACAGTCCGTTCGATCGAGCGACATCCTGTTGAGAACCACTTCAAAAGTTCCCAGCCAATCGGTTAAGCCGGCCGATCGAACGGACCGTTCGATCGATCGACCTGAAACGTAAGAACACCTTAGTGCTCTCATATACCACAACGAAAACTACAAAAGTTCAAATCCTCAAACACAAACACACCAGAGGAAGAAACAATCCACTCGAATGGCCCAGCCGATCGAGCCTACCGGCCGATCGAACAGGACTGTCCAAACGGACATACCAGCCGATCGAACAGCCCGTTCGATCGAACCTGTCGTTCGATCGACCAGCCTATTCGATCCATCCACATTTGTTTACTTTTCCACGTTACTCATTGTTGTGCTATCAAACTATTCAGGCTAACCCTACTCTCAGCGCTCCCTTCAATCCATAATCAATCACTGTGAGTATACTCGATCCCTTTTTGCCTTTAGCACTTTTGGGTGTTACATACGTTGCTTATATCAAAACACAAACGATCACACTACTCAAACTATTTGAACGCTAACCAACATGCATGTATTACGTGACTTAATGAACGCTTGTTGATTGTGTTTACACGTGGAATGCTATCTACCTGCCTTAACGACGTAGTACTATAGTTTGGACTCAGCACCCGTTCACACGGGGGTTGTTAAGGACAATCACTTGCATGGATTACGGTGGTAATCATGTATTGCGAACCGTCTCGGACGGTCAACCCGCAGTCATTGGTATCGATAGGTCCATGTCGATAATTAACATGCTTCGTTTTCCTCTGTGTACGTGCTGGTTATGCGTAAATTATTCAAACTCTATATGCTATTATCAAACTTGTATGCTCACATTTACATTATATGTGTTGACTATATTTTAAGGTTAACTAGTTTGGTTTATGTTTCAAACATGAGGGTTAATCTTCTTAATCTTTCCTGAGCTCCGATGTGATCCAATCTTCCTGCAAAACAGCAACACCGTTAGCTCGTTAAGAGGGGAATATGGGGGTTTCCTCTTAACCAGACTCCGACATGAGAATAAGTAACTGCTTTGAGGAAATTAAGTGTGTGTTAAGAGTGAGAGTAGAGAGAATAAAATGTTTAACCTGTGTATGGAGGTCTCTATTTATAGCCAGAGAGGTGTAGGAGGAGATGGGCTGATGGGCCTTGGGCCGAAAGGCGACAACAAGGAATATCCTCTTTGTCTCACTGGTATCAACCGTTAGTGGTTTCTAGAAGCTCTTCGGTGCTGGCGCACCTTGATTGGAGCCACGTGTCCGAGTTGTCGGCCATGCTGTCCTTCTGCCATCAGTAGGTGAGTGGAGATCATGGGGCAGTTGTCGCTGCCACTTGATTGGTGCCATGTATGCGTCCTTGTGTACTCTTTGTCTCCTGCACAACTGTTAGTCGTGGAGCACGATAATGCATAGCCTGGTGGACGCTGATTGGCTCGTGCTTCTGCCACTCGTACCTTTGTTATTTTCTGAAGTGGCCTTACGCCGTAACCCTTGAGCGACCCTTGTTGTGTACGTAACTAGCCTGCGCAAGGTTTTATGAGTTGATGGCTCTTATTCAGAATACTAAGTGGGAAACTGATGTTATCTCTTAGTTGGGCCTCTCGCGGAGTCCAGGTTTTACCTAAGTAGCCCGCGTGAGGTATGTGGAGTAATCAGCTTGCTGAGTAAGGAGTATGGTCCAGCGCGCGACCTGCATGGCCTGCGCAGCTTTTTGGGACCATACCCCTTCACTTAGCCTGTGGAATATATCTTTTTGTCATGTTTTTGATCAATAACTTTGGATTACTAGTTAAAGTATATAAGACCACCCGTAATGGGCGTGGTTTTTTCAAAATTTCCTACCAAACATGCCCAATATCGCCCGTCCCCCACCCCTCGGCGTTTTTCAGCTTTTTTTTTCAAACAAGTTCTCCCAGCGTTCTTTAAATCACGCCTAAACCATTTTCAAATAACCAATCAGACAAAGACATGAAATATTAGTAATTTTTAAATTAAAAAAAAATAAAGATTGTGTAATGATTGGTTGGGGCATTATTGGGCATTATTCCACTACGCCACTTTTGTAAGAATGCCCAATAATGCCCCCTTGCTGACTGGACTGCCACATGGCGGAAAACGCCCAAGGATGGCATTATTCACTAAACCACTACGGGAGGTCTAACAGGTGATTTTTTTATAAGAATGTTTTGATTTTGGGAACCCACGTGAATAATCATTTGTGAAATTTTCACATCCAGAGCAAAAAAAAATTACATTTTTAGCTTAGGTGTCAAAATCTCATTAGTTAAAAAATGGTCATTTCATTTTCGCACTACTCTGTTCCCGAGTCTCATTTAACAGGGGGAGGGGAAAGAAAAGAGATGAAAATATGAAAAACCATGTTTTCGAGATTTTTTAAGGATAGAAGGGAAGGGGAAAGGAGGGAAAAAGGAAGAAACTTTGTTAATATATTTATCCTTCCAAATCGGAGAGATTAGAAGAGAAAATCTTATTAATTCCAAAATTACCCTCATATCTAATTAAAATGTTTTATGTTTAAAGGGTATAATGGTAAAATTGTTCCTTTCTTTTCCTTTCCTCCTAACTCGGGAACACATAAAATGCTTGATTTATTCTCTTTTCCTTTACTTTTCATTAAACTCAGGAACACGAAAAAAATCACATCTTTTCCTTCCTTTTCTCTCTTAATTCATTTTCCTTCCCCCCTTGTTAAATGAGACTCGGGAACACAGTAGCCCAAAACCAGATATTTTTGGTTTGGGATGACAATGGATGCTTGGGTGTGTGGGTGACGCCTTGGTAGTTATGGCCCAGATCAGAAAGGAAGTTTCGGGCACAAATATATCCCCTGGTCCAGTTTCAACCTTCAGATGGAATTCTTGGGTGCTGTGCTCAAGAGAATCGGATTGCTACCCTTTATGACCTTAACAGAAGAGGCGTCGTCTTTCCTTCGATAGCTTGCCCTATGTGTGTGTAGTTTCACATTTAACATTTGGATAAGAGTGTGTGATTGGGTCGGGTTGCCCATTCCGGGCCAAAACTCGTCACTCGTAGACATGATGAAAAACGTGGACTTTGGGCAAAGATCAGTGATGTGGAAAACGATTGGAAATTAGATTATTGCGACTACAATCTGGACTATCTGGATAGCTAGAAATGGAAGAAGGTTTGAGTAGAGAAGAAAGGCTAGTTCCTTTTGTGTTCAAGAAATCAAAGTGTTGGGAATTCCTAATCGTACTCATGGCTTCAATACGTGGAGGCGGTTAGAGATAATGATTAACTCAAGTTTAGGAGTGGATAGATTAACAATATTAATTAATTAGTGGGTAATTGTCTAATATCCTATATGTGTTATGTTAGAAGTGTGTTAGATAATTATTGTGTAAATTAATTAATAGGAATCCTAGTTATAGTCTAACGTGATAGGTTAGCTATATATACCTTGTATTGGGTAGGGATTGTAAGAATCAAGTTTTTGTGTAATTTTCTTGATCTAATAATATTGTGTGAGTTAGCCATACATATTTATGTTCGTTTAGTATCGACTGGGACTTGACAAAGAACTTGCATTTCTTTGGGTGACTATCAGAACGAGTTTCAAGACCATCACGTGGGATGACATGGACAACATTGATTTGGATTATTTTTTGGTGTAATGGAGCAACTATTAAGGTGTCCAGTGTGGTGCGGCAAAGGGTGTCGGCAATGGCTTTTGCCGCGCGGCAACACCGCCGCCGACCCCTTTGCCGCTGCGGTTTCATTGTCGCTCGCTGAGGGCTTGCCGTGCGGGAATCATGAGAGAGAGAGGGTAGTGAGAGAGAGAGAGAGGGTAGTGTGGGGTGGGGCTATTCCATTCTCAACCAATCACACCTTTTTCCTTTTTAAAAAAAAAATAATTTACCACTTCACCAAGTGTCTAAGCATTGCCAACACTTTTGAGCATAGTTTACCACTTTGACATGGCACACTCTCATTGGTTGATTTTTTAGTTTGCTACTCTCAAGTTTTTAACCACTCCTTACACCCTTATGTTTGTTTTGTTTCCTGTGTTTTTTGTTAACTTGCTTTGTACTAAAGGTTTCAGTTATTGAATTGCTCCTCTTTGTCGGTCAAAAAAATATGTTATCATTTTAATTGGTTGCTTGGTTGCGTTAAACATTGATTTTTAAGAGTAAAACCGCGCAAATGTTGATATTTTTTGTTTAGGGCTGATATGTTATCCTTTCAACTGGTTGCTCCGTTGCGTCGATCATTTTATATTTCTAAAAGTAAAACCGGGCAAGTGTGCATATAAGTCCATGTACCGTTATACCTTTAGTATCTTTTGATCATGTTTTTATTTGACTTTTTATGTCTGGAGATGAATTTGGAGTTGGAGTTGGGGGTCTTACTGGAAGCAGTCTCTCTATCCCTAAGGATAGAGGTAATGTTTGCCTACATCCCACCTGTGATCAAATGGATCAAAAAGTTGTTTTTTTTCTATTGATTGTATTTTCTGTGTCGATATTACATTGAGGGAGAATAATCTAAAAATACAAATTTCACAAAACTAACTATGGAAAAGCAAACAATCGTAGGCTGTGATTTATGGACTATTTTGGGAGATGATGTGAAGGATAAACACTAATCCCTTGAATTATTTTTTTTCCAAAACTTCTAACACTCTCCTTCAAGTGGAGTAGTGAGATTTCCAAAACTCAACTTGGCTAAATACTCGTTGAAAATTCTCCCATTAACCACCTTAGTTAGAATATCTGCTAGTTGGTCTTCAGATGAAATAAATGGAACTTTAATTATGCCTGCCTCTATTTTCTCTTTGATAAAGTATCTATCTACTTCAACATGTTTTGTTCGATCATGCTGCACAGGATTTTCTGAAATTTGAATGGCTGCTTCGTTATCACACATAAGTTTAATGGTTTTATTAGGAGGAAAACCAATCTCCGTTAGAAGTTTTTGTATCCACAAAATTTCTGCCACACCTCGAGCAATCCCTCGAAATTCAGCCTCAGGACTTGAGAGAGCAACTACCTTTTGTTTCTTGCTTCTCCAAGTGACTAGATTTCCACCTACCATCGTGAAGTATCCTGATGTTGATCTCCGGTTACCTTTACTTCCTGTCCAGTCAGCATCTGTATATCCCTGAATCTCCAAATGCTTGTTTGCTTTAAATAAGATACCATGCCCAGTTGTACCCTTGAGATACCTTACAATTCTCCATATTGCTTCCATGTGACTTACTTGAGGTTGATGCATAAATTGGCTAACCACTCCCAGTGCATATGCTATATCTGGACGATTATGAGAAAGATATATTAATTTTCCACCATCCGTTGATATCATTCTTTATCGGCCAATTTTGCTCCTTCATCCATGTGCAACCGATGATTTACAACCATTGGAGTGTCAGCTGGTTTACATTCAAGCATTCCAATTTCTGCTAATAAATCAAGAATATATTTTTTCTGAAAAATAAATATTCCCCGTTTGGATCTTAGGACTTCAATTCCAAGAATATACTTGAGCCTTCCCAAGTCTTTCATTTCAAACTCTATAAACAGATTCTCCTTTAATCTTGACATTTCTTCATGATCATCCCATGTAATTATCATATCATCAACATAAATAATTAAACAGGTCACAAGGGTCCCCCTCCTTTTTAAGAACAGGGTATGGTCAGAGTTGCTTTGTTGAAAACCATATTTTTTCATAGGAATGGTGAACCTCCCAAACCAAGCCCGTGGAGACTGTTTAAGCCCATAGATCGACTTCTTCAATCGACATACTTTTCCTGTTTTGAAGTCTCCAGCAAACCCTGGTGGAGCTGCCATATAAACCTCCTCCTTTAATTCTCTGTGTAAGAAAGCATTCTTTACATCAAACTGGTGCAGTGGCCAATCCTTGTTAGCCGCAATAGAGAGAAGCACCTTAATTGTATCGAGTTTTGCTACTGGAGAGAAAGTTTCTGAGTAATCAATCCCGTAAGTTTGTGTGTACCCTTTGGCCACCAATCGGGCTTTATACCTTTTAATGGTACCATCGGGTTTGTGTTTAATAGAATACACCCAACGACACCCTACCGGTTTCTTTCCTACTGGAAGCTTGCCTTTTCCCCGTGTATCATTATTAATTAGGGCCTTCATTTCTGTCTCTATTGCATCCTTCCACACTTCTAATGCTAAGGCTTCCTCAACAGTGGCTGGAATTTCTTTTGAGTATAATGATGAATCAAATGCCTTGGCTTCTTTGGACAGGTTTCCTTTGGCAATGTTTGCCATAGGATATTTGGAGCTTCGTGACTCTTTTTCTGGAGAGTACCGTTTAGGAGGAACTCCTCTATTTACCATTGGAGGTAGCACATAACGATCATTTGTTTCCTGTACTCCTTGCTCATTGTCATCAGTTGTTTGTTCCCCCTGTTGAACTAATGTTTGTTGAACATCATTGTTATTAGTTGTTTGTTCCCCCTGTTCAACTACTGTTTGTTGAATATCATGATTAGGAGTAAATGAAGAATTATCTTTTGGTTCAAATATGGGAGATTCATGTAGGGGAAATTCACTTACCTCGGGTATCAAGTCAAGAGGACCTTGTTCAGTGGCACTAACCGATGGTTCCGCAGGCTGTGTGGATCTTAGTGACTCATTGTGATAAGTTTCTTCTGACGTAGGCAACCAAACCAACCAACTTAATGGATCAACATGCTCCTTCTCCCCCTGACCATTATGTTGGGAGATATAGAAATATTTTGTTTCAAGGAGGTCACAGTCCATTGTAGTATACATGTGCCTCGTTTTCGGATTGTAACAACGGTATTCCTTTTGAGTAACTCCATATCCTACAAAGATACACTTTTTGTGACACCTGTGCTTGTAATCATTGTAAATAGTCCAGTTATCAATGAAATAATGTTATTTGACCCCAATATTTGTTTGTTTATGTTTGACATTTTTCATATTTTGATTGTTGTTCAATTTCAAACTCTATATCGCTTTCTAGAGAGTTATACGCAAACTGGTGCAAACGAAATCAGTTTAACGCGACAAACAATAGTGTACTCTGGAACATCAAAATATTCTTAACATACCTTAAATAACCTTTACATAACTTGGAAATAAGTTTTGAAGGCTTTGGTATGGCAAAATCAAGTATATTCGCTTACAGGGACTAAATTCGACAAACTGTGAAAGTATGCGGATTTGTACTGTAACGGACATTTCGGAACATGATCATAAGTTAAACATACCCTAAATATCCTTTACATAGCTTAGAAATAGGCTTTGAGGGGTTCGGTGTGCTAAAATAAACTTTATGCTCATTCAGGGACTAAAAGCGTCAAAAAGTGCATAAGTTTGCATTTTCGCGGATAACTTACGTTCTGAATACATCTGGACATCCAAAAATTTATGTAATCATTAAAATATTTTATTTTAGTGATTGGCATGAGAAAAATCCACTCGTCGCCTAATTTGGATCGTTTTTCGCGTTCGTGCGTAATTCGTCGTAATTACGCGAATAACACCTTCGTACGACCAAACGAACCGACATCCGGCATATTTTTGAGCAAGTTTCATGTCCACTATGTTTAGGCATCATTGTCGGGCCTTAAAGTTGGCTTAACGGGCCTTAGATGTGTCGGAATTTAGCTTAAAACACTGCAGGGACCAAAACTGCTGAAACTGAAACTTTGTTTGCTGATCTGGATACCAGGCGGGCCGCGTAGCCCTTGTCTGGGTCTTACGCGGGGCGCGTAGTAACCCCAGATCTGCACAGAATCAATTTTCCAGCTGTTGACAGCTGTTCCAGCTGTTTTGGGCTCTTGCACATGGTATTTTATCATTCTAGGGGCCATTTTTAGGTGCCCATGGTATTGCAAAACCATGGGTACATGTGTATGGTTGAGATTGAAACACGGTTTTCGATGAACGATCTTAACGGTCCTATGAAATCTATAAATACCCCCACCCATTTCACTCCCAACTCACACTTGATTCTGAAATTTCTCTAAGTTGATGTGATTATCACTTCATACCTGAGAATATTTGGAATCAAACCTCCATTCTTGGACCCGTTATAAGTATTCTTTCGTTCTTTTTCGCGTTTTTAGCACGAAAGTCAATCTGCGTTTGACTTTCTGCATTGACCAGTTTATGGTCAACGTGAAGTTCGTTTGAACTTCATAACGTGAGCGTAATCACAATGGTTTTAGTCTCTTATGACTATACCTACTGATTACCACGTTATCTAGGCATAGTGGCGAGTCGTAGTTTCGGCAAAAATGCGTATTCTTGCGTATTTTGTAACCAAACTACTTTTAGGTATCAAGACCCTATGTTTTGATACCAAACCTGTTTTCAAACCTCGTTAAACATGTTTTAACATGTTTAACTCGTCACTTTTAGATTTGTGCTTATATAGGGTCGTAAGGTAAGCGATCTAATCAATCGCTTATACTTTCGAACCCGACCCGTTTGGTCAATCATTAGGATTCGATCAAACATATTAGGTGACCATAGTTGTGTAGGGAATAACCTTCCGAGGATATACCTTATGGTCACGTCGTTTTGTTAGTTGTATGATAGGTAGTTTATATGCCTTAGGAAAATTACCAAAATGCCCTTTTTACGCCAAAATTCATTTTAAGCATATGTAACGTAATTTTTGACATCTAAACTGACTAGGCAACAATATTAGACATGTTAAGGCATATTTTACTTGTCATAGGACTAGTTAGGCGGTCCGAACGCGTTTTACACGAATGACGCGTTAAAGTAGCGCAAGCTACCTAAACGAGTCGTAATGGGTCGTAAGCACTTAGGATAGGTTCCGTTTTAGAATGTGGGCTTTGTTAAACCATATTACATGAGTTCTTATACTCATTTGGTTTAGGAAACCACATTTTATCCGATCCTCCGATTTAGGTCCATTTATTAACATAGATACCTATATTAGGTGCCGTTTGATTCCGTGATCTTTCTAGCATTGCTTGGTGGTTATCTAAAGACTATTGAGCAATCTCGAGTGAGTACATAGTCCCCTCTTTTACTGTTTTTCAAACATTTTGGGGTGAAACACATGTGCCTACTTGTTACTTTCGTGCTTTCCATGTTTTCATATCATATGCTTGCTATGTTCATTAGTACACTTATAGTACATGATTTCATTATTTTTTTGCTATGTATGTCCATTTAGTGCATACTTAGTACATCGTTTTACATTACATTTTATGCTATGTATGTCCGTTTAGTGCGTACTTAGTACATCGTTTTTCATTACATTTTATGCTATGTATGTCCGTTTAGTGCATACTTAGTACATCGTTTTTCATTACATTTTATGCTATGTATGTCCATTTAGTGCATACTTAGTACATCGTTTTACATTACATTTCACTCTATATATGTCCATTTAGTGCATACTTGGTGCATTGTTTTACATCACATCACATGCTATGTATGTTCATTTGTTGCATACTTAGTACATTTGTTTTCATCACATGCTTACATTTTGGTATGACATATGGTTTGTTTAAATGGGACAAAAATACGTTCATTAACATTGGCCATGCCGTTCGTTAATAGGTAGTGGTACCATAGGAATTGACAAATCCCGTTCTTGACATCCTAGGTATGTTTGGATGGAAGGAATGACCGAATTCGATACACATAACTCAGATAAACCTTTAATTTGTTTAATGGGTTTGTCGCCACAGTCTCAAGGCTTGAATGTATGCATTTTCACAATACCGCATAGATGTTTGTATCAGTATAGCATGCATTTCCACAAAACATAACTTTGATTTAAACTACGTTTTACATCAATACCTTGTTATGTGCATTTTACCTATGGTCTAGTTGATATATTTCACATGCCATACATGATATTTTGGATACACACTACATGATTTACATTTGACACATGAACATTTTGACATTGATTATATATTACATGATTTACATTTTGACATAAACATTTTAACAATTGGTTTAAACATAAACATTTTACATTGGTGGTTTGTTTGGGTAAGTGATTTAAATAACGAGGCGTATGTAATATGATACAAGCATGGTGGATACGCCGCTGGTACTTCCTATATAAAAGTGCTTGTATGATATTACATATCGTAGTGTTATTTAAATTATTTCAATTTATACATATAACATTTTACATAAATAACATATTTTTCACAAGACATTGTTTTACAAACAGTTTATTTTATGCAACTCATTTTACTTGGTTATTTAATTAACCATACACCTTTGTTTTATATAATCTGATTTCATATCATTTTTTCATATGATTTATAAAAGAAAACACTTTACAAGGTTCATGACTACTTTTTATTAAACATTTCTTTAAACCCAAGTCATGAATCCTATTTTCATAAAACCTATGTATCTCACAGGCATTTTTATGCTGACGCACCTATTTTCAAATGTGTTTCAGGAAATGGTGCATAGGCTTGATTCAGGATACACTAGGGTGGACTCGGGCCTTAGTGACATAAAAGAAGCAAGATTAGTTTAAAACATGTTATGTACTCTTTGTTTCAGTTGTTTTAAGACAATGTGACACCTTTGTTTATAAATAAAACATAACTTTAAATACCATGGTTGTGAAACAATAATTCTGTTACAACACTCCCCTACGTTTCCGCCACGTTTTGTTGTTTTACGTGGTCAGGGTGTGACACTTTTCTACACATGGCCCAAGTTTGTTTCGGTTGATTTTGGGTATGTGAACATAGACAGAACAACTGAATACTTTAGGTTCAAGAGTAAGTGGTGGAGGGGGTTTGGTGAACTTGGTTAGGGTTTCAACGGGGGTTTTAAGTTGGAGTGCTTTAGTTGGGGTTTTATGAGATATGTAGCCGTAGCTAAAGCTTCAGGCCAGAACGATGTAGGAACTTGGGATTCTATCAGTAGGGCACGTGTTATTTCTAGCAAGATTCGATTCTTTCGTTCTGACACACCATTCTATTCAGGGGCGTGGGAATGAAGTTTGGTGGATTATCCCTTTTGATTTACAAAAAAGTTTCATGGAGTCATTAACAAATTCTCCTCCATTATCAGATCGGAGAATTTGAATGAGGCTATGGAATTGAGTTTCGACCATAGTATGAAATTCCTTGAATTTTTCAAAGACTTTAGATTTATGCTGCAAAAAATACCTCCACGTCATACGAGTACAATCATCAAAAAATGTAACGAAATATCGAAAGTTTTGTCCCCCATAACTTTCGCCGGTCCCCAAACATCAGAGTGAATCAACGAAAAAGGAATATCGACTCTAGTATTATTTGGTAAATAGGTATAACGATGGCTTTTGGCCAAAACACAAGTTTCAAAACTGAATTGTTTATTGAAGGAAATAACTTTAGAAACAAAAGATGTAAGCAGTGGATGGGTGTCCCAGTCTCATATGCCATAGCCATGCTTCTCTATCGATACTTCCATGAGCTAACATCACAGTCCCCTGATGAGTCACTTCATCCACATAGTACAACCCTTGTCGTTTAGTGCCACGCCCAATGATCACTCTCGTCCTAATATCCTGTAAGATGCAAAAGGTTGGATGCATTAGAACTGTACAGTTTAAGTTTTTTGTGACATGGCTAATGGATAAAGTTTATGTGACAGGGAAGGTATATAAAGACAATTTGACAACTTCATCGTTAGTGACACTTCAACTGTTCCTCCCCTTTAACTTCAATAATTTCTCCATTGGCAGTTTGGATATGATTTTTTATTGGTTTCATCCTTGTTTTTATCTCGGACGGATCAAACGTCATTGTATCTGTGGCGCCACAGTCGAATATCCAAGAGTCATTACGATTGTCACAACCATTTACGACATTTACTTTTCCCATTGTTTCAAACTCATTGTTTTTAGAAAAACTGACTTCCTGTTGTAAAAGTAGTTTTTCTTTTGACAGCTCTAAATTTAAAGAGGTGCCTTCAAGTAATTTTTGAAATTCAATGGGAAAGTATTCAGGTTTAAATAAGCTAGAGGGACTCAAATGATAATTGCAAGAATGGTGAGGGTTACTGTGGTTAGTGGGTTGGTCTATCAAGAGACCTGATGTCTTGGTCTCATCAAAAAACATATTTGAATTATTGAAGAGCAATGGGTCTGAAAATTTATCCCCAAACCCGGTACCTCTGTTGTTGTGCGATGGTAATGTTCCACCTTCTTCTCCGGCAGAGACCATACCACCGACGCCTCCTTCACTCCGATGTCTGGCATCGCTGGTTGCAGCCGTGCCGCCTCCCGTGTTCGGGTTTGCTTTTCCGGCGAATACGCCGCCACTCGTTTTAACAGTGTTGTTTGATTTGTGGGTGACGAATCCACTGTTGCCGCCTGTTTTAACGGTGGTGATGTCACCCGATTTGTGGCTTCCTGTTCCTTCAGTGGGTATGGTTCCGCCGTCGCTGAAGGCGCTACCACCACTATGGTGGTTCTGCTTTGATTTGTTGTTGAAGTTGCTGGTGGAATCTCCACAGCAGCCGCCATGGTTCTTCAAGTTGTTCCTTATTTCGAGTCCGGCTGACAACATCAAGTACAAAGAATTTTTCGTCGGAGTGGTTTTGTTTTTGGGTTTGGTTTTGGTTTTGATTGAAGTTGTTTTTGTGAAGACGATAATTGCGCAGGTAAGGATCAATCACACTGCTCTGATACCATGTGATTAAATGGATCAAAAAGTTGTTTTTTTTCTATTGATTGTATTTTCTGTGTCGATATTACATTGAGGGAGAGTAATCTATAAATACAAATTTCAGAAAATGGAAAAGCAAGCAATCGTGGGCTGTGATTGAGCTGTGATTGAGTTGTGATTGAGGGACTATTTTGAGAGATGATGTGAAGGATAAACACTGATCCCTTGAATTATTTTTTGGGGAAATGGACTGTATCACCCTGAACTATGCAAAATTGGCCAATACCACGCCCAACTTTCAAATTGGCTTCCACCACCCTCTTCTCGACAACTTGGTGTCACTGTCACCCCTTCGTTAAAAAAACACCAACTGAGTTAGTTTTTAAGCCTATGTGGCATGCAGATGATGACTTGGAAGCATACGTGGACAGAGTCTCATTAAATACCCCTTTCCCTCTTTAATCAGTTGCATTTCATCCATTTCAACACCCAGTTCACTAGGCAATGGCGATCAAACCCTAATTCGCTGATCATCGACGATTGCAGCCAAAATTCGGACAACCAAGAGGTAAGGGTTGATTGCATTGTGATTTTACACACTGATTTAACTTATGGATCGTATAGATGTTATGCTTTGGTACGGTGGTTGTTTAGATTTCTCTTTTGATCAACCTCAGTATATTGGATGTAATTCTAAGTTGTTGGTAATGGATTTTGACCATCTCGCACACTTTGAGCTAGTTGATTATGCACTGGAAACCAACCAGTATCAAAGTAGGGATTTTTATATAGTATGGGATGGATGCGGATAATGGTGATTTTAAACTATTTAGTGATGATAAAGATGTGTTGGAACTTGCAATGAAGGCTAAAAATTGGACTGAACCATTCCTTGAAGTGTTTGTTCAACATAGCCCAATTATGTCTGAACATAAGACCCACTACTGTTCCCAACCCAGTAAACCACAGGCCCAGTCCAGTTCCCAGCCCATTAAACCTAAGTCTAGTTCCCAGCCCATTAAACGACAAGCCCAACCCAAAAAACTAGTACCCAAGCCCAGAAAAAAGTAGTACATGTGAAAGTGGGTAGGGCATCTGGTAAAAGTTTTACAACTCCTGAAGTCCCTAGATCTCGAAGTACATCAGGTGTAGAACCTGGTGTTAAACAGGTTGTGGAAGAACCAGTACACGAGGCTTCATGGGCATTTGGTATAGATAAGGAAACAAATCTTAAAGAGGTTGTGAAAGAACCAGTAAAAGAGGTTGTACAGGAAGAAGTCTTTGGTCAAGATAGTGATACTGGTGATAAAGAAGCTGATTTAGATAGACAGGACAGTGAAGACAGTGATTACAATGAAGAGTCCAGTTGTGATGATGATGAGGATTATTATTCTGATGAGGATGAGGTTCTGGAAGAATTGGTTTGCTTAGATTCAGACAGAGAAGATTTTGAATGGAAACAGTCACAAGATGCAATTAAACAAGCTACCAAGGATGAAGAAGCAGCCACAAAGAAGATACTTGAAGAGTGTATGAAACCTAATGAAAAAGAAGGTAATTTGCATGAATCTAATGATGCAGGTTGTACACATTTAGAGGGATACAGTAGTTATGAAGAATCAGATGGTGATATTGCCACACAAGGTGATAGTGAAGAAGATGATGTTCGAGGTAAACAGTTTAAAGAAACTGCTCCTAGTGTAAGTGCACACACTAACTGGAATAAGTTTGTTTGGAAAGTTGGGACAAGGTTTGCTTCAAGGGATTCCTTTAAGGAGGCAGTTAGAAGATATGCTGTGTCTAATGGCAGGAATCTTTTCATAGCAAAGAGTGATAGCAAACAAGAAGGTCGTGTAGTAGTCAAGTGTGTAGCAGGGTGTCCTTTCTATCTATTTTGTTCAATGCACACAGGGAAAGAGTGTTACATGATTAAAAGTGTGAAAAACAATCACACTTGCCAAAGAAACATGATAAAGAACAGGCAACTAACTACTAAGTTTATAGGTGATGAGTTCCTACCTTTATTTAAGGCCAAACCACACTGGTCTACTAAGGAAATCATAACTGCTGTCAGACAAAAGTACAAGGTGATTATAAGTAAGTGGTTGGCTTATAAGGCTAAGAAAAGTGCACAGAAGAAGCTTTATGGATCAATGAGAGATCATTACAGAACGATTGGTTCATATCTGAATGCATTAAGGAAAGCAAATCCATCATCAACTTTCAAGTTGGAAACTGCTCTACCAGGTTTCATTAATCTAGATCCAGAGGCCACATGTGAAGCATTCTTCAGACTGTTTGTATGTTTTGATGGTCTTAAAAAAGGGTTTCTAGCTGGATGCAGGAAGGTGTTGTGCTTAGATGGGTGTTTTATAAAGACCTTCCTTGGAGGAATGTTGTTAACTGCTGTTGGGAGGGATGCTAATGACCAAATGTATCCTTTGGCTTGGGCAGTTGTTGAAGGAGAAAACAATGACAGTTGGGAATGGTTAATGCATGAGCTACTGCTATGTTTAGAAGTAAATGATGTTGGGCTTTCATAGACATTCATTTCTGACCAGCAAAAGGTTGTTACTCAATTCTGTCTTCCTAAATCAGTTGTTTAGTTATTCATTACTTATGTTTAAATGCTTTGGTAGGGTCTGTTAAATACTGTTTCATTGATTTGGCCCTATGCAGAGCATAGAAACTGTGGAAGGCACATCTATGCAAATTGGCACAAAACATTCAAAGACGAGGAGCTGAAAGAGTTGTTTTGGAAATCAACTAGGGCTTACTCTGAAAGTGACTATCTACAAGCAATTGAAGACATGAAAGCAATCAATCCTGATGCAGTAGAGGCCTTACTGAAGCAGAATCCCAAGTGGTTTAACAGGTGCTATTTGGACACCCACACCAAGTGTGATGTAATAGTAAACAACATGGAAGAAACCTTTAATGGTTTTATCATTAATGCAAGGTCAAAACACATAATTCATATGTTAGAGGATATAAGGATTCAGGTCATGAGTAGGTTAGTGACAAAAAGGACAGAAATAGCTGCCAGAGATGTTATCATATGCCCTAAAATCCAAGAAAAACTTGAATTTTCAAAATGTGCTTCTTATAGATGTGAGGTGTATCCCTCATCATATCAAGTTTTTCAAGTAAGGGATTTTGATGATGTCTCTGTAGATCTAGAAAAGAGAAGCTGCACATGTAGAAAATGGGATTTAAGGGGATATCCTTGTAAACATGTCTATGTTGTTGCTGGTTTTTTATATAAGAATGCTGAAGACTATGTTGATGTGTGTGATCACAAAGAAACATACATGAAGGCTTATGAGTTCTCAATACCTCCATTGCCTAGTGAAAGGTATTGGACCAAGATCAACCAGCCAATGGATCCACCACCAATCAAATCTGCTCCTGGTAGGCCCAAGAAGAATAGGAAGAGGGATCCTCATGAAGATCCAAAAAGGCCTGGGAAACTCACAAAGCATGGGGTTATAATGAAATGTAGTATCTGTGGGGCTAGAGGTCACAACAAAAGAAAGTGCACTGAGAAGGGGAAAACAACTGAAGGTGAATTTTATTAAGTTTAAGTTTATTCTTTAGTTAATTACCTGGCTTAAAGTGTGTATCTCCAGGTGGTTCTGCTCCAAAGAGACAGAAGAAGTCAAGTAAAAAGGCAACCCAGCAGTCTACTCAAGAGGCAACCCAGCAGTCCACTCAAGAGGCAACTCAGAAATCTACTCAAAAGGGAACCAACAAGTCAAGTCAAAAGGGAAAGAGAAAGACCAAAGAGAGGGGCAACAATGAAGGCTGAAGTTATGTAGAATATATGTGATCTTTTGTGTTTGTGGCAATGTTGTGTATGACTTATTTAAGTAGGCAATGTTATGTATGACTCTAATATTTTGTCTAAAACACCTTCTAGTAATGGGTGGGACAAGTTAAGTAGTCAATGTTTGACTTTTCAGTGTTATTTGACTTTTTATGTGTTGTTTGACTTCTGTGTTGTTTGACTTTTGTTGTTGATTGAGTCACACATTGGTGTACATATTCCATTATGGTCATTGTGTACACTTTAATAGGTTGACTCAAACAATGGTGACCATGCTTCTGTTTGGTATGTTTTGGTCAGTTTGTAGTTTGGTTTAGTGATTCTGCAGTTTCTACAAGTGCATTTACAGTTTGGTTCAAACTTTGGCCAATTTTTATTCAACTTACAGTTTGATAGCAGTTTGGTTTGGTGATTCTGCTGTTTCTGCAAGTTCAATTGCGCTTTGGTTCAAACTTTGGCCAATTTTGCACCTAGTTACAGTTCCACTGCAGTTTGGTTTGGTGATTCTGCTGTTTCTGCAAGTGCAGTTGCACTTTGGTTCAAACTTTGGCCAATTCTGCACCTAGTTACAGTTTGACTGCAAATTGGTTAAACTTTGGCCAATTTTGGCTTCATATGCAATTTGAGTCACTTGCAAGTGCAGTTGCACTTTGGTTCATACTTTGGCCAATTCTGCACCTAGTTACAGTTTGACTGCAGTTTGGTCAAACTTTGGCCACTTTTGCTTTACACAGTTTGTCAATTTTGGTTCAAACATTGGCCATTTTGGCTACATATGCAGTTTGAGTCACTTGCAAGTATGGTCAACATGTACATAACTTAGATGTCTAGTTGAGTCAAAGTTACAAAAACATAACTTAGATGTCCATTTCATAACAAGTGGGCACAAATGGTTACAAACACTAAATACCACAGCAGTTCATTATCAATAAATACTAATTCCACAAATACAACAATATGGCAATTGCAATTACAAAGGTTAGCACATATGGTTTCTTCGACTTCGTCTTTGTGTCAAATCTCATTGCTTTCAAGTTCTTGTTCTCTTCTATTAATAACACATTGTGTAATTCAAGGTTCTTTATCTTCAGGTCTTTAAACGTCACTGGAGTTGAGGTGCCATATGAACGTTCAACGAACATCTTATCAACATCTTCTTTCAACAAGAAGAATTTGCAATCCCCTCTCTACAAAACACAACAACTATAAGGAAATTGCGATGGACTATCTACAAAACACCAAATTGATCTGCAAATTCAACTTACAGGCCAGTGAGAACAGCCGTAAAATTCTTCACCATGTCTTTCACTTTTAAGTCTAGCTACTTGAAGAACCGCAACAATGTCGTGATGACAGTACACTTTTCCATCCAAATCGACCTTGAAGAGTTTAGGTTTTCGAATTAGACCAGAGGTAGAAGACGAGGACATGTTGACTGAATGTTTCAAGGGGCAATTAGGGCAAGAACGACTATGGAGAGGAATTAGGGCAAGAACGGCGATGGGTTTTAACAGGTGCGATTGATCTTCGTCTGCAATTGATGGGGAGAAAATGAGTTTGTTTGGAAATTAGGGTTAAATTGATGTTAAAGAGATGATATAACAAGTCTCTGTCCACGTATGCTTCCAAGTCATCATCTGCATGCCACATAGGCTTAAAAAAACTAACTCAGTTAGTGTTTTTTTAACGAAGGGGTGATAGTGACACCAAGTTGTCGAGTAGAGGGTGGTGGGAGCCAATTTGAAAGTTGGGCGTGGTATTGGCTAATTTTGCATAGTTTAAGGTGATACAGTCCATTTCCCCTTATTTTTTTCCAAATCTTCTAACACCACCCTCTTAAGACCCTACCAATAGCTTAGGTACAATTCATTGATTGATGGCGTTATATCCTAAATTTTAGGATAACAAAACCCATAATATGACTTTCCAAAGAACTGATAGCATCCAACTGGAAAGAAAAAAGTGTCCCAGTATTTGAATTTTATGCCAGCCTTTTTTAGATCATTGGGTACATGAGTTAATTTGTTGTTTCAATAGTGAGTACCAAAGCATTTACGTTTGCTACAGTACTAGTACGTATGCTCTACTGAGAGCAATATATAAGTGCAATCACCAACCCTTCTTTAATGCCTTTAAACTACACTTCTGTTACTTCACATTGCTTTCATAAATATTTTGACCATATATATATATAAACTTTATATATATAAAGTGTGTTTGCTGTTCAAAAAAAAAAAAAAAAAAAAAAACTTTGACCATAGTCAACACAAGTCAACAACAGTCATAATCTCATAAATTCATCATTTTATCCAAAACTTCTGATAATCCATGTAAACATGGTGCAGAACATCATATATCGTAGCGGCTAATTATCAAAAATATCCCCCTACAAACAATAAATAAAAGTTTATATGAAATAGACAAAGATCAATGCAGTTGGTAACTAGACTCTTGGCTGGAGTTGACCCTCATTGGCTAGCTTGAAAAGGTGGGCTTGGGCCGCTGCCGCCCGATTCGAGACTAGTGCAGCCACGAAACTTTCTACCACATCGTTGGTTGCGAACGGGAAGTTCGGGTTTACCATAGAGTTGAGTAAAGAAGCGGTTCCTTCACGGTAAAGTGCACCAATGCCATCGGTTCTGGTGTTTGAAAGTGCGTTCTGAAAGCTCATGTCTGAGCCGAACCCGGGAATGCTGCCTAGCCCCAAGAGTGGGCCGAATGTGCTACGCCACCAGTTGCATAGATCTGGGATCAAGTTTGGGTGTGTCCTCCAGAAACTGTATGTGTAATGATTCATAATATAGGATATGGTTAGAGTTTGCACTTTCAGGTGTAAAATTAATAAATTTTGTCCCTTTTAAGTACCAATATTGTTTTAAATTTTGGCTTGTGATATCATTTAAATTTTATAAAAAATTACCTACTTAAATGTGTAGAAATTGTATTTTTTCAGGGACCTCATACAGGCCGAGACAGACATGGATATTTCACCAATGATTTTTTTTTTTTTTTTTTTTTTTTTTTTTTTTTTTGTGTGTGTGTGTTTTCAAAATGAAGAGGTATGATCCCAAATCACTAGTAGTCCGAACTGCTTTCGTTTGAAGTTTGAACCGACACCAAAAACCGAATTGAGGTGGTCGGTGGAATTTCAACTTTTTTTAATACTTTTTTTTTTTTTTTCCAAAATATCATTAAACCATTAATTTACTATTATAAACTCTATTTTTTTTCTTTTGACCTCAAAACTCAAAAAAAACTAGTATATTTATATTTTATCTCAAAAATCGTTATATATTTATATTTCAATTTTTTTAATAACGTATCGCTTCATAGTGTGCTAAATCTGGTCCGACCAGTAAACCAATAACGCGCTTGGTTCACTGACCTCTCCATTTACATAAATCTTGCCTTTTTCGTATATTTAAACCAGATTATAGACCCGCGTATAACAGAAGTTTGTACACTATAAACGATATAATGATCGACTTACTCGCATGTGCCACCAAAGAATGGTATATTTGGGAAAAACGGAGGTGATCGGAACACGTCACCAGGCGGAGGAGGGGTAGACCGTGGGGTGGTGGGTGATCTGGGGTGAGACGGTGGAGTGGTGCGCTTGGGGTGTGGCGGTGGAGTGGTGTGCTTGGGGTGTGGCGGTGGGGTGATGTAGTAAGGAGTGGTGGACGGAGAGTCAGTAGGAGGAGTGGACGGTGGGGTGGTTGTAGAAGGTGGAGGATAATAATATCCAGAGGGTGGTGGGGTGGTTGTAGAAGGTGGAGGGTAGTAGTGGTATCCAGATTGTGGTGGTTGGGAACGGTTGTGATGCTCACTTGGCGAGGGTGCTGCTACGGGTCTAACAAGAGTAGAATTTGACGGATCTTTGCAACCGGTTGGTGATGGAGGAGTGCCACTAGGGGAATTTCCTCCGCTGGGAGGTGGTGGATTGGGGTCACCATAGGCACTAGATGATGGTGGTGGTGTTGATGGTGGTGGTGGTGGTGGTGATGGTGATGGTGATGATGGTGGTGATGGTGGTGGTGTTGATGGTGATGGTGGTGATGGTGATGGTGATAATGGTGGTGGTGATGGTGATGGTGGTGGTGGTGTTCCACAGTTAGTTGGTGGTTTGTCTTCATGGTGGTGGTGGTGAGGTGGTGTATGATCAACCGGTGGTGTGTTGCCGCCGCCTGACGGTGGGTTGTTTGATTGATCCGGCGGTGGATTTTGGTATGAAACTGCAAACAAACGACCGTAAATCAATAATAAAAAAATAACAAGGTATAAGTGGGCGTTTGGTTCGTGGAATGTGTAGGAATTGGAATTAGGAAGTTTTTCTTTGTAAAATTGATCTTGGTTGGGGGTGGGAGGAATTTGAAATCCTTCACTCTAATGAAATTTGTGACTATTTCAACATTCCATTCCATTCCTTCATTAGAGTGAAGGATTTCTAAGGAATGTTGAAATAGTCACAAATTTCATTAGAGTGAAGGATTTCAAATTCCTCTCTCCCTCAACCAAGATCAATTTTACAAAGAAAAACTTCCTAATTCCATTCCATTCCATTCCACGAACCAAACGCCCCCTAAGTGTATTTAGAAGTAGGATACTCTACTATTAAAAAAACACACAAATTTTACAAGATTTATGACATAATATTTTATAAACTTTTACCTGGGGGAGGATTATCTGCATGAGCTGGCGGTGGATTTGAAACTGCAAACAGACGTTACAAAAATAAAAAATAATAAATAAAAAAACCATAAATTAAAGAATCATAAAAAACGTATATCAGATTTTACAAACAAATAAACACACGTTCACACACACACACACCTGCTACGGGTGAATCATTTACATGAGCTGGTGGTGGATTTTGGTAAGAAACTGCAAACAAACAAAAATAAATCAGGTATTAGAAAAATGCCAAATTAAGGTCTTACCAAAAAAAAAAAAAAAAAAAAAAAAAAAAAAAAAAAAAGCCAAAACAAAATCATCACTAAAAATTTGTGAACTTTTTGGTTTAGTTTTGCCATGTGAACATATTCAAAAATGTTCACTTGCCACGTTAATATCACTAGAAACAAAATCCAAAAACCTCTTAGAAACACTTATATTTTTGCTAAAATACGAAAGAAAAAAGAATTTTAATTTTACTAGACTCATCAGTCAAAATCTTTAAACTTTTACGTACCAACTGGTGGATCATTTGCATGAGCAGGCGGTGGATTTTGATAAGAAACTGCAAACAAATTCCACAAATCAATAATATAGCAAAAGGGTACATTAAAACGTTACAGAAACCACTTTCATAAAATTCATCACACAAAATCTCTAAACTTTCTAAACTTTTAACCGAGCAACTTTACCGAATTGAACCTTTACCGTCTCGGTGAGAGGGAGGGAAAGGGGAGAGAGATGGATGTGTGGTGGGGTCCATTCCTTCTCAACTAATCACACATTTTTTCTTTTTTCTTAAATAGTTTACCTAAACCCCATTAGGTAAACCACCACCAACGTTTTTGAGTATTAGGTAAATAATTTAGGTGAATTGACGTGACATTGTCTGATTGGGTGAATGAGGAGTTTACCTATTCCAAATAGGTAACCACTCTCTTCACCCTAAGAAACTACGTTACAAACAAATCCCATAAATCAAGAATCAACGAAAGGATGCATAACATTCTATAAAAAAATCACAAAGAATAAAATATCATCATTCAGAAGTTAAAATTTATACCAATGGGAGGAGGAGAAGCATCTGCGTATGGAGTATAGTAAAAGTAGATGTTTTTCTCATCTTGAAAGCTTGAAGAAGCAACACAGAAACCAGCAGCAAATACCCATAAAAGAAAACAAGTTTGTAGGTTTTTGGTTGTCCCCATTTTTGAGTCAAGAAATGGTGTGGGGAATGGTTATGATTTAAGTCATATATATAGCAAAAAAGAAAGATGGAGGTATGGTAATATAGTAAATTAAAGCAAATGAGGTATGTGGTTGTTGATTCTTTGTTGCCTGCATTTAAGATGCTATTGATTGCTCACTATATACTTCTCACAAGTTTAACCAAAGGTTTTGACATTGTTTCAATTATTAATACAACAAAAATATGTGTACATATCTATACATTTAATCTTCAATTTTTATTAATTAGGATTGACTTCTTTTCTCATAAGCTTCAAATTTAGAGGTTTTTAGAACTTAGAGTTGACTTTTGTTACTCAATATCTTCAATTATATTAACTAGTTTTTGCCATCCGCGCTTTGCGGCGGAAAAGCGTCGCATGTCACCGATCTAGTGCACCGTGTTTTTGGTTCATGATGACATCAATACGGTACTCGCAGCTAGTATAGCAAACGAAAGAGAAACGCAAAAAATAAAGTCGTGATGTATCAAAACGATGTTGTCACATTGTTTACGTGTATTGAAACATATAGAAATGAATATCAATTTGGTTTCGTAGTGCCAACTCCGGTAAAAAGCCAAAATAAAAAGTTCATTTTATAACTCAAATCGAAAGACCATTTTATACGAATATAAAACTTCACATCCAATTGTTAACAAAGTTTATTAAATCTTGGGCTTACAATGTTAGACCACACCAAGTGCAGTATATCAATTACAAAACACCACAAACATTACTGACCCATACTTGAAACATCCATCCTACACCATTAGGACCATGAGACATTTAATTCCTTTTGCTCAACTCCTGACCCAAGTGTCTAATCCGTTCTTTCGCCCCTTCCAGATTAGGTTCCTTCTGTTTGATTACCAAGTTATTTTGTCACCTTAATATGACCCAAATAGCTACCTGCATGATTGAATGAAGGAGCTACTTCCATTTTTATGTTCCCCTGTACTGTAAGTGTGTCTTAAAGAGACCATTTAGGCTGATAAAAAAATTCCTTTGGCACCTGCTTCGTGAAGCCACAAAATCCCAAATCGCTGTAGTTTTGTTTACATTATGTTGAGATCTTTAAAAATTTTCATTATACTCAACCTATAACTAAGTTGTACCAATTGCATGGACATAACACTTCTACTCAAACTTGCTGCACCAATTGCATACACTTCACAGCAAGTAGGAATCAGGCTTGTAAATTTAACAAGTATAAAAACAAATAGGGTAGCTAGGATTCGGACCCAGGTCCATTGGCTTACAATGAAGCATGGTTTCCACTACACCAAGTGACAACTTTATGGAAAAACTATTCCTATATGTTTATATACTAATGCCGTAATTGATAAAAAAAAAAAAAAAAAAAGAATTCAGTGGTTGGCAACCGTCAAATTTCTAAGTAAAACTTGAACATTTTTCCTTTTCTTACAGAAATCAACACAACTCAAGTAACTAACTAATACCTTCAACTCAAATGATTTTAAATTAGGTGCCAGCTGCTCAGCATTTATCCCCTCATGTGCAAGTAACCTGCATATAAGTAAACAAATTACACATTATGGTAAAGTTCACTATTACACAAAGTCAAATTTTCCTCAATTTTTAAAAGCAAACACCTAATGGCCATGATCTTTTGTTCCTATCTAAAGATAGTACCAAATTAACGTTGAATTAGAAATTTTACGCCAATGATCTCTAGATCAAGTGGTGGAGGGCTTGCATTTCTCTTGAGAGATGCAGGTTCGACTCCCATTTGGTGCAGAGTGAGGCATTGGTGGGCGATGATAGGAGAGCCTGGGAAACCTGGGTTGGATCCTTGAGCCAAACGGGTTTTACCGGTAATTTCACTGTCGTGCCTACGGGCGGGTGGGTTACCGGATTTTCCCTGGAATTGGTGGTGGACTCGGGTTACTCTCGGAGTACTCCGTTTGTCCAGTGGGTGCCCCGAAAGTGCTTAGGATTGAGTTTGTTGGCGGTTCAAAAAAAAATTAGAAATTTTACACGTGTTCACATGTTGTCCCTTTTTTGTTCTATGAGAATGTCGATGTGGACCAAATAAAGATAATGGCCGCAAATGCCGTTGCGAAACCCCCTAAAATCCAATGCGATAAGACTGAACTTAACATTTAACAATCAAGTAACCATTGTACACTCCCGGCAACTTATCATCCTTATCTGCTAGTTTGCCCAAACAACCCAAAGAAAACACCCTTGAATCAGACCTGAAAAACAACCACAAACGGTAATTAATAACCTAATAATCTGCCTCATGTTGGGGATAGTTTTCCATGTTTAATCCTAAAAACCAAAAAAATAAAAAATAATATCAGTTATTTGCTAAAAACCCTAGTTGTTCAACCTTTAGGAAATGATCAACAACAGAACCTGATTGACAGTGGCGGACCCAGGAATTTTTCCACGGGGGTGCGAAACATTTTTAAAAATTTTAGGCCCCTATGTATATAAGTAAAAAAAATCGGTTCGTATCAGGTCGGGTCGGGTCATGTAAAATAAACGAACATCAAACTAAATTTATATAATCATCAAAAACATGTCAAACCTTGTTACAAACATAATTAAAACGTCGACGCCCTACGGGTTTTCATTTTTTGAAATCTATCCAAAATATCATCTAAAACTAATTTCTTAAGCAATTCTTTCTCTATATGACATAAGTTAATCGCTCCATAACATAATGTTTCAATTTTAATTTTCAACTATTCAAGCCCTAGAAATCATAACGTAAGTTGTAATCACCCTAAAAATATATAAACAACATAATCATCCTAAAAATATATAAACAACATAATCACCCTAAAAATCATCTAAACAACCATAAACAACGTCAAAACACATAAAATTTCAAACCTATTTAACAACTTTATTACCTTTTTTTCTCCTATAATATCAACCAAAATCATCAAAATAACAAAGAAACTTACCCGTGTTCGGATTCCGGTTAGATTTGGTGTCAAACGACGGTGGTATGGTGGCTGATTACGGTGGTCGCCGGCTGCTGGACTGTTGCCGCTGGGTGATGTTGTTCGTTGGCAGTGCAGGGACGCTAGAGAGAGAGATAGCGGGAGAGAATTTCTAAAGGTTTTGGGCTTTAATTATTTTATTATAGTTTGAAATATTGTTGAGTTTGGTTAATGGGCTAAGACTTAGTGGGCTATCTTGTTAGGAATTATAAGTGGGTAAAGGTATGGGTATTTGGGTTTAGTTAGTTAGGTATTAAAAGTTATATAATTTAGGTAGTATTTTTTTTAAATAAGAGTTTACTAAAAAAATTTAAAATATAAATTGATAACACTTTTTACCTAGGGGATGCGGACGAAAAATTTCAAGGGTGCGGTCGAAAAAATCCATGGGGTGCGGACGAAAAATTTCAAGGGGTGCGGACGGGATTTTCGACGGAATTAGCACTAATTTTTTTTCCCCGGGGGTGCGCCCGCCCACCTTGGGTTGGGCTTAGGTCCGCCCTTGCTGATTGAATGCAAAGACAATATATACGATATGCCATTCTAAGTCTGACCGTACTGGTTAGCAAAATGGTAACCCTAAAACGAATTATCTTACCATTGTTAAAGCTCCATTGAAATTTTTGAAGATTTTGGTGGTTGGTGGGTTTGAATAGTGCGGTGTGATAACTGATATGCAATCAGTATGACTTTTAGGATAACCACAGAAACCCTAGAAATTGGCCGGATGCACCACCGCCAACCTCGCCGGAACCTTAATTTGGCTGGAAATCGAGAATCAAAACCATCATCAGCATCTATGTTATCCTCGTTTGCTGACACTCCTCCAAACCCTAAAACCCTTTGTCATCGACCGGATCCCACCATTGTCGTCAATCTCACTCCAATCTCTCTCTCTCTCTTTCAATACAGAGAAGAAGAGGTTATGGATGTGTGTTTGGCGGTGTTGGGAACCATGATGATGCTAACACCGCCAAATAGGCCCAATCACGCAGCAACAACAACAGCACATTCACTTCTCATTTCCTTTGCCTATTATAAGAGATTAATTGTGCAAATAAATCGCCACATGCACCATAATCTGCATTACAATTGTTGTTTTAACATACATGATTTGTTGTACAAACAGGACAATATACATGCTCAGATACTGAGATCAATGTAAGCCAACATATTGAGTAAATAAAACAACATATGAGCATACAAATCTTAGTAGCCTATGCATACTACAAGCACATGTTTAATCTACAGTGAAGTAGAAACTCACAGAACCAAAGAAAATCATTCCACCATATACTACCGGTATGTATATAAAAAGAACATATCTAAAAGTAAAATTCAGACTGAAAAACAACCACAACATCAATTTGCGGTTAAACCCAAAAAAAGAAACTCAAGTCACCTGAAATCGCACCTCACAGTCTTAACTAGAGCTCCTGGTTCATCACCGGAACCCCATGTCGTCGCTGGTGACCCACACCCTAACGTCGCTTGATTGCTGAAATTCATAAACCCCGCCACCATGTGCGGTGGACCCTGATTCCGATGGTTTAACCACCCTCGCTGCCGCTGTAGGTGTGGCAGCAACCTACCTCGTGTCTCTCTCCCATCTCTTCTCTGATCTCCCCCCACCCTCTCTCTCCTCCGGTTTTCTCGGTATCTTTTGGAATCTGGAAAATGTGAGTGTCGGGTGAGGAATTTGGGGAAGAAGCCCCCTCAACACGTGTGTGTGAAAAAAACGTGTCATAAGCATTACATGCCACACATTTGTTTATCTGTGGCCTAATAAGTTTGTGCCAGCTTGTTTGACACTATTCATTTCATTTGCTTATTAATAATAGATTAAAATAGATTCATTAGCTAGGTTTGATTTAGTTTTAAAAAAATCTGTTATAATTTGACCATCTTTTATTATCATTGTGTAATTAATGCCCGACATAATCTATCTATACTTTCTATAAAAGGAGAAATCCCAATGACATAAGAAAAGCTTATGTGGCAGCCATAGAGGCTGTCCAACAATGCTTTTCTTATGTCATCAACGACGAGGTGGCAGCCATAGAGGAGCCATAGTGACATCATAAAGCTTAATATTAAAACACTTTAAAATTCAAAACTCTGGCCCACATTCTTCAAACATCTGCCTTCCATTCATGTTTCAAACCTCTGCCTTCCATTCATGCTTCAAACATCTGCCCAGATTCAAATTTCATAATTCTGGCTCCAGATTTAAAATTCAAACCATATAGGTATATAAAGCTCTTTTTAATCTCAAATTCTCATAAGAAACATAAACTCTAATTCTCTCTCTACGGTTTGAGTTTTCCCTCTCTCTCTGTTTCTCATCGGAGCTTGAGGTAATTTCACAGCCTACATTGCTAATCTCGACCCTCGGGTACTGTTTATTCATCATGTTTAACACCGATTTGAATATTATGCAGACCAACGATAGTTTAAAAATAGATATTTTTTTATTTTTTCTTTTTATCACAAACTAAAGGTTTGTATGCTAAATGTTCTTCTGGTAGATCTTGCTGGATTTGTTATATGGTGTGGAAGTCTTGAGTTCGTTGGCCGAACTTCGGAATGTAATCAAGGTTATAAAATGGATTTCAACTTTATTGATGAAGATGTAATGTCTGTTTGTGTTTAAAAATAGATGTATATGTGTGTATTCTTGATTCATCATGTTTTACCATCGATTTGAATATTATGCAGAGCTGAAGGTAGTTTAAAAATAGATATTTTTTTTATTTTTTCTTTTTATCACAAAGTGAAGGTTTGTATGCTAAATGTTCTTCAGGTAGATCTTGCTGGATTTGTTATATGGTGTGGAAGTCTTGAGTTCGTTGGCCGAACTTCGGAATGTAATCAAGGTTATAAAATGGATTTCAACTTGATTGATGAAGAGGTAATGTCTGTTTGTGTTTAAAAATAGATGTATATGTGTGTATTCTTGATTCATCATGTTTTACCATCGATTTGAATATTATGCAGAGCTGAAGGTAGTTTAAAAATAGATATTTTTTGATTTTTTCTTTTTATCACAAACTGAAGGTTTGTATGCTAAATGTTCTTCAGGTAGATCTTGTTGGATTTGTTATTTGGTGTGGAAGTCTTGAGTTCGTTGGCCGAACTTCGAAATTTAATCATAACATCAAATAGATCTCAACTTTATTGATGAAGAGGTAATGTCTGTTTGTGTTTACAAATAGATCTATATGTGTTTAAAATAAATCAGGTAATTGTTATTCTTTTGCTAATTGTTAGTATACTTTGTAATCAGTTCTTCTTCTTCTTCGTTATTTCTTGAGCTTTGTTACATCTTTTCCAGATTGAAGTTTCTTCAAATCGTCATCTTCTTCAATGCTTCCATCGATTCTTCTCTCGCTAAATCTGGTAACAATCCGTGACCTAATTTCTTTCATGATTCTATGAAATTTGTTTGATATGTTTGTAGCTTTTGATTTTGTCTTTAATTTGTTATTCTTTATTCAGATGCTTGCATTGGTGTACCATGTGATTACGAGTAGATTGATTTTGATATGTTTGTAGTTTTTGTTTTTCACAATCTGTTTTGTTGGTTTATTCACCCATGTTTCATTCATAGATCTCTATAATCCATATTTTTGGTTTCAAATATGTTTCCTGAGTTATTTATAGTTATAGCACACCAAATATTTGTTATTTGTATTGAGTTGGTATATTGGGATTAAATACTGAACTGGTGGAATGACAGCAAGTCCAGGTTATGCTTCAAGCTGTGTCGATCTCTTTGGAGGCGGATAGGTGGCTTTGGGAGTTCTGAAAAACAGAATTGATAAATTTAGGGAAAATGGGGTTGAAAGATGATAACCCAACAATTGAGGATCTCATTCTACAGCTTCGATAAATTCAAGGGTATTCTCAAATAATGCTTCCTAGATTTTTGAAGACCGACAAATGTCCAAAGAAGCAGCACTGTGGACATTTATCGGTCTTTGTCGGTCTTCAAACATCTAGGAACCATTATTTGAGAATACCATTGAATTTATCGGAGCTGTAGAATGAGATCCTCCACTGTTGGGTTATCGTCTTTTAAACCCATTTTCCCTAAATTTATTGATTCTGTTTTTCAACAGGGATGTAATGCAATGATTCCTCTCAATTGAATAGACGGACACTTGTTTCCTCTCAAAAGGGTTATAGAGTGGTTATAACAGCTGATCATGCTAAGGACTGTTATAACTAACCACTGCTCCTTATAAAGACTGATGGACTTAAAGACTGATGAGACCTATCAAATGTTGAAGACAAAGCCCTGTTAAAGACAAGCACTTATGTCACGGCCCCCGACCCGGTTTGACCCGTTTCAGGAGCCGCGGAACAGAAATCCCGCGGTATTTTAATTTAGGCGACAGCGGAAGTCTTTTTAAAACATGATCTTTAGTATTAAACTGCTCATTATATAATTTAGGGATAAAACCCAGTAATTTACAATACTGTGATTTCCATGGAAATCTTTATTTTTAAAACATGTTCCTTTATTTATTTACACTGAGCCACTTTTCTAAGCTGGTAGTGCTTCCTGGCACTTTTCTTTGTTCACAACAGATTACCTGAAACATGTTTGAAAAAGGTTTTGTCAGCGGGGAAATACTGAGTGAGTTCATTCAGTTTTTAGGAAATGACTCATAGTTATAATTTACAGCATAAGAGCGATTACAATGGTTCATATCTTATTTTTATCTGGCTTTCTGTCACAATGGTGACAAGTCACAATGGTGACGATGGTCATACCACTATTAGGTCAATGAACTCTAATAGTGACGTTTCTCCCTAGTAGGTCAATGAACCTAACTGGGAGAAATAGTAATGTGCACAATACCCCACTAACCAATAAATCAAGATATCCACGACTTAGTCCCTGTAATTATAACACTTTGAAAATAATTTGGAGTATTGTAAAACAGTTGATAAAAAGAGAATGACTCACATTGCAGATTTAACGAGCAGTGTATAAGCCTACTGATTAGCCTTGATTATTTCTAATTTAACAATAATGCACACAAAACAGGATTAGTGATCAATACAACAGTTACGATAATTCCCCGAGATCAATTTTGACAATGAATGTCCAAGTGCAATACTTCGGCTCATTTATCAAAATGACAAACGATAAAGTATAGTACTTCAACTCGTATATCGAATTATCGACAACGACAAAATACAATGCTTCGGCTCATTATCGAATTATCGACAACGATAAAGCATAGCCCAATGTGGGCGGCACTTAGACATTCTTTGAATGTATTGATTCCGGAAACTGAATCGTAATAGCGATCGAGTAATTACCCTGTTCTGCGGCAGCGATTCGATAATTGTGTGTGTGTGTTGGACTGTTTTGCTTATAACTCGACCTACGTAACTCCGCTTTTCGTCGTTCAAGTGCCAAATTTCAAGTCCCAACCCCTGCTATTTATACTGAAAATTTGTCACCGTAGCGTAGCGCGAGGGGTACCCCCTTAGCCGTCGCGCTACGCGAGTGACCACCCTATTTTCATAGGGTAGCCCTTCGTGCAGGTAGGCTTGCTGTGTTGTCAGTTTCTTAAAATTCGATTTTTATAATTAGTTATGAAGATAATCGTTGGCTAGGGTTTATCCCCCCCTGAGTTTTAGGGGCCCTGATCCTGATTCTGAAAATTCTGAAAATTTTAGGGTTTGTGTAGAATCACTTGGGTGTCTCAATTAGAGTTTCCTTAATAGCTAATTACTATCCTAATTAGGGATTTTAGTGACAGTTGTTACATCCTCCCCACCTTAAGAAAAATCTCGTCCTCGAGATTCACTGAAATAGATGAGGGTATTTTCACTTCATTTCTGACTCCAGTTCCCAAGTATACTCTTGTTCTCTTCTGGATTCCCATTGGACTTTCACTAACACTAGTCGTTTGTATTTGAGAAACTTAATTTTCCGATCTTCTATTTGTAAGGGTTTCTCTACGAATTTCAGTTTTTCATTTATCTCTATATCTTGAAGAGGTACTACTAGGGATTCGTCTGTGAGACATTTCTTGTGATTGGATATATGAAACACATCATGTACTCCTGCTAATTCTTCTGGTAGTTGTAATTGATAAGCTACTGGTTCTATGCGTTGGATTACTGGTAATGGTCCTACGTATAAGAGACTTAGCTTCTTCTCTTACCGAATTTATAAATTCCTTTCCAAGGAAATACTTTCAATAGCATTTTGTCTCCAACTCGAACTTCGACGACTTTTGTTTATTATTTGTATAATTCTTCTACCCGTCTTCAGCCTTTCCTTCGTGATACTAAATATCACAGTCGTAATCACCGATGATTTCCTTTTTCTCATGTTTAATTCTTGTTGCTCAAATATGTATCTTAAAATCTTATGACCCATATGGATAGTAAGCTTGCTTAGATAATGTTTCCTAATCTTAAGGATAACTTGTGGTTTCTAATTTTTAGGCTTACAAGTGGTAAGGCTTTCTTCGTGCTTTTGCGATTGCCTTGATGCATACACAATTACCTTTTTGTGTCGCATTACCATATATCCAAATTTTAACTTTGAAGCATTACCGTATACTTTAAAATCTTCTGTTCCTTCTGGTAAGGCTAGCTAGAGGCTTCTTTTTGTTTAGGTTCTTATTTAGAATTAACTGTGTTAACTTAGTTAAGGATGTATCTATCTAAAAGAATCCTTAATAAACTGCCTATAGTATCCGGCTAAATTTACAAAATACCTATTTTCCATTTAAAGATTGCGAACTCTTCCATTGCTATCTTAGCAGGATCTAAGTGAATATCTTCATGATTTATCATGTGACCTTACGTGGTTTATTTCCTATAATCATAAATACTTCTCCGGCGGTTACCTGGATTTTCTATAAAGTTCTTATCACAGAGAATTCGAGTAGGGTTGGCTACTAACCAATCTATTTCTAATACAACATCAAATTCGATTAATTTTATAGGAATTAGGTTAGCGAAGAATTATATGACCTGAGAGTTATATTTTCCTTTTTGCCTATTTTGATGGTAAAGATTTGTCTAAGTTAAGAGTTTGACAGAATGAAGTATTTATAAAACTTTGGTGTGCATCAGCGTCAGTTAATACTTTTTGTGTAAACGTTGTAACCTAGGACGTACCGGCTATTACATCTGGAATGAGCTCTGTTTCCTGAGCAGTCAATTGAAAGGCTCTTGCATTCCTTTTTGCTTCTTCTGCAGGTTTGGCTTTAGTGTCAGATGGTTTGTTCAGTTTTGGACAATTTGGCCTAAGATGTCCAGTTTCTCCACAGTTGTAACAAACTGAAAATTTCTTCCTCCTACAGTCTTCTTCCTGATGCCCCGGAATTTTGCAAAAATTGCAGTATCCTTTGCATCTTCCAAAATGCTTCCTTTTGCAAAAATTGCAAAATGAACTAGTAGAAGATTGCCCATTCCCTCCTTTCTTAAAATCGTTATGGTTATCCGAACGGATTACCTGGGTAATCTTTTGGGCTACTTCCTTCCTTCTATTTTCTTCTCTTGTCCATACTAGTTCGTCAGTCAGAGTATTGGCTAAATCTACCGCATCATCAATCGTGCGAGGTTTCGCAGCCTTGACGATGTTACGGATTTCAGAAATCAATCCCCAAATATATCGAGAAATAAGTACTGGCTCTGGCGAAGCTAGGGTTGGTACTACTCGAGCATATTCGAAGAATGTCGTAGTATACTTTCGACAATCTACATCAACCATTCGGTGGGTTAAAAACTTGTTTGTCATTTGTTCTTTTTCATATTCGGGACAGAATTTTCTTTCTACCAAGCTCTTAAATTCTTCCCAGTTCATAGCATACGCCATCCTTCTTCCTTTTGATTGTAACACCGTATTCCACCATTCTAACGCTCCTTCTTTGAAAAGGTTTGACGCGTACATGACCTGATCATCCTGAGCACATTTACTTATGGCAATTACTGCCTCAGTTTTCTCTAACCAACGTAGTGCCGCAGTCGCTCCTTCGTTGCCTGCAAACTCAGATGGTTTACAAGCAAGAAATTCCTTGTAAGTGCAACCAGGTGTTGCAGCTTTCATTTTCTTAGGGAGCGGCGCTGGTTGTGGTTCATTGTCATGATTAACATGATCATTGCCTCCGTTTACGCTATTACTGAAGTTATCTTCAGAAATACGTTTGCTAGGAACGGGTTGTTGTGGTTCTATTGGATTTTTAACAGCAGCAACGATGGCTGGAATAGCGTTGGCTATCCCTTGAGCTATCATTGTTGGAATAGTGTTGGCTATCCCTTGAGCAACGATATTTTCTATATCCTGCCTAGTCATATATTGATCCCCCGGTTGTTGCTCAGAATCATTAACCTCATTAACTGGTTCATTATTAGCGTTTTCCATTTGACAACTAAGTTATAGATAAATAATTAGTATACGAGAAATAATCCAATATCACACTTAATTGCACATAATCACGTATATGAACAAAATTTATAAATTCTCTTAAATTTCATGCTTCTATATACAACCGTTTTATTATTTATCTTTACACATACTGGTTTTACTATTATTATTACATAATAACAGTTTCATAAATCCTCTATTCTTTTTTTTTTTTTTTTGTCAACGACATTCTAGTAACTGTGTTCCCTCTTATCGTAGTTCCAGGAGATTTGTCCCCCAATCTCTTGGATCCTATTTCCAGTATCCATTAGTTCTTCCCCAAAGTGAAGTTCAGCCGTATTCTTGTTACTCATTGGTGGATTTGGTAAAGGTTCTAGATGGAACTTGAGGAAAAAGCTTATAGGGATAGTTTTGTAACTGTATTTCATTAATTAACCATTCGTCTATTTGCGAGTGGATTGAAGGGTTTGGAATAGATGGTTCTAAGTTCATTGGTAGTGGTGTTTCAAGAGAGCGATTAAAAATATTTTCATTAACAGGCTTAATAGTATTATGGCTTGCCATTATAGAATCTAACTCTTCCTGAGATGGTAACTTTTCAATTTGCCTAGAATTTTCCCCAATTTCTATTTCCTTGGGCTTGGGTTTCTCGAGAGGTAAAGCATCGAACTCTATAGGTTCTTCTATATCTGGTATATACCTATTGAAATCTCTGGAAACTTCTACTCTTACTGGATAGAGATTTAAATTCTGAAGGGCCTCAGACAAGTTACTCATGCTGTTTAGCAAAAATAGACATAGTCAGAATTCATAAAATTTATAGAAAACTTTTTAAATATTCGTTCCTACTGGGTACTATTGAAATTTACATCACACGAGGTTTTATTTAGAAATTTTATGATTTTCTTGATAAGACTTCTAGATTGTAGATAATAAAGGTACTAATACTTGAGTCAAATTATTTAAGAATTTGCATGACTTACTACATTGACTAGCATATAAAGATCTGCTCATACTGTACACAATTATTCAGATAAATAAACAAATAATCACAAAATAGCAATTAATGGAAATTAAGTATTTTCTAAATACTTAATTGGCTTAAATCAGTGGCTTGAGAAGTGGCTCTGATACCACCTTATTTCTGTCACGGCCCCCGACCCGGTTTGACCCGTTTCAGGAGCCGCGGAACAGAAATCCCGCGGTATTTTAATTTAGGCGACAGCGGAAGTCTTTTTAAAACATGATCTTTAGTATTAAACTGCTCATTATATAATTTAGGGATAAAACCCAGTAATTTACAATACTGTGATTTCCATGGAAATCTTTATTTTTAAAACATGTTCCTTTATTTATTTACACTGAGCCACTTTTCTAAGCTGGTAGTGCTTCCTGGCACTTTTCTTTGTTCACAACAGATTACCTGAAACATGTTTGAAAAAGGTTTTGTCAGCGGGGAAATACTGAGTGAGTTCATTCAGTTTTTAGGAAATGACTCATAGTTATAATTTACAGCATAAGAGCGATTACAATGGTTCATATCTTATTTTTATCTGGCTTTCTGTCACAATGGTGACAAGTCACAATGGTGACGATGGTCATACCACTATTAGGTCAATGAACTCTAATAGTGACGTTTCTCCCTAGTAGGTCAATGAACCTAACTGGGAGAAATAGTAATGTGCACAATACCCCACTAACCAATAAATCAAGATATCCACGACTTAGTCCCTGTAATTATAACACTTTGAAAATAATTTGGAGTATTGTAAAACAGTTGATAAAAAGAGAATGACTCACATTGCAGATTTAACGAGCAGTGTATAAGCCTACTGATTAGCCTTGATTATTTCTAATTTAACAATAATGCACACAAAACAGGATTAGTGATCAATACAACAGTTACGATAATTCCCCGAGATCAATTTTGACAATGAATGTCCAAGTGCAATACTTCGGCTCATTTATCAAAATGACAAACGATAAAGTATAGTACTTCAACTCGTATATCGAATTATCGACAACGACAAAATACAATGCTTCGGCTCATTATCGAATTATCGACAACGATAAAGCATAGCCCAATGTGGGCGGCACTTAGACATTCTTTGAATGTATTGATTCCGGAAACTGAATCGTAATAGCGATCGAGTAATTACCCTGTTCTGCGGCAGCGATTCGATAATTGTGTGTGTGTGTTGGACTGTTTTGCTTATAACTCGACCTACGTAACTCCGCTTTTCGTCGTTCAAGTGCCAAATTTCAAGTCCCAACCCCTGCTATTTATACTGAAAATTTGTCACCGTAGCGTAGCGCGAGGGGTACCCCCTTAGCCGTCGCGCTACGCGAGTGACCACCCTATTTTCATAGGGTAGCCCTTCGTGCAGGTAGGCTTGCTGTGTTGTCAGTTTCTTAAAATTCGATTTTTATAATTAGTTATGAAGATAATCGTTGGCTAGGGTTTATCCCCCCCTGAGTTTTAGGGGCCCTGATCCTGATTCTGAAAATTCTGAAAATTTTAGGGTTTGTGTAGAATCACTTGGGTGTCTCAATTAGAGTTTCCTTAATAGCTAATTACTATCCTAATTAGGGATTTTAGTGACAGTTGTTACATCTTATGTACCTAAGGCCTGATCAACCAAAGGAAAACCACTGGTCAGTAACAGCAGTGGTTCAGCATCTACAGCGGATTCAACATCAGTCTTTCTTATGTAACAGTGTTTGATTTTGTTACAGCTTCGATGATGGTTGTTAGATTTATGAAAATGGGTAACAATTTCGGATTGGGTATATTCATTCACAGTTTTATGATACTTCAGTGTCTATGATGAAAAGTATGTTGCTTCCATGATTGACTGCTCCCCATGTTGATTCGATTAATGATTTATGTTGATTCGATTAATGGTATGTTATGTAATTGCTACACTTTGAATATTATTTTTAGTGACTGAGTACTGCTTTAATGAATTGGTTAGTAGGAAAATTGTTAGAATCTGTTGAGCAGTGTTCGCTTCAACAGACCTTATCATCTATTGATCATGGTCTGCTAAAGCACTGTTGTTAAACATTCTCTGTTGAACTGCATCATCTGTTAGTCCATAGCAGAGGTTCTCTTTGACAGACCTTTGGTTGAACCGTCTCGGTGTTTATCAACAGATGTTCATCATGATGCGTGTGTAAACAGATGTTTGAAATCCTCTGTTGAACTGCATCATCTGTTAAGGCACAGCAGATGTTAGCAATCTATACTGTGGAATGATCAGCAGATGTTATGTTTGGCAGACCTTTGTTTCAACAGCAGATGTTTCAGATGTTTAAAGATTGTATCATCTGTTAAGTAACTGCAGATATTAGCTTTATGATGCTTTTGTATTCATATTCAGCAGCAGAGGTTATGTTTATCAGCAAAGGTTGTTTGGAACAACAGACTTTGCTTGAACAGATTTTCTGTTTCACAGAGCTTTTGGTTTGTCAGACGTTATCTAAATAGAGGTTGAGTGCATAAATTTGTTTGTAGTCAGAGGTTAATTCAAGTGAAGTTATGATAATGATCACCCATAAATTTGTTGAAGTCTTTTAAGTGTCAATGACTGCCCATAAATTTGTTGAGGCCTTTTAAGCATCGATGACTGCCCATAAATTTACAGAGTATAATTCAAGTTGTAATGTATCATGAAGAACTAATTAAAATATATGGAGAATGTACAACAAAGGTTTAAGTTTGATAAGCATAGATGACTATAATTTAAATATTCGTAAGTCGTAAGTTTTCAAATATAGAAGTTTGATACATCACCATCCCATAATTTATCTCAAATGAGATAATACCAACAACCACAAGTATCTGTAGACTTTCTTTAAGATCAGCTTGGCTTTTTCTTCAGAGTAGACAAATTTGCAACTCATATTTCTGTAGATACCATTGGGCTTCGTGAACTTCTTGGTGAATTAACAAGCCGCGTATCTAAATCCCTTGCCATGCTTCTCCAGTCGAAAGTAAATTACAGTGTCAACTCCATTTAGATTTTCAACTGTCATCTTCAATGTTCTATGAATCCTTGATAAAGACGCTACTTTCACATTCAGACGCTTAAAAATAAATATAAAATACCAATAATTAATAAGAAATAAATAATGTATTTAAGGAAAGTAACAAAAAAACAACTTAATTGTAACAAATATTTAACATCCAAAGAATGAGGAATAATATATTAACAGAATAAACTTACAAAATGTTTGCTGCAGTACCATACGAATTGTAAGGGGTATACATCTGGATCAGCTTCATAATCTAAGACAGCGGCATCAAAATCTGCGTCGTCGATATCATCGGATGATTCATTCGATACAACATAATCACTATCAGAATCTGTGTCATTGGATTCTTCAACATCCGACTGGTGATCCAGATTCTCGGTAATTGGAGCAACTTCTAAATTGGGTGAGGAAGTATCGTCTATCGGACTGTCATTGGATTGGGTGCAACAATATCACATCCATTCAAATCAAAGGCAGAAAGCAGAAAGATGTAATCCGCTACGTATCTTAAAACAAGTACAATTCCTGTTTGCATACCCATGTAGTGTACAACCTTTTCCCATCCATCGGTTATAAAGTAACAATTCTGAAAAGGATCACGTTGAAGTACTACATCAAAAGAGTCCCACTGATTCACATAGATCTTAAATGTCTCTTTAAGTTTACCAACTCTAATACTGACGTTAACTAACTCCTTGGGTATTAGCTGAACAAAAAGATATAAAATTATGAAATCAACAAAGGTACAGTAAAATTAACAACTATATCACTAATTACTATAGTAACATTTAAGTATTGGATTAAAATACCAAAACTTACCAACACGTCCTTACAAACATCAGTAAAACTATGGGAGAATGAATCCATACATCCAAAGTTCCTCTCAAACGATATTGATGTGAACATAGAAATCATTGGGAGTTTTGTTGGATAATGATGAACTGTTTCAAAAGGTGTCAGCAGATATGTATATGGTGCAGTTTTTTTAAATACCAACAGACATCCTTCTTTCAATGAAAGGTCAGAGACATCTGAGGATCATCCTTCTTTTAGAGCAAAACTTCCATTGTGTTTTGAGAATCGGTAATCCCATCACATACCGTTTACACACTCTATAACGCCAAGGTTACCAACTTCTTTGAGTAAATGATTGTTTGCAAAGTTTTGTGGTATTATCTGTTGAGTTCAAGTATTTAAGTATTGGCAAGTGTTATATGTGAATTAATTGTTAACAATAAAACTGTAGAAAATGGTTTTAATGTAATAATCTTACCAAGATTGTGGAATTAAGAGAGTCCAAATATTTATAAAAAGATATCTTCCAAGATATGATGTTTCTGGTTAAAAATCAAAGAAAAATTAGACAATGTATTTTATCAGATACTTCATTATTTATAAAGATTGTGATAACAAATATGAACCAACAATGTTTAACATATCTATGTCATTCAAATAACGCATTTAATATTTATCAATTTATCTAGAGTATATCAATAAATAAAGATTCCTCTAAAAACTGTAGAATCGAGTACCACTGTCAATAACTTTTTTTTCTGCAAGTCCATAAATAAAATATTTGTCATTTAATCATATTCTTTAATATCAAGTAAGATAAACAACAAAATATACCATATCGATTGCTTTCAAGAATCCAAATGTAACATCATATCAAAGAAAACTTCAAATCGGAA
This sequence comes from Helianthus annuus, assembly GCF_002127325.2. Classification (NCBI taxonomy): domain Eukaryota; kingdom Viridiplantae; phylum Streptophyta; class Magnoliopsida; order Asterales; family Asteraceae; genus Helianthus; species Helianthus annuus. Next base: position 171,401,162 of record NC_035449.2, on the reverse strand, counting down.
ACATTATAAAAAAAAAGCTTGTAAAATTAAATTGATATATCATCTAAAACATGCAATACATTAAGAACGGTCTTCATAACAGTTGTTAATCATGTGCATATGAAACTAATGTATATACAAATTTTAATAAATATTATTATACTTTGATCGAAGTTGTTGATGATGTCAAAAGTAAGAAGTATTCAAGTGGAGTGATTCAATATTGAAACGGACATCGGTGATTAAAACTTGAAGCACTTTTTATGAGATCAGACAAACAATTTTGTAAAGGGGATTTGGAGAGTCGTTAAAAAGGTAAAGTATGTTTCTATCTGCCTTTATGTAAAAAAGGGAAACCGCCATTGAGATAAGGAAGTTACATTTTACCCCCTAATAATACAGTTGTCATTTTCAAATAATTCAAATCATTTTCAAATAATTCAAATCATTTTCAAAATACTTTGAAAGTCTTTTTCTTGAGTGCTCAACACTCTTCTTCATTCAGATATTTGAAATTATGGATACAGGTAATAGAATTTCAAGTAAGTATGAACTGTTCTTTCAACCAAGTCAAAGTCAAGTCTGTGCTGAAGTAAGGAAAAAAAGGAAGCGTGTTCTGCAACAAAAGCGAAACAACAGTGGTTCTCATCGTACATCAACATCCAATTCTTTTAAAAGGATTCCATTATTAAACACTCCAAGTAGTATGTCTTATAGGTTTGCAAACAAAAATTTACAAGAAATACATATTTATATGTTATGTTTTGGGAATCCTTACACATGTTTCGTATTTTACAAGTTTTAACAACCAATGTTAAAAGAAGGAATGTGTATCATTTTCCTGCTTATACTACTCCAAATATTAGTAGTAATTTGTTTCACCCATCTACAGAAGTAAAAGGTATACTTATTGCAGATATTTTTTGGTAATTTCAAAAAATTTTCACAATACGTTCAAAGTTCTTTTCTTGTGTGGTCAACAATCTTCTTCATTCAAGTATTTTAAATTATGGATACAGATAACACAATTTCAAGTAAATATGAAGTACTCCTTCAAGCAAGTCAACGTCAAAGCTGTGCTGAAGAAACAGAAAAAAGGAAGTATGTTCTTCAACAAAAGAGAAACAACACAGGTTGTCATCCTACATCAACATCTGATTTTATTGAAAGGATTCCATTTTTAAATACTTCAAGTGGTATGTATTATAGTTTTGCAAACAAAATTTAAAAGAAATATGTATGTATATTTTATGTTTTTGGGATCTTTACATATGTTCTATTTTACAAGTTTCAACCACCAATGTTGAAAGAAGGAATGTGTATCATCTTCCTGGTTATGCCACTCTAAATATTAGTAGTAATTTGTTTCATTCATCTACAGAAGTAAAAGGTATACTTACTGCAGGTATTTTTTGGTAATTTCAAATAATTTTCACAATACTTTCAAAGTTCTTTTCTCGAGTGGTCAACAATCTTCTTCATTCAAGTATTTTAAATTATGGATACAGATAACACAATTTCAAGTAAGTATGAAGTTGACCTTCAAGCAAGTGAACATCAAAGGTGTGCTGAAGAAAGAGAAAAAAGGAAGTATGTTCTTCAACAAAAGAGAAACAACAGAGGTTGTCATCCTACATCAACATCTGATTCTGTTGAAAGGATTCCATTTTCAAATACTTCAAATGGTATGTGTTATAGTTTTGCAAACAAAATTTAAAAGAAATATGTATTTATATGTTATGTTTTTGGAATCCTTACATATGTTCTATTTTACAAGCTTCAACCACCAATGTCAAAAGAAGGAATGCGTATCACCTTCCTACTTATGCTACCCCAGATATTAGTAGTAATGTGTGTCACTCATCTACAAAAGAAAAAGATAAACTTACTGCAGATATTTTTTCTAATTTAATTATGAATTGTAGTTTTGTTCATTTATTTTATATACTTTTGACTTATAAGATTCTTCAAGAAAAATCTCATCAAGGAATGTACATCACACTCCTCTTGGAAGTACTAAGAAAACATCCTATTTTGTTGAGAGGACTCCATTATCAGATATTACAAATTGTATGTTTTAAATTTTTGGAAACAAAATATTTGTTTAATCTTAGTTTTTATGAATTGTTATATATGTCTTATTTTACAAGCTTCAATATAGGTGGAATATCTAAAATTGAATTACCAATGAGTGAAGAGATGTTAGCAGATTCTGTGGTTAAGAAGATTCATGGAATTTCTAAAGGTATAAGATATGAATGTAAATTCCTGTTAAGTTTTCAATATTTAGATAACTTATGTTGACTTATAAATTTGCTAAGTCTGTAGATTATATTGATCATGGAGATGCCATCTTTGTGTGTTCTAAATGTGATGCAATGTTATGGGAAGATGAAATGCTTAGGGGAAATAAAAAACGTAAGAAAACATCCTATTCTCTTTGTTGTTCAAATGGAGATGTTGAGCTACCATCACCGCTTACACCTCCTCCATTACTACGTCATTTATATAAAAGTCATACCTCACAGTCTCGCAATTTCATGGATAATATTCAAGCATATAACATGATGTTTTCCTTCACATCTCTTGGTGGGAAGGTTGACAAAAGTTATCAGAGAGGTAAAGGTCCTTATGTATTTAGACTACAAGGTCAGAATTATCATCGAATGGGTAGTCTACTTCCGGACGATGGGGAAGAACCCAAAATCTCACAGCTTTACATATATGATTCACAAAACGAATCGGTAAATCGTCAAAAAGCAGTAAGGTAATTTCTTTATGATAACTGTGACATTTATGAATATATATTTTGCTTCTCAGTATATTTACATTCATTATCATTTGAAATGAATGTAAATTTTAACATTTTATATTTCTGGCAGTTCTCAGATAGAATTCAAAACTACAAGAAATAATCAGCTTGATAGTACAACCATCAAGGGTCTTAAAGATATGTTGGATTCTTGCAATCCTCTTGTCCAGTCCTTCAGAATGGTAAGAGATTGTTTTCAAGAAAATGAGTTTCAAGATGTAAGTTTGAAGCTTATTGGAACAAGAGATAAGGATGGAAGAGTTCACAATTTGCCAACAACATCAGAAATTGTTGTGTTAATAACTGGTGATTTTGATGGAGCATTTGATAAACGGGACATTGTTATTAGAAAGAAGTCTGGTGGTCTTCAAAGAATTAGTGAGCTTCATCCCTCTTACCTTGCTTTGCAATATCCACTTATTTTCCCATATGCAGAAGATGGTTATAGAGTTGGTATTAAACATAGAGGGATTGCGATTGATAATGAAGTACTTAGAACCAATCTTAAAATTAGAAAATTCTTTTGTTACAAAATTTAAGATAGACAGAATCGGTTTTCATTGTTACTTAATGCGAAAAAACTATTTCAGCAGTTTTTGGTTGATGCATACACGATGATAGAATCTGCCAGGTTGAATTATATAAGGACACAACAACCTAAACTTAGAACACAAAGTCTTAAGAACTTGAATGCTACTATTGAAAGTGGAGAGAATAATGCCTCAAGTTGTGGTAAACTGATGTGCACAAAATGCAACATATAAATTATATCAATTGTGGCATAAAACTAACCCTTTTTAGTACTAATGTTGGAAAAAGTGTGCTTTTGTTTTCCTTTTGTATTTTCAGGATTAAATGAGCTCAAATAGACAAAAGAAGCAAAAAAGACAGCTAAATCTAACATAAATACAAGAAAAGGAACAAACGTGGCATGCCCGACCTCCCGACAGCATCTTCCCAAGCAAAACAAGAAGACAGAAGCCTGAACACGCCTCGTGCTCAGTGAGCACGGGGGCGTGCCCAAGTGTCAGCAGAAAAGACAAAGTGGTAGAAGCTTCCATCGCCCACCACGGGGCCGTGCTCAGCGGGCACGGGGCCGTGGTCAACTATAAGATTCGCAGAATCCAGGCAAATCTTAATAGTACAGATATGCTTCTGCACACGGGGTCGTGCTCAGCGGACACGGGGGCGTGGTCAACTAATGCAGACAAACTGCATTTAATGAAGAAAGAGAGGAGGATGGACACGGGGCCGTGTCCAGCGGACATGGGGCCGTGCCCGAGCTTCTGTTCAGCCTATAAATAGGAGTGCTTGGAGCTCTTACAACTCATCCCTTGGCACACCACCTCTCTCACACTTCACCCACCACCCACCACCCACCACCATCATAACACCATCATCCACCACCATCATCCATTGTCCATCATAGAGTGTGTGAGTCGTCTCGGGATCCAAGATTGATCGTAAGAGTTCTTGACAATCAAAGGCCATGTTTGCCTAAGTCTCTTACATCACTTGGTGAAGACAAGTGTTTAGTGTAATACTTTTTATTTTTAATCTTTTGCACTTTTTAATTGGTTTTGTATTAATGACTTTAATTACTAGTTTCTTATGTTGAAGGTGATTCTTCCTTATCGTTTGTCCGTGGTGTCTTGGTATTATTTTACTGTCTATATAAAATAAAAGATTTTCACCATTCATATCTCCACGGTCTATATGGAGGTATGTTAGCTACCTGGTCGGGGGTTAAGGGAACGGTTTGGTAAGAGTCTTGCCATTGTTCAGTGTATAGATCCTGCAAAGGACCTAGGTCAAATTTAGTAGGACCTCCTTCAATACCCAACGGTATTGGATGGCGGGGGTCCAAACTCTTTGACCCCCTCATAAGTTAAACTACTATTAAAACTTTAACCCGGCTACTTAGGACTGTATCCCTGCTGACTCATACTACTTAGCCGAGGGTAACGTCGCCTTCAAAAGAGGGGCCTACCACATTATGCATTAATAACTTAATTAATTATCTTTCAATAATCCGACCCTTTAGGATTGTATCCTTGCTGACTCAAACTACTGGGTTGAGGGTAACGTCGCCTTCAAAAGAGGGGCCTACTACAATAACTAAGATAATCTCTTAAACAAGTGCAAAAGTGCGAAAATAATCAAAGGTTACACTACACACGAATCGGATCCAAGTGATTCATCTTGTCTATCTGTTTTTATTTTTGTTTTACTTTTCAGCATTTTAGTTAGTTTTATTTTCCTAGTTTAAAAACCTTTTTCTAACATTTTGATTTGATTAGACGTTGAGGATAAACCGGTACTAAAAGCTCTTGTGTCCTTGGACGACCTCGGTATCTTACCAACACTATACTACGTCCACAATGGGTGCACTTGCCCATATGTGTGTTTAGTGTTAGTGAATATCGTGTTTATAAATTTAAAACTTGGCTAAAAAGTGTAAAAAGGGCTTAAAATATACACCTAATATATATAACACTTCACACGCATCAAGTTTTTGGCGTCGTTGCCGGGGACACAAGGGTTTTAAGAAAGCTTAAAATCGACGGCCTAATCAGTTTTTCAAAACCTTTTCAAAACGCGTGCACATTTTTCTGCATTTTAGTTTAGTTTTGCATTTACAGTAGCCTGAACATGGGGCCGTGTTCACTGAACACGGGGCCGTGCTGCATATTTTTCATAAAACACCCGGATACAGAGTCTGAACACGGGGTCATGCTCACTAAACACGCCCCTGTGCTCAACGAAACCAGTAACTTTAATTTAAACGCCCTGATACAGATCTTGTACACGGGTCGTGTCCACTGAACACGGGGCCGTGTCCAGCCTCTGTTTTCGTCTTTATTTTTGTTTTCTGGTCCCGAGACTCTGTTGTGGTATGTTGATTGATTCTTATGGATCGATACTCAGGAGACTACAACTACACCTATGAGGAGGATGATTATAGAAGGGACTATTGCACTAATTGTGGTAACCCGCACTCGGTTCAATATTACAACTCATCTCAACCGTCCACTTCATACAATTATTATGAGGAGCCCAGGTACGAGCCATCGACTTCATACACATCCCATGAAGACCAAAGATATGAACCTTCTCCCTCATACTCATATTTTGATGAACCAAGGTATGAACCTTCATACTCATACTTTGAGGAATCAAGATATGAGCCACCACCTTCATACTCTTATTATGAGGAACCATGGCGTGAACAACCCACCTCATATGAGTACTATGAAGAACAAAATTACGACCCTTATCCATCATATACTTACAATGAGGAACAATGGTGTGAACCATCTACTTCATATGAGTACTATGAGGAACCAAGGATCGAACAACCGGATTCAAGCTTTGAGGATCCCGATCCTTTTTCTATCACCGAAGTGACCGATAGGATATTAGAAAAACTTAAAACTATCGAGCGATACATAAAAGAATCTCGCGCAAGGGAAGAGGAATCCCGCACAAGAGAAGAATTAAATAAAGAGACGATAGTTGAAGAGTTAAAAATGGAAGAACAAATAAGTGAAAAACCGACGCATGAGTTAAACAACGAAAGGGGTGAGGACGATAGCGTTAAAATTCAAGAAGAGTCTAATTTAGAAGAAATTAATCTCTTGTCACCTTCTTTTGAAAATCATTGTTTAGTACCAACTCATGCTAAGTTTTTAAAAGAGTTAAACACTAACACTAAAATTGAGGAAATGGTAAGTGTTAAGTTAACTAATGATCAAACTTCGCTAATAAAAGAAGACCCTTTTGAAATTAACATTACACCGGTTCCATGTTTCTTTCAAAATTCATTTATTAGTAACGCCACCATTGATAAAGATCTTTGTGTTAACATAATGCCTAATTACATTTTCGAAAAATTAAGTATTAGTGATTTTTCTCCACTTCAAATTCCCATTTTTCTATCCAATCGAAAAATAATAAAATCAATCGGTGTAGTTGAGGATGTCTTGGTTCAAACAAATCAAATGGTAATCCCAACCGACTTTGTCATTCTCGATGACGCTCCTTTAGTGTTGGGACGACCTTTTGTAAAAACTCGCGAAGCTTTGAAAAACCGGAAATTCAACAATCTACCTCTTCAATTAGGGGCATTCAAAAGAAGCATAGATCTTGGGCGCTCAATGAAATATCCTTTTGGCAACAATGACCCCCTAATTGAAGATGAAGATGAGCCACCTGATACAAGAGAAAAGATTGACCACTTTGTTGAAGAAGAGGTCGCCATAGAACAAACTTTTAAAGTTCTTGATCAAAATGAGCAACCAAATAAGGAGTCTCCTAAAGACCCACCTCTTGAGCTCAAAGAACTTCCGAAAGGATTGGAATATGCTTTTCTAGACAAAGATGGTAAATTACCTATAATTATTTCGTCTAAATTAAGTAGTTTAGAAAAACAAAAATTAATTAAACTTTTGAAAAAACATAAAAATGCGATCGCTTGGAAGCTTGTAGATATTAAAGGAATAAGTTCTTCCATGTGCACGCACAAAATTTTAATGAATGATGACTACAAATCGGTAATACAACTACAACGTAGAGTAAATCCAAATGTGCAAGAAGTGGTTAAAAACGAAGTCATCAAATTACTTGACGCTGGACTTATCTACCCTATCTCAGATAGTCCCTGGGTAAGTCCCGTCCAAGTAGTTCCAAAGAAAGGAGGTATGACGGTAATAACTAATGAAAAGAATGAATTAATACCAACGAGAACCGTCACAGGATGGGGAGTAAGTATAGACTATAGACAATTAAATGAAGCAACAAGGAAAGATCACTTTCCTTTGCCCTTCATTGATCAAATGTTAGAAAGATTATTCGGTAATAAATTTTATTGTTTCTTGGATGGTTTTTCAGGTTACTTTCAAATCCCGATAGCGCCCGAAGACCAAGAAAAGACAACTTTCACATGTCCCTATGGAACTTTTGCTTATCCACGCATGCCATTTGGTCTATGTAATGCCCCCGCAACATTCCAACGTTGCATGGTGGCCATCTTCCATGACATTATAGAAAAGACAATGGAAGTCTTCATGGACGACTTTTCTATCTTTGGAGACTCATACGACCAATGCCTCGATAACCTTGAACGAATGCTATCCCGATGTGAGGAAACTAACCTCGCCCTTAACTGGGAAAAATGCCATTTCATGGTAACAGAGGGAATAGTGCTCGATCAAAGATCTCAAGCGAAGGAATGGAAGTTGATCGAGCAAAAATAGACACTATTTCTCGATTACCTCCACCATCCTCCGTTAGAGCAATCAGAAGTTTCTTAGGGCATGCCGGATTTTATAGGCGATTTATCAAAGACTGTTTTAAAATTTCAAGACCTCTAACAAAATTACTTGAAAAAGATGCGCCTTTCATCTTTGACAAGGATTGCAATCAAGCATTTCTAACCCTCAAGGAAATGCTAGTCAATGCACCTATCATGATAGCGCCTGATTGGAAATTTCCTCTCGAAATCATGTGTGATGCAAGTGACTTTGCAGTTGGAGCAGTCTTGGGACAAAGAAAAGAAAAGCATTTTCACCCAATTTATTGTGCCAGTAAAACACTTAACGATGCACAAGAGAATTACACAACAACCGAAAAAGAATTACTAGCTGTGGTATTTGCTTTTGATAAATTTCGTTCTTATCTTGTTCTTTCTAAAACAATAGTCTATACAGATCATGCAGCCATTCGATACCTTTTCAAGAAACAAGACGCAAAATCCCGTTTGATCAGGTGGATTTTACTCCTCCAAGAATTCGATATTGAAATCAAAGACAAAAGAGGAGCAGAAAACACCGCTGCAGATCATCTTTCACGCTTAGAAGACCCAGCTTTGGAGGAAACTAGGGACGAGCAAATCAACGAAAAATTTCCAACGGAGTCCCTAGAAATGGTGGAATACAAGGAAGAACCATGGTATGCCGACTATGCTAACTACTTAGCTAGCAGTATAGTCGCCAAAGGATGGCCACATCACCAAAGAAAAAAATTCTTTGCTAATGTGAAGAATTACTTTTGGGAAGATTGTAGGACCGGTTTTGACTCCGAAACGATTGAGAAACGAACGTATGACATGCGGAATCCGTACACGAACGCGACCTAACACACACGATGTAATATAAACGTGATTCTATTAGAAATCTAACAGGAACAAGCACCTTGAATCACTTTCTCTCTCTAGAATCTCTCTCTAGATCTAGAGCTTTCTAAATGTCAAATGAGCAAAAAGTTTTTAAACTAAACATAACCTCCCTATTTATAGGCCTTGCCTTTTAATGAGGTTTCTCATTATTACAATTATGCCACCTTGCCTTTTTGACTATCTATCTCTAATATTACAATATAAATCTCGTTTTCTTCTGTTTCTCGCTACGGCTCGGATTGACGAAGGCTATAGACATAAATGCACTAACAGACTCCCCCTTGGATATTGCCGCAGTCAATCTCGTAGCGTCTTGTCTTTCTCTCTCTCTCTCTCTCTCTCTCTCTCTCTCTCTCTCTCTCTTTGAGTCTTCTTGAAGCTTTAACACTTTTTCATCAACGTAGACTCTCGTTTGTTTGAACAGAATCCCCGTGGATCTGTCTTCAGCTTCGGCTTCTCCTTTCTATAGACTCTTTTCTTCGTCAGGCTCCCCCTTTCGTCAAGCTTCCGTGCTTTGGGATCGACACCTTGCTTTCCGTATACAAGCTCCTTTAGAATAGTTTCCTAGCTTCTCTAATCCACGCTTCCTTTTGCGTTGAGCTCGTCTTCAGACTCCCCCTTAGACTCGGCTTTCGGGATCGTAGTCTGGTATAACATCTGCAATTCTCAAACATTTATAAGTAACAACATTTTGAACATTCAATTTTCCAGAAATCGTAATCTGGCACTATTCAACTCTCTAAATCACTTCCCCTATCAACAATCTTTACAGATTTGGCAGTGTTAAAGAATCCAACTCCCTCACAGTTAATCGTCCAAGTCCAAACTAATGACCTTGGAGATATCACAAACTGTTTTTGAAATTTTTGATTTTAATTCAAGTATCAAATTAATGAACTTGTTTTATTTTCAGAAACACAAATCAGCTTACTTAGATTTTGAAACTCAGCAACTCAGACATTGGTTTATCGAAAATAAAGCAGAAATCAAAATCTTTTTGTATTTTCTGAAAATATAAAGCAGTAAAGAAATATATACAAACATATTTACAGATAATATTTTTGTTTGAGTATGCGTCAGAGGATCATATCAGTTTTTAACAAGTCACAAGTACCGTTGAGCTTAATTTCACATTAAGAATTAAACAATTCACTTAGATTGTCGATATACTGATTCACTTAAATTTTCATACAAATTTCAACTGATTCAGGATACGAATTAGATGTTTTAAGAACTTAAACTCATTCATGTGTCCCACCTCTTGAATATACTCCCGTATCCAGAACCCAATATTCAGTCTTACAGGTGAGTATACCACAGATGATATCTGTAAAGGGTTAGATGCGAGGGCCGTGAGAGCTCAGGTCGATACTTCCGTATACGCAGAGAGATGACGGCTTCGACTTTTCGGTGTGTCCCCTTTAGAGGATCTTTTGATTACAACAGCAGCGACTATCAATTTTATTGTTTCATCAGCTTGCTGAGGGCGATGCTATGTTTCAAGCATTTGCGGAAAGTATTATTCGGGGACTAGGTCAGAACTTCCATTCAGCAGAAGTCCCGGAATAATACCCCAGATATCACTGAGTATAAAGACCTAGTATCTCAGAAAGAGGGACCTTTCAAACGAGATTTCAGGGGTTACCTATATATCCAAGTAGTGTTCCCCATGAAATAAGCAAGTTTGAATTTAGGTTTATATCCCGAAAAAGTTTACTAAATGTATAAAAACCTATCGGCATATCATCAGTGAGACTGTTTAACGCTATTTAATCATTACATTTCTTTAGCATACTGTAACTGTCTACTGATGTACTATCATTTCCTCTTTTTATGCAAAAAAAAACTCAATTTTTGAATTTTATCATGTTTTTGGTTTTTTTTTTTCAAATTTTCTAATGTTTTTGTATTTTCTGACAATTTTTCTCCCCCTAAAATGCAAAACCATTAAAGGAAATTTGACAACACGATGCTGATAGCTTTGTCTCGCCATCCATGTTCTGCTCCTCGTGTACCGAATTACAGAAAATATAACATACTATTTAGCACAATTAGCAGAAAAACTAACATAAAGTACCCCCATGATTTACAACAGATTGATTTTTACAGTTTGAAAACCGTTTTTCAATCTGGTGAAAGTAATCATGTTTGTTCAGCCGTGAGGGTTTCGGCGTATTCAATCAACACATATTTTTGAAATTTTCTATTTTTGACAAAAATTAAAACCAAACATATTTTTGGTTTTTAATTTTTCAAACTTTTAGGGTTTTGAAAATATTGTTTATTTATGTACAGAAAAACATATAAACTCCCTGGTTCAACCAACACAGGGTCCAGCAGCCTCTGCTTCCTCTTCATGTACCAGGCTGCTCCAACTTTCAATTTCACAATCTTTGGTATTCTTGAGCACCTGCACATTCAACTAATTGAATTACTTGAACAATTTAGCCCAGGTCTGTTGGACCTTAGGCATTTCAACACAATAATTTTCATTCAATGCTGGAAATTCATTATCATTTTTCACAAAAACTTTCTCAATTTTAACTTCAGCTTTCTCATCTTTTACCGAATCAACATGTTTCTTAACACTCCATGTTTGACCTTTCGGTGTACCACGTTTGTAAAAATGTGAATCTTTTTGAACACTTTGGTTTTGAACAACAATTTTTGGTTTCCAAAACTCTTGGGGTTTTGTCATATCAACTGATGTTTTCCAACTTTGTGTTGTTCTGAATCTGGGTGTGTGAGAATTCCAGGTCTGTCTTGAATCAAACATGTTCGGGTTTGATTTCCAATTTTGATTTGAAACAAACTTGTTTGTGTTGTACCTCCAAGTTTGTTTTGAATCAAATCTGGTTGACCTTTGTCTCACATACTCAGATTTTTGTTTCTCAGAATCAATCTTCTTGTGGTCAACATCCACAGGTTTTAGATTTGGACACTTGCGTGCAAGATGTCCTTTTTGATCACATTTGAAACATGTTCTCATGGACACATCTTTGACCTGTGGTTGTTGCTTTCTCTTTTGTGCCTCAAACTCAGCATTAGACTGTCGTCCAATTTTAAGTTCTTTCTCTTCAGCTAAACTGTTTCCTTGAACAAAACTCATTTTTGCCTGATAATTTGGCGTCTCATTTTTGTTCCGATGTTGTTTCTTCTTATAACCCAACCCAGCCTTCATGTTTTTCTTCTTGAAACCAGGTCTGTTATATGAACCTTTACGACTCTTACCGACAAACTTTGAAATCTCAGATTTCTCAATCTCAACCATTTTGAAAACTTTATCAACCTTTTCTGAAATCACATTCTGAATCGGGAAGACAACATCTAAGAATAATTTGTCTGATCCAATCATGGTATAAACCAATCCCTTTGAATCATCATTCAAATTTTTCTCGGATTTTGTATTTTTCAGATATCCATCATGAAGATTTCCTTCATCTTCATCCTGTGATTCAGATTTACCTGTAACAATCGACTCTTCTTTCAACACACTTTCAACAACTTTACCTACCACCTCTGAATCATGAGAATCATCAGATTTGGAATAGGTTATGTCAATGTTGTCTGGCAATTGGTCTACCATGTTGAAAGCTTTTTCAATCTTTTCCTCATCATAAAATGCAAACTTTTCCGGTGGTGGAACTTGATGAAACTCTGAGCCAATGCCTTTCTTGTTTTGCTCAGACTCACCATCTCCCGGTTTTATATTGAAAGTTCGTTCAAGCACATATGACGACACGTGGTAACTTTTTAACTTGTTGTTATCCTGTTCTAAATCAGCAATCTGTCGCTTTAACTTAGCAACATCCTCAATATAGGAATTAACAACATCTTGTTTCATAGCATACATTCGTTTAAGCTCTTTAGTTGTTTCAGAAAGATAATTCATTCTTGATTGAGCATATTTCATTTCATCTTTCACTTTCTCATATGACTCTTTCATAATATGATATGCTAATTTCATTTAGTCATATTCCTTTTTCATTTCTTGACAAGCAATTTCTTTTTGAGAACACTATTCTGTCATTTTAGAAACATTTTCTTTCAAAACTTCATTTTCTTTTTCTATTGTTCTACATTTTTCAGAAAGTTTTTCATCATTTTCTTTACAAACTCTTTCTTTTTCTATCATTTCTATGCATTTTTCTTTGAAAATGTTTTCAATTTTAGTGAATTCTAGATCTCTTGTTCTGAATTGCTCATCTTTTTCAGTACAAGCTCTGCACGGTTCCATGCATTTCTTGCACTGATCAATCAGTTTTAAGTTTTCAGAATCAGAATTTACCTCAGTGATTGGCACCTCGGTATCTTCAGTAGCTTTTGTCTGCATCTGATTAGCATCATCTTGCTTCTCTTCAATACTGACTTCCTCACCATCATTACCAGCATCCAAATTCTCATTCTTTTCTTCTTTTTCTTCTTTCTTGTGACACCCCAGGAAAACCAGTGAACGATACCTAGCTTCCTCAGTAAGTGCGTACTAAATTTCGGGACGAAATTTCTTTTAAGTTGGGGATAATGTGACAACTCGAGTGTTTGACTTTCACTTTCGCATTTATTGCGCGTTGACTTTGACTTTGACTGTTTAGTTGTTGGATTGTGGACTTGAATTATACGAGTTGTGTGTTAATGAAAATATATATATACGTTTTGATTGTTTGATCGTGCATAGTTGTTTGTTACATTGTGAAACTTGTAAACTAGTTAGCATGAAACACATTACATTACACAAACAACCTTCGAAGGATGTCCACGAAACATGGTGCATGAATCGAAGGATGACGAAACACATCCTTCGATCCGGAAGATCATCCTTCGGATTGATAAGTCTCGAAACATATCATTCGGGCCATGAAGGAATCCTTCGACATCCTTCGGCCCAGTCATTCAGATGGGCTTGGCCCATTTCTGTAATACGTATATATACGTATAAGCACATAACCGGCTGTCATTTCTGTCATTTTTCAACCCTAAGAGCCATTTCACTGTGATGGCAGACTAGAAACCACCGGAACCCTTTTTGCGTGACCAAACCCTCATCTCGGTTAGTAAATCTATTTGATTTGATTTGATCGTTCGCTCCTCTGCGTATGTGCTCATGTGTCGTGTGTTTTGGTTGTTGAAGTAATCTGAAATTGATGCATGATTAAATATTAGGATTCTTGTTACGATATTGATGATATAGTTTTCATATAGGATTGTTGTTGACGGATATGTATATGATTCTATGTGAAACTCGTTACGATTGAATACTGATTTCTGGGTGGCGTTAATCTGGATTTAGTCATTATTTCTGATAGGGTTTGATAATGTATTACTGTGTGTTAACCGGTTTCGGGATACGCATAAACTAGGGATCACGATGGGTATTAGAATTATGATGATTGCATGATGATTAGATGATGATCCTATGATTACTGCATGATTGTTGTTTGATCGATAATGTTGATTGACGGCTGTTAGCATGCTTAGGGTTTCTGAAATTGTAACTGTTGTTAACGTAACTGATTGTATCGAACGATACTTGTCTACTCGAAACATAGTTATTGTCGAAAGATAATGTATATGCCGAAAGATAATAGTAGTGACCGAAAGATAGTTTGACCGAACCATAATTTGACCGAAGGATAGATTTGATCGAAGGATAGCATGCTTCGAAACATGACAAAACTGTTGGTCGAAAGATGAATTATGAATCGAAAGATACTAGGGTTTTGAATAATGTTTGAACAGTGGAACATACGTTGATTTAATTGACATGCCATGCTTAGTGATGAACGTGCAATACTACGTGCCGTGCTGATATGCAAACTGACTGCAATGTGAACAATTAATTGCATGCGTATCATTTTGAACATGAACTGATTTGTTATACGTGCATACACTAGGACGTGATTAATTACTTGTGAGTGCATAACTTAGCATACCGAGCAAACCAAGGTGAGTTCACACAGCCAAGGCATGGGTTCCCAGGGTGGGAATGGGTTGGATGATTACTTGTGCATACTTTGATACTGTAACGAACGATTAAACTGTTGATGCTTACGAACTACTCAACTGCC
This sequence comes from Helianthus annuus, assembly GCF_002127325.2. Taxonomy (NCBI): domain Eukaryota; kingdom Viridiplantae; phylum Streptophyta; class Magnoliopsida; order Asterales; family Asteraceae; genus Helianthus; species Helianthus annuus. The sequence continues at coordinate 171,386,131 of NC_035449.2, read as the reverse complement.
TTCGCACCCACCCTGGTCGGTAAAGACTATGGTCGCGAACGAACTGATAAATTGCCTTCGCACACACCCTGGTCGGTAAGGACTATGGTCGCGAACTAACGAACATAATCTTCGCACACATGCCTGTGAGGCCGCGATGGAATTGATACGATACGAAACTTAATTGAACAAACGCACTATTACCCAAACTAAACTATAAACTGTGAACTCGCTCAACTAGTTTGTTGATTATCTGCTGCATGCCTTGCAGGACCTTAGGTACTTATGGAGCTTGCACTGGAGGAGCGGGACGTTGTGGGCAGTGGATTATGAACGCTATGATTAAACATTTCGAATAATTGAACTTATGGTTTACTTGGGTTATTTACTTATGCTTCCGCTACTGATACTATGTTTGTTTTGAAACATCAATTGTATTGAATGAGGTTTTACGAACTACTTTATTTATGTTATGCTATGTTCAATATGATTGGTGGCTTGATCCTGGTCAGTCACGCTCCCAAGCGGTGATACTCCGCAGGTGGATTTTGGGGGTGTGACAGATTGGTATCAGAGCCATTGGTTATAGAGAACTTGGTTTTAATATGGAAAAACGTTTTTATTAAAACCAGACTATAACCAGAACAGTGCTCTCAACGATCCACAACGACGCTTCGCTCCACGTGCAAGACTCAACTTCCTAGGTAATAAGGTTTATGTTTATTGCCTACATGCTAGAATTTGCATAGAACTTTGCTCGTAGTATGCTTACATTACCTTGCTCACAACTTGACATTGCATGAGAATACTTATGTGCTTACACTCTTCTGTCATCGCACTACTCGCGAACCTTTCTCACTTATGTTGCCTTTGATGTGAAGATCAATGGCCGCACGAATTACCATGACTCAAGCCCAGCTAGAGGCTCTCGTTGCTGCGGCAGTTGCAGCCGCCCAAGCAGGTAGTGTACCCTGCAGTATAAACACTAGGATCTTTAGATCCTACATTAATTCTCGTACTTAACTTTGCCCTATTCGTACACAATAGGTCAACCCGCTCAGCAACAACCTGGGTGCACATTCAAGAATTTCATGGATTGTCGTCCTAGCTCGTTCAGTGGCACGGAGGGAGCAGTTGGACTCCTCCACTGGTTTGAAAAGCTCGAGTCGGTTTTCGAAATGTGTGAATGCCCTGAGGCTCGCAGGGTGAAGTTCGCCACTGGCACACTTGAAGGGATTGCGCTCACTTGGTGGAACGCACAAGTGCAGATTTTAGGGTTGGCAGCTGCTAACGCCACACCCTGGAATGAATTCAAAGAACTGATCAAGAGGGAATACTGCACTAGAGAAGACATTCACAAGTTGGAGGACGAGTTGTATAACTTGAAAATGGTTGGTTCGGAAATCGAAGCTTACACCAAAAGATCGAATGAGTTGGCTGTGCTGTGCCCAACTATGGTGGACCCTCCTTACAAGCGTATCGAGTTGTATCTCAAAGGTTTGGTGCCAGAAATACAGAGCCACGTTACCTCGGCTAACCTCAACAATATCCAGGAAATACAGCGTCTCGCTCACCGCATCACCGATCAGGCAGTGGATCAGAATAAACTGCCGAAGCGTGTCGGCGCTACTGCTACAGCTGTTACTACAGTCACTCCCACTGCTGCTACTTCTGCCACACCCAGCGAGAATAAAAGAAAGTGGGACGGGGATTCCAGCAGGGGATCAGCGTCTGTTCAGTCCCAAACTCAGCAACGTCGCACCAACGATTACCAGAGTCCGAGTCAGCAGTCATCGGGCAGTCAGGGACATAGTGGTTATAAGGGAAATCACCCGTGGTGTAACAGGTGCAACAAACACCACAGTGGAAGATGTCGCAGGAGTCAATGTCAAAGATGCCACAAGATGGGCCATGAGGCCAAAGATTGTAGAAGCGCGCGACCAGTGAATCAGAACCAGCAACTTCCACCGCCAGCTCCACAGAATCAGCAGCAGCAGCCACAGCGTGGAAACCGGGGGTGTTTCCAGTGTGGGGCTGAAGGTCACTACAAACGCGATTGTCCCCAGTTGAACCAGAATCGCAATAACAACAACCAGGGCAACGGGAATAACAACAATCAGGGTAATGGTAACAACAACAATGGGGGAAACAACAACAACAACGGCAATGAAGCTCGTGGTCGTGCTTTTGTGTTGGGTCGAGGAGATGCAGTGAATGATCCCAATGTGGTTATGGGTAAGTTTCTTCTCGACGATATTTACGTTACTGTCTTATTTGATTCGGGTGCTGATACAAGTTATATGTCATTGAAAATGGGTAAATTATTAAAACGTACACCAACACCCCTAGACACCAAACACGTCGTAGAACTAGCCAATGGTAAAAGTGTAGAAGCCACACAGGTAGTCAAGGGTTGTAGTATTGTTCTAGCGGGTCAGACTTTCTCGATTGATCTCATACCCATAGTTTTGGGTAGTTTCGACGTCGTCATCGGTATGGATTGGTTATCCCAACATCATGCGGAGATCTTATGCAAAGAAAAAGTTATACGTATTCCTCGCTCCAGTCAAGAACCTCTCGAAGTACAAGGTGACAAGAGTGGTGCAGTGGTTGGCATCATCTCATTCCTAAAGGCGCAGAAATGTTTACGAAAGGGACATACTGCCATTCTGGCACTTGTCACTGACGCATCAACAAAGAAAAAGAAGCTGGAGGATATACCAGTTGTGCGTGATTTTCCTCAAGTGTTTCCTGAAGATTTACCTGGTTTACCTCCTCATCGTCAAGTCGAGTTTCAGATTGAGTTAGCTCCTGGAGCAGCACCAATAGCCCGCGCACCGTATCGTTTAGCTCCAACCGAACTGGAAGAACTGTCGAAGCAGCTACAAGAGCTCTTGGAAAAGGGCTTTATTCGTCCAAGCTCTTCGCCTTGGGGAGCTCCAGTGTTATTTGTGAAGAAGAAAGACGGTACGTTCAGGATGTGTATCGACTACCGTGAACTCAACAAGGTGACGGTGAAGAACCGTTATCCTCTTCCACGCATAGATGACTTATTCGACCAGTTGCAAGGGTCGTGTTACTATTCCAAGATCGATTTGAGGTCAGGGTATCATCAGCTGAGAGTCCGGGATGAGGACGTCTCCAAAACTGCTTTCAGAACTCGCTACGGTCACTACGAGTTTCTGGTCATGCCATTCGGGCTTACAAACGCACCTGCAGTCTTCATGGATCTCATGAACAGGGTGTGCAAACCGTATCTCGACAAGTTCGTCATCGTTTTCATCGACGACATTTTGATTTACTCCAAGAGTCAGGAGGAGCATGAGCAGCATCTACGTATTATCTTGGAACTTCTTCGAAAAGAGCAACTGTACGCAAAGTTTTCAAAATGCGACTTCTGGCTTCGTGAAGTCCACTTCTTAGGCCATGTGGTGAACAAGGATGGGATTCATGTCGATCCATCCAAGGTTGATTCGATCAGAAACTGGCCAGCACCACGTACACCGACGGAAATACGCCAATTCTTGGGTTTGGCGGGTTACTACAGGCGATTTATTAAAGACTTCTCCAAGATCGCGCAACCACTCACTATGCTTACACAGAAAGGTGTCGTTTACAGATGGGGTAATACCCAAGAGACCGCTTTCCAGTACTTAAAGGATAGGCTTTGCAGCGCACCTATTCTTTCATTGCCAGAGGGCACGGATGACTTCGTGGTCTATTGTGACGCATCGATACAGGGGCTTGGTTGTGTATTGATGCAACGTGATAAAGTGATAGCCTACGCTTCTCGGCAACTCAAGGTTCATGAACGGAACTACACGACGCACGATTTAGAGCTGGGAGCTGTTGTTTTCGCGCTTAAGATATGGCGACACTACCTGTACGGTACCAGGTGCACGATTTACACCGATCACAGGAGTCTCGAGCATATCCTTAAGCAAAAAGATTTGAATATGCGTCAACGAAGATGGGTTGAACTACTGAACGACTACGAATGTGCCATCAAGTATCATCCAGGGAAGGCCAATGTTGTGGCTGATGCCCTCAGTCGGAAAGACACTTTACCTAAGCGCGTGCGAGCGCTACAGCTTACCATTCAGTCCAGTCTTCCTGCACAGATACGAGCTGCTCAGATTGAAGCACTAAAACCCGAAAACGTCAAGGCTGAAGCCTTGCGCGGTTCAAGGCAACAAATGGAACAAAAGGAAGACGGCGCCTACTATGTAACGGGGCGTATTTGGGTCCCACTTTATGGCGGTTTACGCGAACTTGTGATGGATGAAGCGCACAAGTCTCGCTACTCGGTACATCCAGGGTCGGATAAGATGTACCACGATATCAGTACAACTTATTGGTGGCCAAACATGAAAGCTCTTATCGCAACTTACGTCGGCAAGTGTTTAACTTGTGCAAGGGTTAAAATCGAGTACCAGAAACCAGCCGGTCTACTTCAGCAGCCCAAGATACCGCAGTGGAAATGGGAAGAAATTTCCATGGATTTCGTTACGGGCTTACCTAGATCCCAGCGTGGGAATGACACTATTTGGGTAATCGTTGATCGACTCACAAAGTCTGCTCACTTTTTGGCTATCAAAGAAACGGATAAGTTTTCTACTTTAGCAGACATTTACTTGAAGGAAGTTGTTTCGAGGCACGGAGTGCCCACCTCTATTATTTCGGATCGCGATGCACGATTCACGTCAGAGCTTTGGCAAGCAATGCACAAATCCTTCGGCTCACGATTAGACATGAGCACAGCATATCATCCTCAGACGGATGGGCAGTCTGAGCGAACTATTCAAACTCTAGAAGACATGCTTCGAGCGTGTGTCATCGATTTCGGCAACGGCTGGGAAAAGCACCTCCCTTTGGTGGAGTTCTCGTATAATAACAGTTACCATACCAGCATTCAAGCCGCTCCATTCGAGGCATTGTACGGACGTAAATGCCGGTCACCTCTCTGTTGGGCAGAGGTGGGGGATAGTCAGATTACGGGTCCAGATATTGTTGTGGACGCCACAGAAAAGATAGCACAGATACGACAACGCATGGCGGCAGCACGCGACCGTCAGAAAGCCTACGCGGACAAGCGTAGAAAGCCATTGGAATTTGAGGTCGGGGACCGGGTTTTATTGAAAGTTTCACCCTGGAAGGGTGTGGTACGTTTTGGTAAACGGGGCAAACTCAATCCGCGGTACGTCGGACCGTTCGAAATCTTAGGAAAGATTGGCAAAGTAGCCTACAGATTAAACCTACCTCCTGAACTCGGTGCAGTTCACAATGTATTTCACGTGTCCAATCTGAAGAAATGCCTATCAGATGAGACCCTTATAGTTCCTTTTAAGGAACTCACTATCGACGAGCGGTTGCAGTTCGTCGAGGAACCAGTTGAAATCACGGACCGGGATGTTAAGGTCCTCAAACACAAGAGAATCCCTCTTGTTCGAGTTCGTTGGAACTCCCAGCGTGGCCCGGAGTATACATGGGAACGCGAAGACCAGATGAAAGAAAAGTACCCCCAGTTATTCGAAACCAATGCATCCACTTCTGAGGCTGAAGCTACTACTACTGAATTTCGGGACGAAATTCCAAACCAACGGGGGGATGATGTGACACCCCAGGAAAACCAGTGAACGATACCTAGCTTCCTCAGTAAGTGCGTACTAAATTTCGGGACGAAATTTCTTTTAAGTTGGGGATAATGTGACAACTCGAGTGTTTGACTTTCACTTTCGCATTTATTGCGCGTTGACTTTGACTTTGACTGTTTAGTTGTTGGATTGTGGACTTGAATTATACGAGTTGTGTGTTAATGAAAATATATATATACGTTTTGATTGTTTGATCGTGCATAGTTGTTTGTTACATTGTGAAACTTGTAAACTAGTTAGCATGAAACACATTACATTACACAAACAACCTTCGAAGGATGTCCACGAAACATGGTGCATGAATCGAAGGATGACGAAACACATCCTTCGATCCGGAAGATCATCCTTCGGATTGATAAGTCTCGAAACATATCATTCGGGCCATGAAGGAATCCTTCGACATCCTTCGGCCCAGTCATTCAGATGGGCTTGGCCCATTTCTGTAATACGTATATATACGTATAAGCACATAACCGGCTGTCATTTCTGTCATTTTTCAACCCTAAGAGCCATTTCACTGTGACGGCAGACTAGAAACCACCGGAACCCTTTTTGCGTGACCAAACCCTCATCTCGGTTAGTAAATCTATTTGATTTGATTTGATCGTTCGCTCCTCTGCGTATGTGCTCATGTGTCGTGTGTTTTGGTTGTTGAAGTAATCTGAAATTGATGCATGATTAAATATTAGGATTCTTGTTACGATATTGATGATATAGTTTTCATATAGGATTGTTGTTGACGGATATGTATATGATTCTATGTGAAACTCGTTACGATTGAATACTGATTTCTGGGTGGCGTTAATCTGGATTTAGTCATTATTTCTGATAGGGTTTGATAATGTATTACTGTGTGTTAACCGGTTTCGGGATACGCATAAACTAGGGATCACGATGGGTATTAGAATTATGATGATTGCATGATGATTAGATGATGATCCTATGATTACTGCATGATTGTTGTTTGATCGATAATGTTGATTGACGGCTGTTAGCATGCTTAGGGTTTCTGAAATTGTAACTGTTGTTAACGTAACTGATTGTATCGAACGATACTTGTCTACTCGAAACATAGTTATTGTCGAAAGATAATGTATATGCCGAAAGATAATAGTAGTGACCGAAAGATAGTTTGACCGAACCATAATTTGACCGAAGGATAGATTTGATCGAAGGATAGCATGCTTCGAAACATGACAAAACTGTTGGTCGAAAGATGAATTATGAATCGAAAGATACTAGGGTTTTGAATAATGTTTGAACAGTGGAACATACGTTGATTTAATTGACATGCCATGCTTAGTGATGAACGTGCAATACTACGTGCCGTGCTGATATGCAAACTGACTGCAATGTGAACAATTAATTGCATGCGTATCATTTTGAACATGAACTGATTTGTTATACGTGCATACACTAGGACGTGATTAATTACTTGTGAGTGCATAACTTAGCATACCGAGCAAACCAAGGTGAGTTCACACAGCCAAGGCATGGGTTCCCAGGGTGGGAATGGGTTGGATGATTACTTGTGCATACTTTGATACTGTAACGAACGATTAAACTGTTGATGCTTACGAACTACTCAACTGCCTTCGCACCCACCCTGGTCGGTAAAGACTATGGTCGCGAACGAACTGATAAATTGCCTTCGCACACACCCTGGTCGGTAAGGACTATGGTCGCGAACTAACGAACATAATCTTCGCACACATGCCTGTGAGGCCGCGATGGAATTGATACGATACGAAACTTAATTGAACAAACGCACTATTACCCAAACTAAACTATAAACTGTGAACTCGCTCAACTAGTTTGTTGATTATCTGCTGCATGCCTTGCAGGACCTTAGGTACTTATGGAGCTTGCACTGGAGGAGCGGGACGTTGTGGGCAGTGGATTATGAACGCTATGATTAAACATTTCGAATAATTGAACTTATGGTTTACTTGGGTTATTTACTTATGCTTCCGCTACTGATACTATGTTTGTTTTGAAACATCAATTGTATTGAATGAGGTTTTACGAACTACTTTATTTATGTTATGCTATGTTCAATATGATTGGTGGCTTGATCCTGGTCAGTCACGCTCCCAAGCGGTGATACTCCGCAGGTGGATTTTGGGGGTGTGACATTTCTTCACCTCTTTTTCAATCTGTTGTTCTTCAGTAACAACTTCTTTCAAAACTTCAACTTTAACAACTTCTGTTTTAACCTCTTCAGCAGCTTTCTTCAAATCGTTCACCATCTCTTCAACACTCTTCTTCATTCTCTCTTCATCCCTTTTTCTTAGACACGATAACATGGTATATCTGATTTCTTTTTCAAGCCTCTTAGCATATGTTTCATCTTTCATCACATTTCTATAGTATTCGGCTCTCAATGGGACAACGAGAAGAACATCATCAAAGATTATGTCTTTCTTTGGAACAACCGGTTCACCTTCTCTGTTGTAGTAACATTCTTTCTTCTTATCCCATCTTCTGCTGCTGACAGCACTTTCATACTCTTCCTGCATGTCATCCAATCTGTTGTAGACCACGTTTCTTTCTCTGTAAGTCTTCTCACTCAAAATCTCTTCTCGAGTTTTCTCTTTGATTTCAGCCATGATGTTTTCTTGAATTACCTTGAATATCTCGAATTACCTTGACTCAACAAACAAACAAACACTTATCAGTTTAAACACTTATCAAACAACTGAATCAAAATAATACTCTAACTGGTGAATATTCTGTGCAGACTGAAGGTTGATGCGAACTGAGATTTAAGTTGTCAAACCATACGAAGTGCTATAACCCGGATCAAATTCAAACAACCTGACAAAACCACACGACCTAAGACTGAACCACCTCTTGTGAACTGGGATCAAATTCAAACCGTGTGACACAGAATTCACTTTCAGACTACCTTGACCCTTTCAAGTGACTTCCCCAACTGAAATCAAACCGTGTGATCTGATTGATTGGGCCACACAATAAGACTTCAACAATTAAAATTCAAACTATGCACTTGGGTCGTAAACACTTAACACATACAAACTATGATTGGGCCGATAACGTATGAGGTCACATGGGCTTACAATATGTCCGACAACAATTAAGCACACCCATTTATCATTAGGCCGAAGGTATGGCGGGCTAAATTTATTTTTTAATCGATGGTAACAGCTTATTGGACCTCTTTAAGTATCAATTTTATTTTAGTGAATCTGACATACACATGCAAAGAATTAAATGGCCGACAAATGCTTTAATGCTCTTCAAATGCTATAGGGCCGCCTAATATGAAAATGATATTGATTGGGCCGATTGATTTTAGTCACATATGCATTTATTAATTTGATCAAACAACACAGTGACCGATTACAACTAAACTGAATTTTTATTGGACCTCAATTTGGAAGTGGCCGACAACACTCTTATCAATTTATTAATGATTCAAAAACAGTGATTGGACCAAAGAACTGACAACTATGATAATCAAGCTAAATGATGAACCGACATTACTGATTGTTACAATATTAAATCACATGAGTTACTTCCAAAGTCACATGCATATTAATTTCAATTGGGCCGCAATAGTAGGTTGTTATAATATGATAGGGCCGATGATAACATTCACACATGCACGATTATGATGATGGCCGACAATGACTTTTAATGAGTAAAATCTAATGTTCAAATAAGCGAAACCAGATGTGATGTCTTAAGAGCGAAACCACTTGATGAACGAAAGAGCGAAACCACTCAATGACGAAAAAGCGAAACCACTAGATGGACGTAAGAGCGAAACTCCTAGTGTCCGTATGAGCGAAACCTGTTTTTTTGACGCGAAATCGGACTGAAAATCTTCGATTTCTCCTAAACGGCTAGGAGTTTGGTTCTGAAACTTGGTAGGGTTATAGATCAGGTGTTTTCGCACAACATATCAAAAAATCAGCCGATTCGGACCGTAAAATCCCGTTGAATTTGATGAAAATCAGTAAAAACGTGAAGAATATAAAAAAATGAAGAAATAGATGAAATCCGGATCTGAAATCGATGAAATCACGAGCGGAAATGTGTGTTGGATCAGTGCAATCGAGCTCCTGCTCTGATACCACTTGTAGGACCGGTTTTGACTCTGAAACGATTGAGAAACGAACGTATGACGTGCGGAATCCGTACACGAACGCGACCTAACACACACGATGTAATATAAACGTGATTCTATTAGAAATCTAACAGGAACAAGCACCTTGAATCACTTTCTCTCTCTAGAATCTCTCTCTAGATCTAGAGCTTTCTAAATGTCAAATGAGCAAAAAGTTTTTAAACTAAACATAACCTCCCTATTTATAGGCCTTGGCTTTTAATGAGGTTTCTCATTATTACAATTATGCCACCTTGCCTTTTTGACTATCTATCTCTAATATTACAATATAAATCTCGTTTTCTTCTGTTTCTCGCTACGGCTCGGATTGACGAAGGCTATAGACATAAATGCACTAACAAAGATCCTTATCTTTTCAAAATGTGTGCCGACCAACTCATTCGAAGGTGCGTACATGGTAGTGAAGCAAGAAAAATTCTCCTCCATTGTCATGAAGGTCCATACGGAGCACATCATGGTGCCGCTAGTACCACACGAAAGGTATTTGATTCAGGATTTTATTGGCCGACCATTTACAAAGACGCGCAAAGTCTAGTTAAGACATGTGATGCTTGCCAAAGATCAGGTAATATTTCTTCCAAAAACGAAATGCCACAAAATGGCATTCTCGTTTGTGAAATTTTTGATGTGTGGGGACTCGACTTTATGGGACCTTTCCCGCCGTCAAAAGGAAACAAATATATACTTGTGGCAGTAGATTACTTGTCTAAATGGGCCGAGGCCGAGGCACTTCCAACAAATGATGGAAGAGTCGTGGTAAGATTTCTGAAAAAATTATTCTCTCGTTTTGGAACACCTAAAGCATTAATAAGTGATAGAGGTACCCATTTTTGTAATCATCAACTCGAAAAAATCTTAACAAGATATGGGGTCTATCACCGGGTCTCAACAGCATATCACCCTCAAACAAACGGACAAGCCGAAGTGACTAATAGAGGTTTAAAACGAATACTTGAAAAAACCGTAGGATTAAATAAAAAGGAATGGGCCGATAAACTAGATGATGCTTTATGGGCTTTTCGAACTGCTTATAAAACAACAATAGGCATAACCCCATACAAGTTCGTCTATGGAAAAGGTTGTCATTTGCCGGTAGAAATAGCTCACAAGGCCTACTGGGCAATAAAAAATGTAAACTTAGATTTACAATTTGCCGGTAAAAATCGGTTTTGTCAAATAAATGAATTAGACGAATTAAGAAATTATGCGTACTCTAACTCTGAAATTTATAAGGAAAGAATGAAAAATTTACACGAGAAACACATTAAACCTAATGAATTTCGAGTAGGAGATCAAGTTCTATTGTTTAATTCACGACTTCGATTATTTCCAGGTAAACTAAAATCTAGGTGGTCAGGACCTTTTTCCATCACCCATATTTTTCCTCATGGTGCAGTAGAAATTAAATCTCGGAATGGTATTCCATTCAAAGTCAATGGCCAATGGCTGAAACTCTATCAAGGATTCATTGAGGATGAGGAGGAAGAAATCTCGCTTCAAACGGTTGACGAATAAAGGCATCAACATCAAACCTGGTAGGTTAAGAACAAGCGGATGAACATCGAAACTGGTAAGTCTTCTAACCGAGTTTTGGGAAAACAGGGCACTCACACGAGCACTAAAAAAAACTTTGCTCGGCACGGGGCCGTGTCCGCGCATCTGTCGGGATAAAACCCCTTTTTCATAACAGTTACATCATTCCACACGCCCCGTTTCCCCGCAAAACGCTCTGGTCCAGGCGATTTTCCGCAGATTTTCGACGTCTCCTCTCATTCTAACAACATCAAGGTATGATTCTATCATCATTAGTAGTTAGATTAGTTACTTGCATGTAGTTAAAACATCAAAAATTTGGGGAAAAATCTAGGGTTCTTGAAGTTCATCCGGATCAAACCTCAAATTTTTGCTTAGATCTGATAGCATTGGTATAGATTAGTGTTATGGAAAGTAAACCCACTTGTATTGTTGATAGATTTGCCCGATTTCTCACAAAAACCCTAAACCCTTGTTTTTGAACCCGAAAAAGATAAAATCGAAAGGGTAAACGGTTTGTTTTGGGAAAAACGGCACTTAGGGTTTCATTTTCGGGGGAAACCGCACATACTTGACCAAAAATTTTCAAGTTTTCGGGACCGGGTCGAAAAATGGAACTTTTGAGTAACAGACGCTTGGACACGGGGTCGTGCCCGCTGAGCACGGGGCCGTGTCCAGCCCACTGTTTTCAGTTTTCTCCGAAAAGTTTCATTATTTCGTGCTAACTTTTGATGTATTCTTTCAGATGCCGAAGAAGTTCACAAGATTCAACGCAAATGAGCTCGATGCTAGGGCCAGATATGACATACTTCAAACAAGACTGGAAGAATACCCAAGACAAGTGTGCACGGATCTCTTAGCCATGGTGAACCAACTTGACCGGTTTAACAACCTCGTTACCGGCCCACTAAGGATTGCCCTAACCACTAGACTTCGTTCCGTCCATGAGTGCACTATGGAATTCTATGGCACCTTCACTTTCAATTCAAGGTGCGACCCTTTCGACAATGATGGGGTGGCATTCCGATATGGTGGAACGAAGTACTCGATCTCAATGGCACAATTCGGGGCAATAGTAGGGCTGTATACGGAGGAAGATTCGGGGAGTGAAGAGAACACCGGAGGGGTGCGAGACTTGGATGAGAACAAGCGCCAAGCCGCGTGGGCTCAGATTGGTGAAGGGCACTACAACCCAAGCAGCACAAAGAGTACCAAGTTGAGGGACCCACTCTACCGATACATCCATAGGGTCCTCGGTTACTCTCTAAACCAAAGGCATGATAGTGGTGGCGTTGTTGGGTTGAGAGATCTGATAGTCCTTCACTGCATTCATACCCGAAGACACCTCGATGTTCCATTTCTCCTACTCTGAAACATGCATCTGAACCGGCTAGCTCATGCACCAACCCCTATTTTCTTCGGGGGATGGGTGTACCGCCTCTTCAAGCACTTCGTGAACATACCTAGGTCTTTCGAAAGGAGCCCATGGTCGGGACGAGTCGATGTACACATCTGCCGCTCCATGAACCTAATCTATGAGGCGGAAGACGGGTCGGTTAGCTTTTAGAGGATGCAAGGGCATGCATGGAACCCGCAAGAGGCGCTAGTCCTTTACGCTCCACAGTTTCAACAACCTCCCCACTACCAGTACCACCCTCACGGTGATCCAGGCCAATCCTCCTCACAAGGAGGTGGTTTTCCTAACTTTCAGAGTTTGCATGATCTTTTGCAGGAAAACCTTATGTGCACCAGGAACACCTACAACCTCGCCAACAACACATACAACAGGGTCGGGGCCATTGAAAGAAACATCTCCGATATCCAAGATGACATCGGAAGCATCCGGGAGTACATAGTGGGGCATGGAGGAGGAGGTGATGAGGAGGGCAGTGATGATGACATGGACTAGGCGGGTGGAGTAGGAGCAGGAGCAGGTGGTTGGTGATCCCACAGGTTAAACCCCCCCCTTTCTATCAAACAATTTCTGGCCTGCGTGCCGAGTGTTAAACAATTTACTTTCCCTAACTCTTTTTATTTTTTTGCATTTTTTTTACTTTGTGACATGGATGTTGAACTTGGTAATCTAGGATGTTTGGTATTGTTTGGTGTGGTATTTATTGATAAAACAGGTACATACGAGGCTTAGAGTACTGAACATTAGTACTACTAAAGCCGGAACAGGAAAACCGGAGCTAGAAACCTGTTTTTCAACCTTGCAGACTGTCTACACGGGGTCGTGTCCGGCCGACACACCCCCGTGGCCACCTCCCAGACCTGTTGTTTGTTTAATTTATGCAGATTTTTGCAAGACACAGGGTCGTGTCCAGCCAACGCGCCCCCGTGTCCACCTTCTGTAAGTTTTCGTTACTGGCACCTGAACACGGGGTCGTGTCCATCCGACACGGGGCCGTGTCCAGAGTGCCAGTAACATAAAATTTTGTTTTTTAACACCTTTTTACACATTCAATCAACCTAAAAACTTATTTTTGGGACACATTGAGGACAATGTGTAATTTAAGTGTGGGGGGATGCTAAAACTTTGAATCTTGCAAGTCCTAATTAACAAGCCTTACACAAAACTCTATTGGAACCGCTAATCACCCCAAATTTTTTCAAAAAATTTTCATTTTCTGTTTACTTGTCTAAGTTTAAGTTGGGAATTTCAAGTTCTAAAAAAAGGTTATATTTTTACAAATTTACAACCGATAGCGTCGTGATAAAAAGAACCAACATAAGAAAATTATGAAACGGCATGACAAGCTTAGTTAAAATTTGATTATATATACTTGATCACATAAAACCCATTCCCACAAAAGTGAGTTTTGAGCCTTTATTGAGCATACAAATACATATCTTTACACTAAATGCTCATTTTTCATTTCTTGTGTGAATAGCCGCTTGGTTCTTACGACTCTAGAACTTGCCACGACAATGCATTCCCGGTCCTTACAAACTTAAACCCGAGTAAGTAAATGGTGGAGGCATTAGGACTAACCCTTTTTCTTTCTACACCATTATTTTTCATTTTTTTACCACCTACCCAAAATCCCCCTAGTTAACCCCTTTGAGCCTAAACCTTTTCATTTCTTAACCCAAAACAATCACCATTTTTACCCACCTAAACCTTTTTATTTTAACCATTTCTTTTAGTAACAAAGCTCGGTTTTTCTTATGACTAAATATATATATATATATATATATATATATATATATATATATATATATATATATTGATGATGAAACCAAATAAACAAACAAGTTCATCAAAAATTACTTTGTTTGAAAGAAATGGTTCATCAAAATAAAATAAAATTGTGAAAAATAAAAAGTCTTTCAAAAACCGATTCTTTTTACGCTTTTCGCCCTTTCACTAACCACTAACCCAACCACCCACCTTTAGCCCAAGCCTAACCTTTCACCTAAAAAGTCCTCTTGATATTTACAAAGGTATATAGTTAAAAAGGAAAATGATTGATTGCTTGGCAAGCTTATGGTAGTGCTGAGGTACCAGATATAGAAAGAGATCCTGAATTATATGAGCTTGTCAAGCAATTTATGATTCATGGACCATGTGGTACAGACAACCCACTTTGTCCATGTATGGTTAAGCAAAAATGTTCTAAAAGGTTTCCCAAAAAATATGTAGATGAGACTTGTGTTGATTCTAAAGGATATCCTGTCTATCGTCGTCGTCAAACAAGTAATACAGTAGTAAAGAATGGTGTGACACTTGATAATAGATCTGTAGTTCCATACAATGCTCTCCTGCTCAGAAAGTATCAGTGCCACGTTAACGTTGAATGGTGCAACCAGTCAGGTTCTATCAAATATTTGTTTAAATATATTAATAAGGGGCATGATAGAGTCACTGCTTCTGTTTTTCAAGCCAATAGCACCAAGAATGATACGAAACAGAATGGAGTTGTAGATGAGATAAAAGCATACCTTGATTGTAGATATATCTCTGCTTGTGAAGCTGCTTGGAGAATATTCATGTATGATATACATTATAGATCTCCAGCTGTTGAAGTATTACCTTTTCATTGTGAAGATGGCCAGAGTATTGTGTATAACGATCATGATAATTTGTGTGATATTGTTACTGATCCAACTGTGAAAATGACAATGTTCACAGAGTGGATGAATTGTAATAAAGTCGATGAATTTGCCAGGACATTGAGGTATGTTTAGTTTCCGGGATATTATGTATGGAATACTAAAAATCGCAAATGGAATCGAAGAAAGCATCCGTATGGATCAATTGGGAGGATCCATTATGTCCCACCATCACTTGGTGATTGTTATTACCTAAGGATTTTACTGAATCATATTGATGTGCACAAAATGCAACATATATATTACATCAATTGTGACATAAAACTAACCCTTTTTTTAGTACTAATGTTGGAAAAAGTGTGTTTTTGTCTTCCTTTTGTATTTTCAGGATTAAATGAGCTCAAATGAACAAAAGAAGCAAAAAGGCAGCTAAATCTAACATAAATACAAGAAAAGGAACAAACGTGGCATGCCCGACCTCCCGACAGCATCTTCCCAAGCAAAACAAGAGAACAGAAAGCTGAACACGCCCCGTGCTCAATAAGCACGGGGGCGTGCCCAAGTGTCAGCAGGAAAGACAAAGTTGTAGAAGCTTCTATCACCCACCACGGGGGCGTGCCCAGCGGACACAGGGCCGTGGTCAACTCTAAGATTCGCAGAATCTGAGGAAATCTTGATAGTACAGATACGCTTCTGCACACGGGGTCGTGCCCAGCGGACACGCGGGCGTGGTCAACTAATGCAGACAAACTGCAATTAATGAAGAAAGAGAAGAGGGATGGACACGGGGCCGTGCCCAATGGACACGGGGCCGTGCCCGAGCTTCTGTTCAGGCTATAAATAGGGGTGCTTGGCTCATTTGCAAATCATCCCTTGGCACACCACCACTCTCACACTTCACCCACACTCCACCACCACCACAACACCATCATCCACCACCATCATCCATCGTCCATCATAGATTGTGTGAGTCGTCTCGGGATCCAAGATTGATCGTAAGAGTTCTTGACAATCAAAGGCCATGTTTGCCTAAGTCTCTTACATCACTTGGTGAAGACAAGCATTTAGTGTAATACTTTTTATTTTTAATCTTTTCGCACTTTTTATTTGGTTATGTATTACTAACTTTAATAACTAGTTTTATATGTTGAAGGTGATTCTTCCTTATCATTTTCCGTGGTGTCTTGGCATTATTTTACTGTCTATATAAAATAAAAGATTTTCACCATTCATATCTCCATGGTCTATATGGAAATATGTTGGCTACCTGGTCGGGGGTTAAGGGAATGATTTGGTAAGAGTCTTGCCATTGTTCAGTGTATAGATCCTGCAAGGACCTGGGTCAAATTTAGTAGGACCTCCTTCAATACCCAATGGTATTGGATGGCGGGGGTCCAAACTCTTTGATCCCCTCATATGCAAACTACTATTAAAACTTTAACCCGGCTACTTAGGACTGTATCCCTGCTGACTCAGACTACTTAGCCGAGGGTAATGTCACCTTCAAAAGAGGGGCCTACCACATTATGCATTAATAACTTAATTAATTGTCTTTCGATAATCCGACCCTTTAGGATTGTATCCTTGCTGACTCAAACTACTGGGTTGAGGGTAACGTCACCTTCAAAAGAGGGGCCTACTACAATAACTAAGATAATCTCTTAAAAAATGTAAAAGTGCGGAAATAATCAAAGGTTACACTAAAGGCGAGTCGGATCCAAGTGATTCATATTGTCTATCTGTTTTTATTTTTATTTTATTTTTCAGCATTTTAGTTAGTTTTATTTTTCTAGTTTAAAACATTTTTTCTAACTTTTTGATTTGATTAGACGTTGAGGATAAACCGGTATTACAAGCTCTTGTGTCCTTGGACGTCCTCGGTATCTTACCAACACTATACTACGCTCACGATGGGTGCACTTGCCCATATGTGTTTTTGTGTTAGTAATTATCGTGTTTTATAAATTTAAAACTTGGCTAAAAAGTGTAAAAGGGCTTAAAATATACATCAAAAATATATCACACTTCACGCACATCAAGTTTTTGGCGCCGTTGCCGGGGACACAAGGATTTTAATAAAGATTAAAATCAACGGCCTAATCATTTTTTCTTATTTTTCTGTTTTTTTTAAGATTTTCTTAAATTTTTCAGTTTCTGCAGAGCTCAGCACGGGCCGTGCCTGGTCGGACACGGGCCGTGCCCAGCGTTATTACTGGCAGTTTTTATTTTCCGAGTTACAGAGAGTTGAGCACGGGGCCGTGTCGGTGCAACACGGGGTCGTGTCAAACTACCCAGTAACAGGGATCCGGAAAACAATCACTGTATTTCCGACCACGGGCCGTATTCATCTGAGCACAGGGCCGTGGTGAAGCTTCTGACCAACGTTCTTCTTTGTTTTTATTGCAGGACTTGGAACTCAGGCGCCACATTTGCATTTTCCACGTAGTGTATGAGCTCCAGTTCTAGTAGAGAAATAAAAGAACCCCTAGACGAACCCGAACGCTTTCTACTAAAGAGACTTAAAGCTAAAAACCAAGAGAAAGTTTCGGGGGACCCACTTCCAATGGCGGACCAACGTACCCTCATGGATTACCTACGACCCACTGTAAGTAATCTCGGCGCCACTATCAATGCACCGAATGTCGAAGCCAACAACTTTGAACTTCGGCCACATTTGATACAAATGCTTCAAAACTCCGCAACCTTCCATGGGCTTGCGGACGAGGATCCTCATCTACATATTACTAATTTCTTAGAAATATGTGATACCTTTCGGATCAATGGAGCATCAAACGACGTCATCCGCCTTCGAATGTTTCCATTTTAACTAAAAGACCGAGCTAAGGCTTGGCTTAATGCCCTCCCAGTTGGCTCGGTAAACACCTGGGATGAACTAGCCCAAAAGTTTCTATATAAGTATTTCCCTCCTGCCAAAACGGCTAAATTAATGACTGAAATTAATACATATTCACAAGATGATGGGGAATCCTTATATGAAACTTGGGAAAGGTTCAAGGAGCCAATAAGAAAGTGTCCTCATCACGGTCTTGTAGTGTGGAAACAAGTATCCACTTTATACAATGGGTTGTTGCCACATACAAGACAAACACTTGACTCTAGCTCTGGGGGACTTTTAGGTAATCGTCGCCCAAATGAAATATATAATCAAATTGAGGAAATTGCTCAAACCAATTCTCAGTGGCACACTCCCCGAGGCAATAAATCTATTGCCCCGGGCGCCCATAAGGTTGATGAAAACACTTCTTTGCAAGCCCAAATCGAGGCCCTTTCTTCAAAAATAAAAAAGCTAGAAATGGCAAAAACAGCCTCGGTCATGGCTTGTGAAGGGTGTGGTGGGCCACATGAAAATTGGAGTTGTATGAAAGAAGTAGATGATCAAACAGAGTCGGTAAACTACATTGATAATAGACCTAGGCCGTCGGGTCCTCCAACGGGTACCTACAACCAAGGATGGCGTAACCACCCTAACCTTGGTTGGAGAGAATCCGACAATGGTAGTAACCAACAAAATCTAAACCAACGAACAAACTTTCAACAACCAAGAATCGAGTCACAAAATTTCTCTCAACAACAAGGTGGACAAGAAAGGCTTGAAGATACTGTATCTCGCCTCATCTCCGACACCGAAAAGAAAAACTCGGATCGGTTTCAACAATTGGAATCGAAATTTTAGAAATCAGCAAGCTAGTATACAAAACATTGAAAAGCAATTAAACCAAATAGCTCAGAATTTCTCCGAGAGACCACAAGGCGCGTTACCAAGTAATACCGAAACCAAACCAAAGGCGCAAGTACATCTCATAACATTGAGAAACCGTACCGTGGGCCCGAAGAGGCTCCATTACCACCAACTGAAGGAAGCCAATCTAGCCAACCCACAACTCCACCCACGCCCCAACAAGAGAAGGCTTCTCCGCCAATTCAAGAGCCTGCTAAGACTCCTCCGGTTCCATACCCCGGTCGGTTAATTCGTCAAAAGACCGACGAGCAATTCGCAAAGTTCGAAAATTTATTAAAACAATTGCATGTTAATATTCCATTTATCGAAGTCCTAACTCAAATGCCTAAATATTCAAAATTTATGAGAGACTTCCTCACTCATAAAAGGAAAATTGAATCATTGCAATTAGTTAATTTAGGCGAAGAATGTTCCGCCTTACTACTCAACAAACTCCCACAAAAGAAGCTTGACCCCGGAAGCTTCACAATTCCTTGCTCGATTGGGGAATCCCCCGTTCGTAATGCACTAGCCGATCTCGGGGCAAGCATCAACCTCATGCCCTCATGAATGTTCAACCGACTCGGCTTAGGGAAAACAAGCCCTACAAAAATTAGCATACAACTCGCCGATAGATCCGTTAAATATCCACAAGGTGTCGCTGAAAATCTACTGGTCAAAGTCGGCGAATTTGTCTTTCCGGCTGACTTTGTCATACTAGATATGGAGGAAGATGCCGAAGTACCACTCATCCTAGGGAGGCCATTCCTAGCTACGGCCCAAGCAGTGGTAGATATGAATGATGGAACACTAACATTGAGGATTGGGGACGAGGAAATGAAGTTTGGAGTTGGAAAAAGAGTAGAAGACGACGACCCGGTCAACTACATGAAGGTCATTGACTCAAGTTTGGATGATGCTCTCCGACGGTGTAGCATGGAATGCAAAACATCCCACTTGGGTAACATATGACCAGGCTTAGGGTCTAACCAAGGACCCTTATAAACGTGACCTACCACGGAGGCATTCCGCGGAACTATCCTTTGTTTAGTTTAGATTAATTTTATGTTTTCTAGTTTAGTTTTAATTTTCAGGAATAAAACACACTCAAGATGGTGAAGGATAACAAGGGAAACTTGCACCAACACCCCATGCACAAAAACATAACGTCCCGAAGATTTTTCTTCGTTACAGCAAGTTCAGCACGGGTCGTGCCCACCCAACACGGCCCCATGCTGCACAATCTGCAAGAAATGCCCAGTTCAGGTAACTGGACACGGGGCGTGCTCACTGAACACGCCCCCGTGCCCAGGCTTCTGTTTCTTTTTATCAATTTCTGTTACTGGCGATCTGAACACGGGGCCGTGCCCGGACACCTCGGGGCCGTGTCCAGACGCCCAGTAACATAAATTTTTGCTTTTTCACACCTTTTTACACATCCAATCAACCTAAAAACTTATTTTTGGGACACATTAAGGACAATGTGTAATTTAAGTGTGGGGGATGCTAAAACCTTGAATTTTTTGCAAGTCCTAATCACAAGCCTTACACAAAACTTTATTGGAACCGCTAATCACCCCAAATTTTTTTCAAAAATTTTCATTTTTTTACTTGTCTTGAGTTAAGTAGGGAATTACAAGTTTTAAAAAAGGTTATGTTTTTACAAATTTACAACCGATAGCGTCGTGATAAAAAGAACCAACATAAGAAAATTATGAAACGGCATGACAAATCTAGTTAAAATTTGATTATATATACTTGATCACATAAAAACTCATTCCCACAAAAGTGAGTTTTGAGCCTTTATTGAGCATACAAATACATATCTTTAAACTAAATGTTCATTTTTCGTTTCTTG
Organism: Helianthus annuus; assembly: GCF_002127325.2. Taxonomy (NCBI): domain Eukaryota; kingdom Viridiplantae; phylum Streptophyta; class Magnoliopsida; order Asterales; family Asteraceae; genus Helianthus; species Helianthus annuus. The sequence goes on along the minus strand of NC_035449.2, from coordinate 171,365,159 downwards.
TGTGAATAGCCGCTTGGTTCTTACGACTCTAGAACTTGCCACGACAATACATTCCCGGTCCTTACCAACTTAAACCCAAGTAAGTAAATGATGGAGGCATTATGACTAACCCTTTTTATTTCTACACTATTATTTTTCTTTTTTTTACCACCTACCCAAAATCCCCCTAGTTAACCCCTTTGAGCATAAACCTTTTCATTTCTTAACCCAAAACAAATACCCTCTTACCCAATTTTTATTTTAAACCCTTTATTTTAGTAACAAAGCTCGGTTTTTCTTATGTCTTTCCTTATCAGAATAAATATATATATATATATATATATATATATATATATATATATATATATATATATGATGAAGCCAAAAGAAATAAACAAACAAATCTATCAAAAAGAACTTTGTTTGAAAGAAATGCTTCATCAAAATAAAAAGTTATGAAAAAATAAAAAGTCTTATGAAAACCGATGCTTTTTACGCCTTTCGCCCTTTTTCTACTAACCACTAACCCAACCACCTACCTTTATCCCAAGCCTAACCCTTCACCCCGAAAAGTCCTCTTGATATTTACAAAGGTATATAGTTAAAAAGGAGGCGGATTGATTGCTTGGGAAGCTTATGGTAGGAGTAAGTTCCATGCCGCTCTCGAGTGATTCACTAAAATACATCTTCGGCCGAGTGTTGAGTGATCCCCCGTGAGGTATGTGAACTTGTATATAAATGGAATTTTAAAAAGGCATGTTATGCCCTAATAAGTAATTTATCTTATGAAATGTTTAAAATAAATCATGACGAATAGGATTGTAAATAAAATAAAAATAGAACCTAATAAAAATCTTGGAATACCGACACTCTAGCCCAAAACCTTCTCTTCTACCCGTTCCATTTGGGAGTGTAAAGCCACATTATAAAGAGTTTTGCTTGAGGACAAGCAAAGATTCAAGTGTGGGGGTATTTGATGTGCACAAAATGCAACATATAAATTACATCAATTGTGGCATAAAACTAATCTTTTTTTAGTACTAATGTTGGAAAAAGTGTGTTTTTGTCTTCCTTTTGTATTTTCAGGATTAAATGAGCTCAAATGAACAAAAGAAGCAAAAAGGCAGCTAAATCTAACATAAATACAAGAAAAGGAACAAACGTGGCATGCCCGACCTCCCGACAGCATCTTCCCAAGCAAAACAAGAGAACAGAAGGCTGAACACGCCCCGTGCTCAATAAGCACGGGGGCGTGCCCAAGTGTCAGCAGAAAAGACAAAGTTGTAGAAGATTCTATCACCCACCACGGGGGCGTGCCCAACGGACACGGGTCCGTGGTCAACTCTAAGATTTGCAGAATCTGAGGAAATCTTGATAGTACAGATACACTTCTGCACACGGGGTCGTGCCCAGCGGACACGCGAGCGTGGTCAACTAATGCAGACAAACTGCAATTAATGAAGAAAGAGAAGAGGGATGGACACGGGGCCGTGCCCGAGCTTCTGTTCAGGCTATAAATAGGGGTGCTTGGCTCATTTGCAAATCATCCCTTGGCACACCACCTCTCTCACACTTCACCCACACTCCACCACCACCACAACACCATCATCCACCACCATCATCCATCGTCCATCATAGAGTGTGTGAGTCGTCTCGGGATCCAAGATTGATCGTAAGAGTTCTTGACAATCAAAGGCCATGTTTGCCTAAGTCTCTTACATCACTTGGTAAAGACAAGCATTTAGTGTAATACTTTTTATTTTTAATCTTTTCGCACTTTTTATTCGGTTATGTATTAGTAACTTTAATAATTAGTTTTATATGTTGAAGGTGATTCTTCCTTATCATTTTCCGTGGTGTCTTGGCATTATTTTACTGTCTATATAAAATAAAAGATTTTCACCGTTCATATCTCCACGGTCTATATGGAGATATGTTAGCTACCTGGTCGGGGGTTAAGGGAATGGTTTGGTAAGAGTCTTGCCATTGTTCAGTGTATAGATCCTGCAAGGACCTGGGTCAACTTTAGTAGGACCTCCTTCAATGCCTAATGGTATTGGATGGCGGGGGTCCAAACTCTTTGATCCCCTCATATGTAAACTACTATTAAAACTTTAACCCGGCTACTTAGGACTGTATCCCTGCTGACTCAGACTACTTAGCCGAGGGTAACGTCACCTTCAAAAGAGGGGTCTACCACATTATGCATTAATAACTTAATTAATTATCTTTCGATAATCCGACCCTTTAGGATTGTATCCTTGCTGACTCAAACTACTGGGTTGAGGGTAACGTCACCTTCAAAAGAGAGGCCTACTACAATAACTAAGATAATCTCTTAAAAAGTGCAAAAGTGCGGAAATAATAAAAGGTTACACTAAAGGCGAGTCGGATCCAAGTGATTCATCTTGTCTATCTGTTTTTATTTTTCAGCATTTTAGTTAGTTTTATTTTTCTAGTTTAAAACATTTTTTCTAACTTTTTGATTTGATTAGACGTTGAGGATAAATCGGTATTAAAAGCTCTTGTGTCCTTGCACGACCTCGGTATCTTACCAACACTATACTACGCTCACGATGGGTGCACTTGCCCATATGTGTGTTTAGTGTTAGTAAATATCGTGTTTTATAAATTTAAAACTTGGCTAAAAAGTGTAAAGGGCTTAAAATATACATCAAAAATATATCACACTTCACGCACATCACATATTAAGGGACCAACCTGTTTTGAAGATATAAAAACAGTTGATGGGCAGGTTTTTCAAACATTTAAAGATACATGTTTTGCACGGGGACTGTTGGATGATGATAAAGAATATGTTAATGTTGTCAAATAAGCTAGCACATGGTCAACCAGAGATTGAGGACTTTTTTGGTAATGTTTTTGCTGTCAAATTCGATATCTCGTCCTGGTGTTTTTTGGTCAGAAACGAAGTCCCTGTTATGTGAAGACATTCTGTATTAGCAACGAAAGATAACTGGTATTGCAGGTAATGTGATTATTTTATTAAAGTTATATACAACTACATTAAAATTATGTAATAGCTCTGCTATTGGGAAAAAACTAATACTTTTTTCAACATTTGTTTTAGATTTGGATCTTCAACAAGAAGAACTTGAAAATATCTGTCTATCTGAAATTGAAAAGTTACTACTTACCAATGGAAGTACAGTGAGAAATTTTGATGATATGCCAAGTGTTCCGGACAATTATGTTTCATCGTCGAACAGTCGATTGATAATGAAAGAATTATCGTATGACAGACTAGCTCTTCAAAGGGAACATGATGGTTATGTAAAGTGTTTATCTGCCAAACAGGAAAGGATATATAAAATTGTTATGGAAGCGATTGAAAAAAGCGATGGAGGTGTGTTTTTTGTATATGGTTGTGGTGGAACTGGAAAGACGTTTCTTTGGAAGATATTCTCAGCTGCATTACGATCAAAAGGTGAAGTTGTATTGAATGTTGCATCCAGTGGAATTGCTTCACTTTTGCTGGATGGTGGTAGAACTGCTCATTCAAGGTTTGTAATTCCAATCAACATTAATGAGAATTCAATATGTTCGATAGAGCCTAATACTGAGTTAGGTGATTTAATTAAAAGAGCAACATTGATTATTTGGGATGAAGCACCTATGACTCACAAGCATTGTTTCGAGGCTCTTGATAGAACAATGAGAGACATATCACGTACCAGTCAACCGAACATGCAACCCAAGCCGTTTGGGGGAAAGGTAATTCTATTTGGTGGTGATTTTAGACAAATTCTTCCGGTCATCCCTAAAGGTACCAGAACAATGATAGTCGATGCTTCTTTGAATTCTTCGTATATATGGCGGCACTGTCAAGTACTAAAGCTAACTGAGAATATGAGATTAAGAGTTGGTTGTCAGGAAGCAGATTTGAAAGAAATAAAGGAACTTGGAGAATGGATTTTAAAGCTTGGTGATGGTCTGCTTGGTGAAGAAAATGATGGTGAGATTGATATTGAAATACCAGATGATTTACTTATTCATGACCAAGTCAATCCTATTTCTTCTCTCATTTCATTTATATATCCGGACATGAATAAGTTTTTGTGGGATTTAACGTATTTCCAACAAAGAGCGATTCTTGCTCCAACTAAGAGTTGTTAGAGAGTCTGCCTGGTGAAGAAAAGGTTTATTTTAGTTCAGATAGTTTATGTCAATCGGAGGAAGAATCAGAGCTTAATAGTTAATATGGCATTGTTTCTTCCTGATGTGTTAAACAATCTTCGTTTATCTGGTTTACCTAACCATAAATTAGTACTGAAACTTAGTGCTCGAGTGATGTTACTCAGAAACATTGACCAGGCAAATGGATTGTGTAATGGTACACGTTTACAAGTCACGAGGCTCGGAAAAGGTGTGATTGAAGCAAAAATTATCACAAGGACTAATATAGGTCATCATACTTTGATATCAAGACTGAAGATGACACCTTCTGATAAAAGAATACCAGTGAAGATTTCTCGAAGACAATTCCCACTTTCACTGTGTTTTGCTATGACAATAAATAAAAGTCAAGGACAATCATTGGAGCGTGTTGGTTTATATCTTCCACGTCCAGTGTTTAGCCATGGCCAGCTCTATGTTGCTATATCTAGAGTAAAAAGTAGGAAGGGGTTGAAAATTTTGATTTGTGATAAAGAAAAACGAGTCTGTACAACCACTACTAATGTGGTTTACAAAGAAGTTTTACAAAATCTATGATGATACTAGACTTCTGTCAACCTGGCAACGTCTGTTGGGTATAATGGAGGATCTGTTGTTAGGAAATGTTTGTTGGAAAGCAATACAACTTTTTGAAAGCATCTGATACTTGCTCTGCATTAAGCCTATCCTGAGAACACATGTTGTTAATAACATTATTCTCTTAATATCTGTTTACTAACCTTTGTAATTTCTGTTGACTGACCTTTTTAACATGGGTTGACTAACATCTGATAGTTACTATCTCTCCATCTGGCAAGCTCTGTTGGAGATAATGGATGACAGTTCTTAGGAAAGTCTGTTGAAAAGCAACAGAAGTTTTTAACAGTTAATAGACAACAGTGGTTTGCTATCAACATAATGGAATTGCTGTTGAATAAACCTATTGATCATTAATTTATATCAATTTTGTAAGTCTGGACTAATTATTTTTTTACTCTCTGTCAATATGTGTTATGCGTGGTTTTCTAAGAAACGATCCGTGTTTACACACGGATCTTACTGCTAGTTATATATAATAAATGAAAGTTATTTGGACCATATGTCACTAAATTAGGGCCTCCTTTCTTCCCTTTTCCCGCCCGGGTTCCATCTCCTTTACTCTCTCTTCTAAAAAAACCTTAAATCTTCTCCTAATAAACCTAAATCCCTCACTCGCCTCATTTTTTTCCTTCACGAACTCTAATCCGAGCCACCGCTGATCAAGAAAATCCACCACTATCTCTTCCGATTTCACTAACATCTGGTAAGTCAATGTATCTATTCTTATTTTGCTATGATTTCTTGTGTCTTTCATGGATGATTTCGTTCGATTTCATCGATTTCTTCTGTCTTTCATCGATTATTTTCTTTGAGTTTGATCCTATTTAGATCATCTTCAAGTACATGCCTGATGAGGCTCGATTTTTTAAGGCGTACGATGAAGTTATTTGGATTGCAGTTGCCTGTTGAAGCTGTGTTGTAGCAAGTTCTAGAAGCTCCAGGTCTCCACGAATGGTTTGAAGGAGCCATAGAAGCTGGAAATCCCGAGGAGATGTTTTGAAAGAAGTTGGTGTGACTCAAACCTTTTTCTTATTGCTTCTTTGTATCAATGAATTTATATTTTATTAAATAGAATGTGCCACCCGTTCTTTCACTAAAGTTTGATTAGGTGTTGCTTTTGATTACTTGGAATTAGCTCTTCAGAAGTCCTGAAGGTTCATTCTTTTTCTTGGAGATCTCAAGATAGGAGGATATGGCTAAAGACCTGTAGTGATTGGGCTCATATATCTGGTTTGATGTCGTGACTAGCAAGCTTGATGAAAGCATATCTATCTTGGAGTTAGGCAAAAGGTATACACAATTAACTTAAATAAGTCCCAATTAATCTCATCGGTGTACTATGACTCTGATATGGTTAGAGATCCAATGAATTCGGTGATGTTCTTCTTTACAATCAAGCTTTGGAAGGTATTGCAATACCTATGGTAAGAATAGCTACAGCGTTTATTTTTTTTCTTGAAATGCATGCGTAGACACTGAATCATTTGTTTTATATATGCATCTTTTTAGCTTTCTCTTGAACTAAAGGCAAGATTGGAATTGGTCATCTGATACCGATAGATAAGAATTATATTACATGGTTCTTATGATTATTGATGTGTATTTTATAATACTAACACCCTGGTTGTATTTGGCTAGAAAAATTGAACATTTCTTTTCTCCTTAATAAATTCTTGAACCACCAAGTGAGGAGGAGGTTTCTCTGATTCTGAAAAGTTTTGGACAACTATATTTTAACATGTTTTATAGGAGTTTACATTGTCACGTACTTGTATCATTCTTGTGTTTTTGCAGTTGCTGCATGAAAGATTGGATAATATGTGCTAAAAGTGAGATTGTGAGCTAGCTTGAAAAAATTGAAGCAGCCTCAGCTGCATGAAAGGAGTAAGTATGAATGATCTTTATGTGTGAATGTGTGATTAACCATTTAATAAACATGTCATATTTTGGTTGACAAGCTTAATCCTGTTAATTAAACGTGTTGTATTTGGGTCAACACGTTTAACCCATTTTATTAAACAGGTCGACCTGCTGACATGTTCAAAAGTTAGAATAAAAAAATCAAAAAGAAAAAATAATAGGTCAAACCGCAACCCATTTTAACCGTTTATAAGCAAATTGATTTGGGTTATATTTATTTTTGATTGGCCAAATTGGTTAAGCTTAAATGACTAACTAAACAGGAAATGGGCCAAATTCATTCATATTGTATTTTTTAACATATGAGTTACATTTCAGGTTCAATAAAACGACTAAAAGAACTGCTTGCAGATCTGTCGAATATTTGTTTTGTTGATTTATAATTGTTGAAATATGAATGAACAAATTGCTTTCGAAAAGGATAAATAATGTGAGATTCCATGGGTTTAGGGTTTGAAGTTTGAACAGAGTTGGTACTGAACTCTGCTACTTATTAAGAGTTTAAAATTTCAATTTTAATTCTGGTAATCTCTATGATCGTGGGTGGATGAAATGTGTTACACGCATTGAGTTAGTTACTTTTTTTTAACGGCAAGAAACGACGTGCCAACCACCGTGACACCGGGCGCTGTGACCAAGGTTGACTACTCGACCGCTGCCAGCCCCTTGGCTCTCCCAGATGCGTGGAAACCCGACATCAAGTTACTAATCCAAGAGGTTAAGAACAAAAAGTGTCCCAATATTTGAATTTTATGCCAGCCATTTTAGATCATTGGGTACATGAGTTAATTTGTTGCTTCAAAAGTGAGTACCAAAGCATTTACGTTTGCTACAGTACTAGTACGTATGCTATAACCAACCCTTCTTTAATGCCTTTAAACTCCACTTCTGTTACTTCACATTACTTTCATAAATACTTTGACCATGGTCAACAACAGTCATAATCTCATAAATTCATCATTTTATCCAAAACTTCTGATAATCCATGTAAACATGGTGCAGAACATCATATATCGTAGCGGCTAATTATCAAAAATATCCCCCTACAAACAATAAATAAAAGTTTATATGAAATAGACAAAGATCAATGCAGTTGGTAACTAGACTCTTGGCTGGAGTTGACCCTCATTGGCTAGCTTGAAAAGGTGGGCTTGGGCCGCTGCCGCCTGATTCGAGACTAGTGCAGCCACGAAACTTTCTACCACATCGTTGGTTGCGAACGGGAAGTTCGGGTTTACCATAGAGTTGAGTAAAGAAGCTGTTCCTTCACGGTAAAGTGCACCAATGCCATCGGTTCTGGTGTTTGAAAGTGCGTTCTGAAAGCTCATGTCTGAGCCGAACCCGGGAATGCTGCCTAGCCCCAAGAGTGGGCCGAATGTGCTACGCCACCAGTTGCATAGATCTGGGATCAAGTTTGGGTGTGTCCTCCAGAAACTGTATGTGTAATGATTCATAATATAGGATATGGTTAGAGTTTGCACTTTCAGGTGTAAAATTAATAAATTTTGTCCCTTTTAAGTACCAATATTGTTTTAAATTTTGGCTTGTGATATCATTTGAATTTTATAAAAAAATTACCTACTTAAATGTGTATGTTTTTCAGGGACCTCATCCAGGCCAAGACAGACATGGATATTTCACCAATGATTTTTTTTTTTTTTCTCAAAATGAAGAGGTATGATCCCAAATCACCAGTAGTCCGACTATCTGTATTTGAACTGTTTTCATTTGAACCGACACCAAAAACCGGATTGAGGTGGTCGGTGGGAATTCAACTTTTTTAATACTTTTTTTGTTTTTTTTTTCAAAATATCATTAAACCATTAATTTACTATTTTAAACTCTATTTTTTTTTCTTTTGACCTCAAAACTCAAAAAAAGCTAGTATATTTATATTTTATCTCAAAAATCGTTATATATTTATATTTCAATTTTTTTAATAACGTATCGCTTCATCGTGTACTAAATCTGGTCCGACCAGTAAACCAATAACGCCCTTGGTTCACTTACCTGCCCACGTATAACAGGAGTTTGTACACTATAAACGATATAATGATTGACTTACTCGCATGTGCCACCAAAGAATGGTATATTTGGGAAAAACGGAGGTGATCGGAACACGTCACCAGGCGAAGGAGGGGTAGACCGTGGGGTGGTGGGTGATCTGGGGTGAGATGGTGGAGTGGTGCGCTTGGGGTGTGGCAGTGGAGTGGTGTGCTTGGGGTGTGGCGGTGGGGTGATGTAGTAAGGAGTGGTGGACGGAGAGTCAGTAGGAGGAGTGGACGGTGGGGTGGTTGTAGAAGGTGGAGGGTAGTAGTGGTATCCAGATTGTGGTGGTGGGGAACGGTTGTGATGCTCACTTGGGGAGGGTGCTGCTACAGGTCTAACAAGAGTAGAATTTGACGGATCTTTGCAACCGGTTGGTGATGGAGGAGTGCCACTAGGGGAATTTCCTCCGCTGGGAGGTGGTGGAGTGGGGTCACCATAGGCATTAGATGATGGTGGTGGTGTTGATGGTGATGATGGTGGTGGTGGTGATGGTGGTGATGGTGATGATGGTGGTGATGGTGGTGATGGTGGTGGTGTTGATGGTGATGGTGGTGGTGGTGGTGATGGTGATGGTGATGATGGTGGTGATGGTGGTTGTGGTGATGGTGATGGTGGTGGTGGTGGTGGTGATGGTGATGGTGGTAGTGGTGTTCCACAGTTAGTTGGTGGTTTGTCTTCATGGTGGTGGTGGTGAGGTGGTGTATGATCAACCGGTGGTGTGTTGCCGCCGCCTGACGGTGGGTTGTTTGATTGATCCGGCGGTGGATTTTGGTATGAAACTGCAAACAAACCACCGTAAATCAATAATAAAAAAAAGAGTAAACTGCCATTTTGGTCCTTGAGGTTTGGCCAGTTTTGCCACTTTAGTCCAAATCTCAAACTTTTTGTATCTGGGTCCCTGTGGTTTCATTTTTATTGCCATTTTGGTCCAAAAGTGAAATCAGGCCCGATTCCCCAAATTGAACCCTCAAGTTTTGTCCTTTTCCACAGGGGTAATTTTGTCATTTTTGTTTTATTATAACTGATTATTAATTAAAAATAATAAAATTAAATAAATCAACCTTACCCTATAAAATCACATCATCTTCCCCAAATATACCCTAACACAAACCCTAAATGACGACCCTCAATTCCTCCTCCGACGTTGAATCAACAATGGACGAACGATCAAACCCTCAACCACCATCTTCCACCGTAAACGACCATCACAACTACAACAATGGACTCTCCGACGAAGAAGAAAAGAACAGCGGGGAATCTCAGGCCCTGTGGACCACCTTCACCGACAGCTTCTGTGAAGTGCAATCTGTATTGGAACGGAACCGGGTATTGATCCAACAGGTTAACGAGAATCACCGATTGAAGAATCATGAAAGTATGGTGTCGAATGTTGCCCTGATTCAAGAGATTAATAATAATGTTTCATAGATTGTGGCCATGTATGCGGATTTGTCGGTTAATTTCTCGAGTGTGTTTAATCAAAAGAGGAGACTGATGTGGATGATTTGAGTAAGACTTGATTGATTGGATCTTGATTTGATTTTAATTACGGAATATGTTATGTGGTCGTTGATTTTTATAGATAGATATGGGGTTTGTGATTGACCAGTTGAATGCAATTTCAATTTGGGGCAAAATTTATACGATTAGGGTTTGTGTTAGGGTATATTCGGGGAAGATGGTGTGGAGGTTGATTAATTTAGTTTTATTATTTTTAATTAATAATCAGTTATAATAAAAAGAAAAATGACAAGATTACCCCTGTGGAAAAGGACAAAACTTGAGGGTTTAATTTTGGGAATCTGGTCTGATTTCACTTTTGGACCAAAATGACAACAAAATGAAACCGCAGGGACCCAGATACAAAAAATTTGACATTTTGAACTAAAGTGGCAAAACTGGCCAAACCTCAGGGACCAAAATGGCAGTTTACTCTAAAAAAATAACAAGGTATAAGAGTATTTAGAAGTAGAATACTCTACTGTTAAAAGAACACACAAATTTTACAAATTTTATGACATAATATTTTTATAAACTTTTACCTGGGGGAGGATTATCTGCATGAGCTGGCGGTGGATTTGAAACTGCAAACAGACGTTACAAAAAAAAATAAATAAAAAACCATAAATTAAAGAATCATAAAAAAACGTATGTCAGATTTTACAAACAAATAAACATACGTTCACACACACCTGCGGGTGGATCATTTGCATGAGCTGGTGGTGGATTTTGGTAAGAGGGTGGATTATTTGCATGAGCTGGTGGTGGATTTTGGTAAGAAACTGTAAACAAACAAAAATAAATCAGGTATTAGAAGAATGCCAAATTAAAGTCTTACCAAAAAAAAAGAAAAAGCCAAAACAAAATCATCACTAAAAATTTGTGAACTTTTTGGTTTAGTTTTGCCATGTGAACATATTCAAAAATGTTTACTTGCCACGTTAATATCACTAGAAACAAAATCCAAAAACCTCTTAGAAACACTTATATTTTTGCTAAAATACGAAAGAAAAAAGAATTTTAATTTTACTAGACTCATCAGTCAAAATCTTTAAACTTTTACGTACCAACTCGTGGATCATTTGCATGAGCAGGCGGTGGATTTTGATAAGAAACTGCAAACAAATTCCACAAATCAATAATATAGCAAAAGGGTACATTAAAATGTTACAGAAACCACTTTCATAAAATTCATCACACAAAATCTCTAAACTTTCTAAACTTTTTACCGAGCAACTTTACCGAATTGAATCTTTACCGACTCGGTGAGAGGGAGGGAAAGGGGAGAGAGATGGATGTGTTGTGGGGTCTATTACTTCTCAATTAATCACACATTTTTCTTTTTTTTCTTAAATAGTTTACCTAAACCCCATTAGGTAAACCACCACCAACGTTTTTAAGCATTAGGTAAACAGTTTAGGTGAATTGACGTGACACTGTCTGATTGGGTGAATGAGGAGTTTACCTATTCCAAATAGGTAACCACTCTCTTCACCCTAAGAAACTACGTTACAAACAAATCCCATAAATCAAGAATCAACAAAAGGATGCATAACATTCTATAAAAAAAAATCACAAAGAATAAACTATCATCATTCAGAAGTTAAAATTTATACCAATGGAAGGAGGAGAAGCATCTGCGTATGGAGTATAGTAAAAGTAGATGTTTTTCTCATCTTGAAAGCTTGAAGAAGCAGCACAGAAACCAGCAGCAAATACCCATAAAAGAAAACAAGTTTGTAGGTTTTTGGTTGTCCCCATTTTTGAGTCAAGAAATGGTGTGGGGAATGGTTATGATTTAAGTCATATATATAGCAAAAAAGAAAGATGGAGGTATGGTAATATAGTAAATTAAAGCAAATGAGGTATGTGGTTGTTGATTCTTTGTTGCCTGCATTTAAGATGCTATTGATTGCTCACTATATACTTCTCACAAGTTTAACCAAAGGTTTTGACATTGTTTCAATTATTAATACAACAAAAATATGTGTACATATCTATACATTTAATCTTCAATTTTTATTAATTAGGATTGACTTCTTTTCTCATAAGCTTCAAATTTAGAGGTTTTTAGAACTTAGAGTTGACTTTTGTTACTCAATATCTTCAATTATATTAACTAGTTTTTGCCATCCGCGCTTTGCGGCGGAAAAGCGTCGCATGTCACCGATCTAGTGCACCGTGTTTTTGGTTCATGATGACATCAATACGGTACTCGCAGCTAGTATAGCAAACGAAAGAGAAACGCAAAAAATAAAGTCGTGATGTATCAAAACGATGTTGTCACATTGTTTACGTGTATTGAAACATATAGAAATGAATATCAATTTGGTTTCGTAGTGCCAACTCCGGTAAAAAGCCAAAATAAAAAGTTCATTTTATAACTCAAATCGAAAGACCATTTTATACGAATATAAAACTTCACATCCAATTTTTAACAAAGTTTATTAAATCTTGGGCTTACAATGTTAGACCACACCAAGTGCAGTATATCAATTACAAAACACCACAAACATTACTGACCCATACTTGAATCCATCCTACACCATTGGGACCATGAGACATTTAATTCCTTTTGCTCAACTCCTGACCCAAGTGTCTAATCTGTTCTTTCGCCCCTTCCAGATTAGGTTCCTTCTGTTTGATTACCAAGTTATTTTGTCACCTTAATATGACCCAAATAGCTACCTGCATGATTGAATGAAGGAGCTACTTCCATTTTTATGTTCCCCTGTACTGTAAGTGTGTCTTAAAGAGACCATTTAGGCTGATAAAAAAATTCCTTTGGCACCTGCTTCGTGAAGCCACAAAATCCCAAATCGCTGTAGTTTTGTTTACATTATGTTGAGATCTTTAAAAATTTTCATTATACTCAACCTATAACTAAGTTGTACCAATTGCATGAACATAACACTTCTACTCAAACTTGCTGCACCAATTGCATACACTTCACAGCAAGTAGGAATCAGGCTTGTAAATTTAACAAGTATAAAAACAAATAGGGTAGCTAGGATTCGGACCCAGGTCCATTGGCTTACAATGAAGCATGGTTTCCACTACACCAAGTGACAACTTTATGGAAAAACTATTCCTATATGTTTATATACTACTGCCGTAATTGATTAAAAAAAAAAAAAAAAGAATTCGGGCCCAGGTCCATTGGCTTACAATGAAGCATGATCTTTTGTTCCTATCTAAAGATAGTACCAAATTGACGTTGAATTAGAAATTTTACATGTGTTCACATGTTGTCCCTTTTTTGTTCTATGAGAATGACGATGTGGACCAAATAAAGATAATGGCCTCAAATGCCGTTGCGAAACCCCCTAAAATCCAATGCGATAAGACTGAACTTAACATTTAACAATCAAGTAACCATTGTACACTCCCGGCAACTTATCATCCTTATCTGCTAGTTTGCCCAAACAACCCAAAGAAAACACCCTTGAATCAGACCTGAAAAACAACCACAAACGGTAATTAATAACTTAATAATCTGCCTCATTTTGGGGATAGTTTTCCATGTTTAATCCTAAAAACCAAAAAAAAAAAAAAAAGTATCAGTTATTTGCTAAAAACCCTAGTTGTTCAACCTTTAGGAACTGATCAACAACAGAACCTGATTGAATGCAAAGACAATATATACGATATGCCATTCTAAGTCTGACCGTACAGGTTAGCAAAATGGTAACCCTAAAACGAATTATCAATTACCATTGTTAAAGCTCCATTGAAATTTTTGAAGATTTTGGTGGTTGGTGGGTTTGAATAGTGAGTGCGGTGTGATAACTGATATGCAATCAGTATGACTTTTAGGATAACCACGGAAACCCTAGAAATTGGCCGGATGCACCACCGCCAACCTCGCCGGAACCTTAATTTGGCTGGAAATCGAGAATCAAAACCATCATCAGCATCTATGTTATCCTCGTTTGCTGACACTCCTCCAAACCCTAAAACCCTTTGTCATCGACCGGATCCCACCATTGTCGTCAATCTCATTCCAATCTCTCTCTCTCTCTCTCTCTCTCTCAATACAGAGAAGAAGAGGTTATGGATGTGTGTTTGGCGGTGTTGGGAACCATGATGATGCTAACACCGCCAAATAGGCCCAATCACGCAGCAACAACAACAGCACATTCACTTCTCATTTCCTTTGCCTATTATAAGAGATTAATTGTGCAAATAAATCGCCACATGCACCATGATCTGCATTACAATTGTTGTTTTAACATACATGATTTGTTGTACAAACAGGACAATATACATGCTCAGATACTGAGATCAATGTAAGCCAACATATTGAGTAAATAAAACAGCATATGAGCATACAAATCTTAGTAGCCTATGCATACTACAAGCACATGTTTAATCTACAGTGAAGTAGAAACTCAAATAACCAAAAAAAATCATTCCACCATATACTACCGGTATGTATATAAAAAGAACATATCTAAAAGTAAAATTCAGACTGAAAAACAACCACAACATCAATTTGCGGTTAAACCCAAAAAAAGAAACTCAAGTCACCTGAAATCGCACCTCACAGTCTTAACTGGAGCTCCTGGTTCATCACCGGAACCCCATGTCGTCGCTGGTGACCCATGTGCGGCAGACCCTGATTCCGATGGTTTAACCACCCTCGTTGCCGCTGGAGGCGTGGCAGCAACCTACCCCGTGTCTCTCTCCCATCTCTTCTCTGATCTCCACCGTCTCTCTCTCCCATCTCTTCTCCGATCTCCCCCCACCCTCTCTCTCCTCCGGTTTTCTCAGTATCTTTTAGAATCTGGAAAATGTGAGTGAGAGGTGAGGAATTTGGGGAAGAAGCCCCCTCAACACGTGTGTGTGAAAAAATCATGTCATAAGCATTACATGCCACACATTTGTTTATCTGTGGCCCAATAAGCTTGTTTGACACTATTCATTTCGTTTGCTTATTAATAAGAGATTAATAAGAGATTAATAATTAGCTAGGTTTGATTTAGTTTTAAAAAAAAATCTGTTATAATTTGACCATCTTTTATTATCATTGTGTAATTAATGCCCGACATAATCTATCTATATTTTCTATAAAAGGAGAAATCCCAATAACATAAGAAAAGCTTATGTGGCAGCCATAGAGGCTGTCCAACAATGCTTTTCTTATGTCATCAACGATGGGGTGACAGACATAAAGGAGCCATAGTGACATCATAAAGCTTAATATTAAAACACTTTAAAATTCAAAACTCTAGCCCACATTCTTCAAACATCTGCCTTCCATTCATGCTTCAAACATCTGCCCAGATTCAAATTTCAAAATTCTGGCTCCAGATTTAAAATTCAAACCATATAGGTATATAAAGCTCTTTTTAATCTCAAAGTCTCATAACAAACATAAACTCTAATTCTCTCTCTACGGTTTGAATTTTCCCTCTCTCTCTCTCTCTCTCTCTCTCTCTCTATTTCTCATCGGAGCTTGAGGTCATTGTCACACCCCCAAAATCCACACGCGGAGTATCACCGCTTGGGAGCGTGACTGACCAGGATCAAGCCATCAATCATATTGAACATAGTATATAATAATCGAAGTAGTTCGTAAAAACCCAATTCAATACAATTGATGTTCAAACCAAACATAGTTTAAGTAGCGGAAGCATAATATGAAAACCCAATGTATGTAATAAGTTCAAGTGTTATAAAATGTAACAAAACATCCAATCCATGCTCCACAACGACCTGCTCCTCCCTGTGCAAGCTCCATATGTACCTAAGGTCCTGCAAGGCATGCAGCAGAGAGTCAACAACTAGTTGAGCGAGTTCACAGTTTATAGTTCAGTAATTGTAATAGTATAGTAAGCCTTGTGTTCGTTCATTAAGTCATGTATCGTATTAGTTCGTATCGCGGCCCTCTAGGCATGTATGCGAAGATTAGGGAAAGTTTCCAAGTATTCTAGACTAGGTATATTTGTATCGCGGCTACCCGGCATGTGTGCGAAGTTTAGTGTATAGTTCGCGGCCTTCCTAGGCATGTATGCGAAGATTAGTCATATTATCGCGGCCAACCCCGGCGTGTGTGCGAAGATCAGTTCTATAAGTATCACTAGTCTAGTCGTATCTTATCAATAACCCTTCCTCACCCGAGGATCATATAACTAAGTTCCATAAGCTAGGTAAGTACAAGTAAATAATCCAAACCCATTCCCACCCTGGGAACCCCATGCCTTGGCTGTGTGAACTCACCTTGGTTTGCTCGGTATGCTAAAGAATACACACGCTCACAGTTAATCAATCACGACCTATCGTACGCACGTATGTATAATCAGTTTCCGTTCGTAACAATCTTGCACACAATCTAACGTCACATAGTGTGTTTGGCAGTTAATCATCATGCGGCATTTAAGCAGTCAGTCAAATCCATGTAAATTCATGCTTGACAGGATAACAGGCAGTTAACATACTTTACCAGGTTAACACATTTAATAGGGTTACATGCATATCTTAACAAAGTTAACATCTCACGGAATTAATAAACTAATAGAGTTTACTAAGTTAACAACGTTAATAATGAACAGGTTCAATAAACTAACAGTGTTTCATGCTGAACTGTGTTACCAACATACTTAACGGGGTTAACAGATTTAACCTAACGAGTTTACTGTACGAGCATCTTGGATGAAAACACAACAGACTTGTCCTATATGTCATTCAAAAACTCGGATCATTCAACACTTATAACTTCTGATCACATGTAATATAAAACTCGGACCAAGGGGTTATCCATCAAAAATTCGGACAACACCACAAAAGTCGGACAAGGTGTTTTAACACCACAAAAGTCGGACCAAGGGGCTCCCCCCCTTTAAACTCGGACAGGGGAGGCCCCTCAAAAACTCGGACATGGGGCTTGTTCCTCTTAAAACTCGGACAGGGCATTTAAAGCCCAAAACTCGGACCACCTATAGCATTCATAAAGTTCGGACTCCATATGTTAACTAAAAGGTCGGACAAGTGCTTGGGGTTAAAACTCGGACCTCAATCCCTCCTTTAAAACTCGGACTATCATCTTCCTTAGTCACAAGTTCGGACCCCCTTTATCAATTAAAAGGTCGGACATATATATCATATTAAAATTCGGACTAAATAAACACATGTAAAGTTCGGACCCTTTAACAAACATCATTATGCGAACATTCAACTCTGATGCAACAGTTACGTTTTTGTTTTCATACGATCAGGAACCCTAATTCATACATTGCATAGCAGAAATCAATTCAACAACTAACATCTTCATTATATCAAGCATATTGGCATCAGACAATCAATTAAACACCCAATCATAACCATTACACAATAAATCAGAATTGATTGTAAGCACAGAACCATCATATGAGGAACTAGGGTTTACAAGAATCACAAGAATCAAGAATTGATAACAATCAAAGAATCAATAAACAATTACCCTGGATTGATTCTAGCTGTAGAGTGGAATCAAGAGTGATGATTGAGAGCTTGCAAATGATGAAGCAATTGATTGTAGAGAGGATTGCAGAGAAAATCTCAAGTACGTCAGATGACTGTGTGGTGATTAGTGAAGGGATTAGGGTTAAGAATGATTAGAGTTTCACTAATTACTCTACGCACCCTTAATTATTATCTATTACATATTACAGGCACAAGATGTACATTTCACAGTTTCATCACCACATTCAAGTATTTGTCAAATCTTTCACAAGTAATACATAACCACGCACAATCACAATACACTTTATTGTATCAAAACGTATACAGTTTCATAACAAACTAATTGTGCAAATAATTAGCTAAACAAACAATGAACGTGCAATAAATGCGAGAGTGGAATCTTGGAAACTCGAGTTGTCACAGTCATTTCACAGCCTACGTTGCTAATCTCGACCCTCAGGTACTGTTTATTCATCATGTTTAACACCGATTTGAATACTATGCAGACCAACGGTAGTTTAAAAATAGATATTTTTTGATTTTTTTGTTACACCCCAACCGATGGCGGAATCATCGGGGCATGGCACTGAGCGAAACAAATTGTCCAGAAGTTTCCATAACAATTATCATTACTATTCAGTTTATATAATACGTCCCATACCGTACCTCAAATAGCAAACAAAATATTACAGTTAAGATCCAGACAAATATTCTGTTCCGACAACTCAGATTTAAATATAAATATTGTTTATCTATATCTAGAGACTCAAGCTGCAAGATCTACAGACAACTATGCTCTAGACTTTTATTCTAGCTTCGCCTTCCTAGCAGATAAGCATCTTAAACACCTGTCACATACGTTAAAATAAAGTCAATACATAAAATGTAAAGGTGAGCATACAAGTTTGATAATAGCATATAGAGTTCGAAATAGTTTACGCATAACCAGCACGTACACAGAGGAAAACGAAGCATGTTAATTATCAACATGGATCTATCGATACCAATGACTGCGGGTTGACTGTCCGAGGTAGTTCGCAATACATGATTACCACCGTAATCGATGCAAGTAATTGTCCTTAACAACCCCCGTGTGAACGGGTGCTGAGTCCATACTATAGTACTATCGTCGTTAGGGCAGGTAGACAGCATTCCACGTGTAAACATAACAACAAGCATTTATTTAGTCACGTAATACATGCGATAACGGTTAGCGTTTAAAGTAATTGAGTAGTGTGTTCGATTGTGATTTAGAATAGGTAACGTATGTAACACCCAAAAGTGCTGAAAGCAAAGAGGGATCGAGTATACTCATAGCGGTTGATGGATTGAAGGGAGCGCTTGAGAGTAAGGTTAGCCTGAATAGTTTGATAGCACAACGATAAGCAATGCGTAAAACGGAAAACAAGTGTTGGATGGTCGGACAACTGGTTGATCGGATGGTAGTCCGATCGGACAGCTGATCGTTCGGTTGGCAGTCCGTTCGAACAGCTGCCCGGTCGGTCGGTAGGCCGATCGGATGGTTGTTCGAATGGATTGTTTCTTCCTTTGAGAAGGATGTGTTTGTGTATGATGGTTTGACTTTTGAAGTTTTCGTTGTAGCATTAGAAAATATTGAAGTATCTTTACCTTTCAGGTCGGTCGATCGAACGGTCGTTCGATCGGCCGACAGCCCGATCGGTTAGCTACTTCTAACAAGACAAGTTCTCAGCAGAGTGTCACCTGATCGGATGGCTGTTCGATCGGGTGGCACTCCTAGTGCATTGAACATGTTGAAAGTCGACTAAGTGTTGAAGTATAGTATCTCATGATCCGAAGAGTAATCCGGTCGGACGGTAGTCCGATCGAACAGCTGTTCGTTCAATACTAGTCTTCAAAATTTATTAAGCGTAGGGCCATGTGTTAGCCGATCGGCTGGCCCGTCATTCGGGTGACTGTCCGATCGGCTGGCTGTCCGTTCGGACAGCAGTCCGATCGGTCAGCATCCTGACCTGGTCGGCCTATTCGTCTAACACTTGGTTGTTCTGATTTGTCGTTTTATTGTGATATATTGAGAGCGAGTTGAACAATAGAAAACTCGTCTTTACTTGGTTCTCCTGATCGGACAGGAATCACCCAAATCCGGCTGGTGAACTGTTCAGGACGGAGTTTAACGTTTAACCCGAAATCGGTGAATCTCGTGGATAGAATCCGGATCTTGAGTCATGCAACCACCGGAATGATTAGCAAGTCGGCACAAGCTCCGTTTCTATCGATTTGAAGGCACTGAGTGTAAAAGAGTTGAAAGAAAGTTGGAAAACTATCTTTCAATCCTTTCCATCATGTAAATGTTTAGATCCATGAAAGATCTTTGTTTGTTTATGTGGAAATCGGCTAGATCCAAGTTATTCTTGGTGGATTGAGGCCAAAACATGAAGTTCTTCAAGGACACCATGATGACATCATCCTAGAACACTTGAATCTTGGTGATTTCACGGTTAAAAGTTAAGATTTGAAAGATAGAAAGGTGTAGGAGTACGTGTAGATCAAGAAAGTACAAGATTTAAGATGAAATCTTACCGGAATCGAGAGAAATCTAAGAAAAAGAGGGGAGCACGAGCTGGTCGGACAGAGGTTTCCAAAAGTAGAAAGTTTGAGAGTGACAAGGGGTATTTATAGGATGCCAAATGAGGAAAGTGCTGGCTGATCGGCCAGGCAGCTCGATCGGACAGCCTGTCCGATCGGACAGCAGTCCGATTGACTGGCTGTTTGATCGGCTGGTAGCCTGATCGTTCAGCTGCACGATTCGAGCGTTCAGTGTGACGATTTTTGATATTTCGATTTCGATTGAGGACGATGCGAGTACGATAGAGTTTCCTATTCAAATTATTTTTAATCCCAACCACTATATCTAACATACAATCATCTATATCTTGCACTGTCTCTTCTCCACCAATTATGATAATTCGATTTCGATTGGGTTTCGGTTTCGAGTCGAGTTTCGATTGATTACCACACATAACATGAAGTAAACATGCACAAGTAACACATAAGGCACACACACGTATAACAATAATACCAAAGTTGCACAATTCGAGTTTCGAGTTCGATGAATAAACTTCGATTAATTCGATTGTAATTAATTACTCCACATAATACAACTAACATAAAAACATAAAAATAAATAGACTAACTACAGTCAAAAAGTCAAACAGGGATTGAGCAAGGAGAGAGACAGATCGCAATTAGCGATCTTTTCTTCCTTTGACTTCAATCTTGACTTTGACTTTTACTTTCGGAAACACGGGGTGTTACAGCCTCCCCTTGTTTAGGGAATTTCGTCCCGAAATTAGGCTGAGAACTGCACAACATCGTGAATTACCTTTTGCTACTTTCTCTCTCTAGACTTTCACTTAAACAACTGCGGGTACTTTGCCTTTATGTCGCTTTCGAGTTTCCAAGTGAACTCCGCGCCTCGTTTGCCTTCCCATCGGACTTTCACGATAGGAATGCGCGAGCGTCTGAGTTGCTTGGTTTGGCGATCCATGATTTCGACAGGCTTCTCCACGAAGTGTAGCGTTTCGTTTATTTGAAGGTCGTCGAGAGGTACAATCAGATCATGCTCAGCCAGGCATTTTTGGAGGTTTGACACATGGAAAGTCGGGTGGACGTTACTAAGTTCCTCCGGTAGTTCGAGTCTGTAGGCGACTTTTCCGATCCTTTCCAGAATCTTAAAAGGTCCAACATATCGAGGCGCTAGTTTCCCTTTCTTGTCGAATCTAACTACAATCTTCCAAGGTGATACCTTTAGGAGTACGTAGTCGCCAACGTCAAATTCCAGGGGCTTGCGTCTTCTATCAGCGTAACTTTTCTGTCTACTCCGAGCTTTCAATAAGTTGTCTCGAATTTGGAGGACTTTGTCAGTCGTTTCTTGCAATAGCTCTGAACCGGTTAGTTGCGAGTGACCGATCTCGTGCCACACAATTGTCGATCGACATCTTCTTCCATATAGGGCCTCGAATGGTGCCATCTGGATGCTGGTATGGTAACTGTTGTTGTACGAGAATTCGACTAACCGCAGATATTTGTTCCAATTACCACCGAAGTCTATGACACACGCACGGAGCATGTCTTCAAGAGTACGGATCGTTCTTTCAGTCTGTCCGTCAGTTTGAGGATGGAATGCGGTACTTAAGTTAAGCGACGTACCGAGAGCTACTTGAAACGTTTCCCACAATCGCGAGGTAAACGAGCATCACGGTCAGAAATGATGTCACGAGGCGTACCATGATTACAAATGATCACGTCGGTGTAGATTCGGGCTAATCGTTCTACCTTGTATCTTCCCGTATTGGCAAAAAGTGGGCTGATTTGGTCAAACGATCAACGACAACCCAGATGCTGTCGTGACCTGATGACGTGGGCGGAAGTTTGGTTATGAAATCCATAGCTATACTTTCCCACTTCCATATAGGGATTGGCGGTTGTTCGAGTAAGCCAGAAGGTCTTTGATGTTCAGCCTTGACCCTTGCACAAGTCAGGCATCTTCCGACATTGAGAGCGATATCCCTTTTCATGCCCGGCCACCAGTACTTGTAACGAAGATCCTGGTACATTTTATCGACACCGGGATGGATAAAATACCGGGATTTGTGGGCTTCGTCCATCAAAATCTTTCGCAATTCAGTCCGCTTAGGGATCCAAATTCGGTCCAGAAAATAGAAGATCTTATTCGATTTGCTTACAAGCTGGGCTCCATCGTGATAGATTCTCTCCTTCTTCAAGGTGCGTTCATTAAAGCAAGCATGTTGGGCTTCGCGGATAAGGGTTTTGAGATCGTGTTGGGCTTGGGTATTACGAATGCTGAGCAAATAACTCCGTCTGCTGAGCGCGTCGGCAACGACATTTGCTTTGCCTGGGTGATAACGAATCTCACAGTCATAATCGTTGAGGAGTTCTACCCATCGGCGTTGACGCATATTGAGTTCTTTCCGATCAAAGATGTGTTGTAAACTCCTGTGATCGGTGAAGATCGTAC
The DNA here is from genome assembly GCF_002127325.2 of Helianthus annuus. Taxonomy (NCBI): domain Eukaryota; kingdom Viridiplantae; phylum Streptophyta; class Magnoliopsida; order Asterales; family Asteraceae; genus Helianthus; species Helianthus annuus. The sequence goes on along the minus strand of NC_035449.2, from coordinate 171,342,475 downwards.
ACTTGGTACCATACAGGTAGTGTCGCCAAATATTTAATGCAAAAACAACCGCGCCTAACTCGAGATCATGGGTTGTATAGTTCTTCTCGTGGATTTTGAGCTGTCGAGAAGCGTAAGCTATAACCTTGTCTCGTTGCATGAGAACACAGCCAAGACCAAGGTTGGAAGCATCACAGTAGACAATGAAGTCGTTGTTTCCGTCGGGCAATGAGAGAACAGGAGCATTGCAAAGCTTATGCTTGAGGGTTTGGAAAGCGTAATCTTGTTCGGTTCCCCAAACAAAAGACTTGTCTTTATGCGTAAGAGCGGTAAGCGGCACAGCGACTTGGAGAATCCTTCGATAAATCGTCGTTAGTAGCCCGCTAATCTGAGAAAAGAATGGACTTCAGACGGGTTCTTTGGCATAACCCAGCTCTTATGTGACACCTCGAAAATTCGCGTCCTATAATGTATTGACCCGTGTCATAAGCTTGAATGTGAGAAAGAATACTCTACAGGGACTAAAGTTGACAAACATGGAAAGTATGTGAATATAAAGGTTCAAATTGTCAACAAAGGATAAATATATCCTAGAATGGCCCTACAAAATGTACATACCTTCAAACGAATAAATCATGGATCATACGGAGCTAAATATGAAAGAAAGTGAGAAATTACAAACTACAGGGGTTAAATGTGTCAACATGTTTAAGTTATACCTCTGAGTGACCTTATAGCACACCCGAAGCTTTGTAACGGTAAATTATGCTCACTAGAACACATGATAAAAATTTCATAAAGTTTCGTTATCGTATGAGAAAGTTATGATCAAATTCGTATATAAGGGGTTAAAAGCGTCAACGATGAAGTTATGACTTTTCGGGTAAACACAAAGAAAACCAAGGACTTAACAAAGTGGGTATAAGTCTTGAAGCCCTTATAAGTCAACTTGGAGGGCTCATAATGCAAGAAATAATGTCGAAACAATGTTATAAAGGACCAAGGACCAAAGCCTAAAAAATCAAAAGTTTGGATTTGATCAGAAGGGGCATCGCGCGACGCGAGGGTCCCTGGGGGGCTACGCGTGGCGCGAGGGGCCCTCTAATCCGAAAACCTTGGCTAGTGTCCCCTAGGTGCTTTGTAACCGACTTTATCAGATCTTTTCAGCAGCATGGGCGACCCCTAACAGTTCCTAGGCACTAGGAAACACTTGTAATGATCTGGGATCCATACTAGACTTGCTTGTCATGATCATGATGGATTAAGAACACTATAAAAGGCCTTTATGTTGCAACCTTGTAACCACACCTTCCATCAGCATTCTTGGAGCTTCCTGGAGCATAAGAGCAGACCCTAAGCATCTCTAATCGTGCATAGGACTTCAGTAAGTATGCTTGACCTTCCTTAGTTGAGTTTTTACTTAGTTTTAGCTTAAAAGTCAAACCGTCGTAATTAACGTTTGACTTAACGATTAATCACTATTGGTCCAGTGATTAATCGAATCAAAGGTAGTTATAAGTTGGTAATTATGTGGGCATTACACCCTCAAAAGGGCACCCTCTGATTCGCACTCTAACTAGAACAAATGTCGGGTCAAAGTTGTTTAGAAAAAGTCAACAGAATGCTAATTTATGAATTAACACCAAATTAACAATGTAGAAGGCATGTAACCTATTTTATCATTCATTTAACTTGGTAATAAGTATAAGAACTGGTCTAAGCTTGTTTGATCCGACAATTTTCTGTTTAGACCTGGTTTGCAACCGAAAGTCGCAAAACTTTGACTTGGCTTTGACTTCAGTTCTGACCCGTTTTAGTAGAGTCTAGAAATGCCTTAGGACTTCCTTAGGACCAGGTTACATGATAGTATAACCCACTGTGACTGATTCGATGTTTGTCCGAGTCGTTTGCACATTTCCGTTAAATGCTTAAAAGTTGACCATAATGCCCTTTTGATCATAAAACAAGAAATTTGGGAATGTGAGAGAGCAAAAATCTTTGTTACTGATTTATAAACATGTCCCTAAAGTTTCATAACGATTCGAGGTCCAGAATAGGATTTATTCTAAATAGCGCAATTAAGAAACTTTTGTTAATTAAACGGCGCACTTAGCATAAAGCCTATCTAAAACCCAATTTTGACACCTGATATTCGCTAATTTACACATATTTTAGTCCCCCATTTTATCCCCATTTTATGCGTTTTCGGCCGTAAAACCGTCATGCGGATACTTAATCATGTATAGTTTTGTTTACAGGCCTAAAACAACATACCAGACAAGATGACAGTGAAAACGAGGATTTTCCAGGCGAAACGAATGAACTGCGAACATTCTGTGGAAAATTCTGACCTGGGCAAGTTGCACCCCCGTGCGACTGTTGGCACCCCCGTGCGGATGCGACAATAAGGCTCAGCTCGGCGTTGCACACCCAGTGCAACTGGTGGCACCCCCGTGCGGATGCGACAACAAGGCTCAGCTCGGCGTTGCACACCCAGTGCGATCAGGAGTGCAACGAAATCCCGGCAACGCACCCCCGTGCGACTGGTTGCACCGCCGTGCGACTGGTTGCACCCCCATGCGGATTCGATGACCAGCCCCTATCCCGGATATGCACGCCCGTGCACCCCATGGCACGCCCGTGCGAGACCGAAGACCAGTCAAATCTGCTGATGTCACGCAGTATGGTGGACCACCACCAATAATTGCTTAAAGTGCACGGTCGTGCGATCGAAGAACGACCGTGCAACATCGAAAAAGCATAAAAACAGAACAGAACCATTCTATTAGTAACTCTGGAATTTTGGAGAGCTCCACAGGCGATTTTCAGGCTCCGGAAGCATCAGCTTTAGCCCGGATTCAAGCCACATTGTCCGGTTTTGCTCGTTTACTATCCGGATTCTTAATCTTGTGCTTGTTTATGGTTTGGATTTCTACCCTTTCCAGAATTTTGTTAATGTTTCAAGCATTTAGATTAATATTTATGTATTATTGTAGCCTTTGGGCAAAAACACAACAATCCCTTGCTTGATTATAGCTATTAGTATGTTAATCTATGTTTGTAATGAAATTTGGAAGTGTTTTCTATGATTATCTTTGATGATTAGTTTGCAACCTTGTTATTGATATTGATTTCTTGATTATAAGTAATTGTGTTGGATGATTGGTGCTTGGTTAGGTAAGATAGTTGCAAAATGAAGCTTATTTAATCATGTATTAGTAAACTTTTAATTTGGTTAACTAGTTTAACTTGGTTAAAATGTGGGCACCATGATACTCTAACGGGTTAGTGGTTTAATAAAATGCAATTATTATTTATCAAGAGAGCTTGCCCTCACGGAAGGACTCTAACGGGTTAGATGGTGTTGTTATAAATTCTTGCCATGATTTGTTAGCTTAGTTAGTAGTTTCGGCCAAAATTGCTATCTTGGTGAATTTATGCGTAAGATTTGTAAAATGAACTCGGTTGTGATTTAATCTAGTCTATGCTTGTCTCGGTGGTTGCATTGTGTTTATCGGTGTTGCTTTCCTTGATTAAGTGAGGTTAGAAAACTCCTAACGGATGACTAACTTATTTTTAGGAGATTTTTGTAGACATTAATCAATTGCACGTTAAAGAACAATTTTAGGTGGTTAAAGTGTGTTTATCGTTTTAACTTTCCGAATGATTGTCATGTTAGGATTCCCGAAAGGGATACTAATTGTCTCAAAATGGAAAATTGACCGAATGCTTCTAGTGCCAAAACTGACTTAGCTGACATGCTTTGGTTGTGTATTAAGCAAGGCTATTTATATATAATTTACTATGTTTTATAAGTATTTATTTATGCTTACTTTAGATTAATTAAAACCAAAACAACTTATGTTTTTACCGGTAATTTAGTGGCAAAGGTCTAGTATTATTTCTCCGCCCATTTCCGTGGATCGATACTTGGTTCTTACCGATACTTTACTACATATATGACAGGGTACACTTGCCCTTTCGTGTGTGTTTTGATGTAAAAGTAATAATCACTTTTATAAATTTAAAACCAATTCGTGTGTAATTTCATTGTAAAAATATGTGTAGTCACGCACGTACCAAGTTTTTGGCGCCGCTGCCGGGGAAGTGGCGAGTTTTAGGAACGACCCGAGTCATTGTGTTATCGGTGTATATACTTGTTAATATTTATGTATACTTTCGTGATTATTTATTCGTTGATTTATCTGTTAATATTTCTTGTTTTTAATTTAATTTATTCGTTTTCATGATTCTTTTGTACACTTGTAAATTTTTATTCTATTTATTTGTTCTAATCCGGATTTATTTATTCATTTATTCTTTAAATTTTCGGCTCTTAAAAATCGTTTTTGCACTAGCCGATTCGATTATTTTCATTGCTTTAATTTTTATAAAAATTTCGGCCCATTTTCGGATTTTTATAAATTTTTCAGCCCATTTAAAATAATATTCTGTTTCTTTTCAGCAAAAAAAAAAAAAAAAAAAAACAGCCTTATTATAATAATATAATATTCTTGTCGAGCAATTTTTCGTGTCCTCAACCCCTGCTCCCGACGCTGCTGAGCCTTCAGACGAACCCGAGCGTGATCTGAGGAGACGTCTTCATTAGAGATCCCGTGCGGTTGTGCTGCAACTCGCAGCAGCTGTGGACGAGCAGGTGGTATCCGCTGAGACAGAGGGCCCAGCCGACGAAGGACACATCATCATGGCTAACGACAAGAAGCGTGTTTACGAAAAAGCTTCATTCACGTTGGACAGGACCATACACAGTAAAAGAGGTATTTCCTTATGGGACTGTTGCGATAGAGAACGCGGACGGCGTTATTTTCAAGGTAAATGGGCATCGGTTAAAGGTTTACATTGGAGGGCCGACAGAGTCGGTGATGGAGGTCATTGAGCTCCAAACCCCGCACACATCATAAGTGTGGGGAGGAGAGAGTCTACGCTGCTGACTCGTGGATCAAAAATGCAGCAAGAGCGTATTTTGCGCTTTAGGGGTAGTTTAGTCATTTAGGATTTATTTTCTAGTTTTAGCTTGGAGTCTTGCTATCGACTCGTCGACAAAAATTTAGCATGAGTCTACGCTACTAACTCGCCGACAAAAATGTAGCAGGAGCGTCTTTGGCGCTATAGGGGCAAAATTGTCCATTTTTATGTTTTTATAGTTTTAGCGTAATTTAGGTTAGTTAGGTAGTTTCCGATAGTTTGTACAGTTTCTATTCGTGCCGAGCGAGGGTTCTATGTTGCAATATTGTTAGAACAGTTGGTGTGTCGAAAAAATGGCGAAAAACGGCCAAAACAGTTGCTGGAAATAGCTTCTGCAGAAAATTCTGATCTGCAGCTGATGCACGCCCGTGCCAGGATTCGCACGACCGTGCGTTTTCGAGGTTCCGGCACGATGGGTCGCACCCTCGGTGCATCACCGAGGAAAATGAGAGTCGTCGGATTCGCACGACCGTGCCAAACGGCGAACGACCGTGCGGCAGGCTGAGGGCATTTTTGTCATTTTGCACATTATATATACCTTCATCTGCTGCAAAACCCCTCATTCGCGAACCCTAGCAACTGCAGCCGTTCCAGAGCGGGTTTTACACCAAATCGCACGATTTTTCGCACGGTCTCGCACCCAACTTCGCACGGTACGTCTCTAGTGTTAGATTTCTTGTTTTCTCGCTTTCTAGGTAGATTTCCTCCGATTCAACAAGGGATTTATTAGGGTTCTCTTCATAAACAAATCGAAACCCTAACCTTTCTTGAATCAAAGTATCGTGAACACCCGATTGTGATTCCGACCCCTGTTAGCCCAATACTTGTTGAAATTTGCGAAAAATCAGGCTGTTATTAGATCAGGGGTTCGAAATACTGCAGAATCGGCATTGCACGGTCGTTCTTGTATGGAACGGTCGTGCCTTTCTGGGTGTTCACTGCTTCTGATGTTGGTTCGGAGTTGCACGGTCGTTCCGATGTTCGCACGCCGTGCGATTCTGAGTTTGCTGGGCAGATGGTACACTTCGTCGGTGATGCACGACCGTGCATGTCGCCGCACGCCCGTGCCGGATGCCCAGATCAGTTGGACAGAAGCTTCATAATTTGCTGCTCGGCTGTTTTCAATTCCATTTTCTCCTGTTTCTGTCTTTCTAACAATGTTCCCCATTACAGATGGATCATCCCTTCCTACAGTTCGATCCTAACAACGAGCGTGAAGCTTTGTGCATTCCTAAAAGAGACGAGTTATGGGCCCGGAGGGGGCAATTCGGAGTCCCTAGATGGCTTGATTGGGAAGTTATGCAAGAACTTAATCAATACGACCGTTTAGAAAATATGATGAGTCGTCCACTTATAAATCTGGTCGGTTGCAACCGACCCGTGTACTTGGAGCTTACCATAGAGTTCTTTGCATCATATGCTTATGAAAAGCCAGTTGCTGCGCGAAGACCCAAATTCCGCCACAAGGAGCGGATAGCTTTCCGATTGTGTGGTAAATGGCACCGGTGGTCGGTTGGTCGTCTGGGAAGGAGACTCGGTATTTACACTAGGGAAGACATGGATGATGCCAGTGTCTTCACAGAGCAGTTCACCTTCCCGTCTGATGCATCAAGGGATGAGTTTTGGGCTGCAAATGTTGTTGGGGACCCATACAACCCAAGAATGTCAAAAGCCTCACGACTTAAAGACCCTCTGGTGCGTGTGATGCACCATGTGTTTAGCCACACTATATGCGGGCGCATGGATAGTCTTGGTAACTGTCCAACACCAGATCTGATTTTTCTTTACGCATTGGTGGAGAAGGCGCCAATTAATTTAGCGGCGCGTATGGCTGAATACTTTGTGTAGAGCTCAGGAAGGACCCCTAACAGTCAGATACATGGCGGTCAATATGTGACCGAACTTGCATACAACGAACACCTCATGACTGACGAGGTACTTCAGAGTCTCACCCTGATTACTGAGGGAGTGCATGTTGACATCAGGTCGCTGAAGGCGATGGGGGTTATTGTTGAGACTGATCACGGGGATAGGTTGAGGGGGCTGAATAACGAGGTCTGGGACCCGTTACCCCCACTCCCAGCAGAAGAAGAGGAAGAAGATGTAGAGATGCAGGAGCAGCACCAGCCACACACACCGCCACACCAAACACCGCCACACCAGCCGCAGCACCATGAGTTCTATCAGCACCAGGACTGGCCTGAGTTTTATCAGCAGTTCCAGCAGATGCGTGTCACGCAGGAACAGAATGGTGCGTACATCGATCAGATTAGGACCAGCCAGGACCAGATCTGGGCTAGTCAGGATCAGCTCAGAGCCACGCAGGATCAGTTGAGGCAGAGCCAGGAGAGCTTATACCAGGGGGTGAGTGCCGGGTTTTCGTACTTATTTGGGGAGATGCACCAGGCATATCCCGACTACTTCCAGCACCCTCCACAGTTCCCACCGTGGAACCCGCCTGGTTATGGTGGTGCGGGCCCATCCTTCACGAGAGACGATGACGGCGATGACGAGTAGGAGTTGGTGGTGATTTTCCTTGGTGGTTTTTATGGTTATTATTAGTACTTGTTATTTCGGATGTTCTTTTTGCATACTATTTCGAACACCCTCGGATTGTATTGTATTTTAAAAACTCTTTACTTTATGTTGTGTCTTTGTTTGAACTAGTAGTATTTATGTACATTATGGTTTATTTCTGTCTATTCTGTTACTGTTCTGTTATGCTGTACCATATGACATATTTGCAGATTGTGGCTATCAAGTCTTTGACCGGAGCATATGACAGACGCAGCTTTGGAAGCCTCGATTCATCAGATATCATCTTGAGGGGAGTATTATTATCCTTTTTCTCTATATTTCGGGTTTCGCATTGGGGACAATGCGAAGTTCAAGTGTGGGGAGGGGGTTAACTTTGTTAACTTTGTTTGTCCTCATAAAAAAAAAAAAAAACCAGAAAAATCATCCAAAAATATCCGTGTTCTGTATATATTTTAGTAAATAAACCGGTTGGTTGTGTTTTAGAAAGCTTCGACTTGATAAAAACCCGACAAGCAAAATAAATTTTGAAAAAAAAAACCGTAAAGCGTGACAAACAAAGAAAGACTTGCATGATAGTTTTCACACTTTTACCCATTCCTTCCGTTACGTGAGCATATTTGAGCCTTGAAATTGTTATATATATTTGTTCATTTCGGAGTAGGAGTGAGCCGGATGTCATGTGTAATTTAGAACTTGTCACTAGTATGCTTGTTAAGACCATGAACTTGCGGAATTGTGTAGAAGTGATAGAGGCACTTAGATTACCCCTTTGTTGTTAGCCTTGTTCTTTGTGTTGTGTTTCCCGTAAACCTTAAATTACCTTTAGGATTAACCATGTCGAGCCTTCCTGTTTACCTTTGTTTACCCAACATAATTGCCCACTTAGCCAAATTTAGCCATTTTATGTTTTAAACCTTTTAGTGTTGAAACTCGGTCAAAATAATCGTTTAACTAGCGCTTGTTATAGTTTATTATTCATTGTATAAATCCATTAGTTCGCAAAAAAAAAAAAAAAAAAAAAAAACAAAAAAAACAAAAAAAAAAAACAGAAAATAAAACACCCTAAAATAGGGTGAAGTAGACAAAATTCGAGCAATTTTGATTGATAAAATGATGAAATCTTGTTTATGAGCTCGTTGTCGCATAAGTCGCCTTTTTAAGGCATTTGTATGTATAGTTTTGTTGTATTGCCCTTGTTAAACGTAACTACCGAGTTTTAACCGTTTCACCACTTTAAATATCCCTTTCCATACCCTTCGCCCAAGCCTAACGTTACACCCCGTAAAGACCTCTTGATTTACACTATTTCGCATGTTAGTTGGTGGAGATGAGATCTTACGACAAGCTTATGATATTACACATTTCATTGACGAGGCATTGAGTGTTTGCACATACACATTTTATGTATGTTTCACAAATAAAACCGAGTGTGTGTGAACATTGTGAGTTGTGTGAAGATTAGCATGTTAAGTCAACTGAAAGTGACGTCACGGCTTTTTGGTTATCTACATATATTTGCATACGCTTGTTTGGTTTGATTCATTTGATGTTGTCTTTCGAAAAACCGGCTAACCGTTTGTAGTTCTTTTAATAAATAGTGTGTAAATTATCGTTCTTGTTTGATTCTATCTTTTATTGCATTTTAGTTTAGCTTGCTTGAGGACAAGCAAGGTTCAAGTGTGGGGAGATTTGATATTCGCTAATTTACACATATTTTAGTCCCCCATTTTATCCCCATTTTATGCGTTTTCGGCCGTAAAACCGTCATGCGGATACTTAATCATGTATACTTTTGTTTACAGGTCTAAAACAACATACCAGACAAGATGACAGTGAAAACGAGGATTTTCCCGGCGAAACGAATGAACTGCGAACATTCTGTGGAAAATTCTGACCTGGGCAAGTTGCACCCCCGTGCGACTGGTGGCACCCCCGTGCGGATGCGACAATAAGGCTCAGCTCGGCGTTGCACACCCAGTGCAACTGGTGGCACCCCCGTGCGGATGCGACAACAAGGCTCAGCTCGGCGTTGCACACCCAGTGCGATCAGGAGTGCAACGAAATCCCGGCAACGCACCCCCGTGCGACTGGTTGCACCCCCATGCGGATTCGATGACCAGCCCCGATCCCGGATATGCACGCCCGTGCACCCCATGGCACGCCCGTGCGAGACCGAAGACCAGTCAAATCTGCTGATGTCACGCAGTATGGTGGACCACCACCAATAATTGCTTAAAGTGCACGGTCGTGCGATCGAAGAACGACCGTGCAACATCGAAAAAGCATAAAAACAGAACAGAACCATTCTATTAGTAACTCTGGAATTTTGGAGAGCTCCACAGGCGATTTTCAGGCTCCGGAAGCATCAGCTTTAGCACGGATTCAAGCCACATTGCCCGGTTTTGCTCGTTTACTATCCAGATTCTTAATCTTGTGCTTGTTTATGGTTTGGATTTCTACCCTTTCCAGAATTTTGTTAATGTTTCAAGCATTTAGATTAATATTTATGTATTATTGTAGCCTTTGGGCAAAAACACAACAATCCCTTGCTTGATTATAGCTATTAGTATGTTAATCTATGTTTGTAATGAAATTTGGAAGTGTTTTCTATGATTATCTTTGATGATTAGTTTGCAACCTTGTTATTGATATTGATTTCTTGATTATAAGTAATTGTGTTGGATGATTGGTGCTTGGTTAGGTAAGATAGTTGCAAAATGAAGCTTATTTAATCATGTATTAGTAAACTTTTAATTTGGTTAACTAGTTTAACTTGGTTAAAATGTGGGCACCATGATACTCTAACGGGTTAGTGGTTTAATAAAATGCAATTATTATTAATCAAGAGAGCTTGCCCTCACGGAAGGACTCTAACGGGTTAGATGGTGTTGTTATGAATTCTTGCCATGATTTGTTAGCTTAGTTAGTAGTTTCGGCCAAAATTGCTATCTTGGTGAATTTATGCGTAAGATTTGTAAAATGAACTCGGTTGTGATTTAATCTAGTCTATGCTTGTCTCGGTGGTTGCATTGTGTTTATCGGTGTTGCTTTCCTTGATTAAGTGAGGTTAGAAAACTCCTAACGGATGACTAACTTATTTTTAGGATATTTTTGTAGACATTAATCAATTGCACGTTAAAGAACAATTTTAGGTGGTTAAAGTGTGTTTATCGTTTTAACTTTCCGAATGATTGTCATGTTAGGATTCCCGAAAGGGATACTAATTGTCTCAAAATGGAAAATTGACCGAATGCTTCTAGTGCCAAAACTGACTTAGCTGACATGCTTTGGTTGTGTATTAAGCAAGGCTATTTATATATAATTTACTATGTTTTATAAGTATTTATTTATGCTTACTTTAGATTAATTAAAACCAAAACAACTTATGTTTTTACCGGTAATTTAGTGGCAAAGGTCTAGTATTATTTCTCCGCCCATTTCCGTGGATCGATACTTGGTTCTTACCGATACTTTACTACATATATGACAGGGTACACTTGCCCTTTCGTGTGTGTTTTGATGTAAAAGTAATAATCACTTTTATAAATTTAAAACCAATTCGTGTGTAATTTCATTGTAAAAATATGTGTAGTCACGCACGTACCAACACCAAACCTTTTACACACTGACGTAATATAATATTTTGAGATTTTTAAAGATTTTTAATTATTTTTAACCTGCTCATAACTTAAGGTTATGGCATTGATTCGGTGAATACCGATTATACCCTTTTCGGGCATAAAATGAGTTCTACATAGTATTTTGACACAAATCCAATTGCTACTAATCTTATATAATAAATAAAGTATTTTGAACTATGTAACCTGATCAGAAAACTCAGATTTCCTGTTTAATCCGGAAATCGCTTAAAATGGCTTTTTACGCGTATTAAACGCCTAGTATAGCTTTAAAACCATTTTGCCATGTAAGGCTTACTACCTACTGATGTAATTTGTTAAAGTAAGTGGTTTTACTGATTACTTCAAACCCGAATATCAGAATTATAAATAAACTCTTTTATAACCTTTAAAATGACCAAAATACCCCTACGGGGCTTATATTGAGATTAAACTCGTTTTAGGCATAATGGAAGGTATCCTACTGATATCACAACACTTTAGGGCATATTAACTTAGGAAACCTGTAAGTGACTCTCATGGTTACCCGTTACGCTTTCTGCGCGTTCGGTTCGGTTTATATAACTAATTTACATAAATTAGCCGAAACGGGTCAAACCTTATCGTTTTTATCTCAAAATCCAGAAGGTGTTTAGTTCACCCATATTATACAAGTCTTTAAACTTATCGGGACTAAAACACATTCTATTCTGGTCTTCGCCTAATTGTGCGTTCGAACCGTATCTTTCGTTAAAACTAACCGGTCTAAGCTTAGGCTTAATTAAAGACCCGTTAGGATTCTAATAGGTTATTATAAACCTTCGTTCCAGAATAGGAGACCCGGTAAAAGCTACCCGCACTTGCTATTTGTGATTGATACTTGCAAAGGTAAATACTTTTAACTTAATTTCCCTTATACGGGCTTGGGGTACGGTATATAAAATACCGCTTGGTCCAGCATCGAATCTTTAATCGAATAGAGATTAAATCATTGATATGCTTTGTTTTGAAATGTTTTGTTTGCTTAAAGCCTTTGGGGGGTTAATGACCGGGGGGGGGGGGGGGTTAATGACCATGTCCCGGATATCCTTGGCATCATCTTACGAGATGGCCACGACCTGAGCACGGGGTGTAGGCGTACACCGTCAGTGCATAAATGAATAAATAATGTGGTGTGTCTATTGATCTTTAACCCGGTCTACGGATCAGACTACTGAACGCATAAGGAACATGTAATTCGTTTACAAGTATTATATTCAAATAATTATCCCAAGTTATAAAAGTTTGTGCCACGTGCATTCAAATCAATTTTATTAAACTTTTCAAACTGAGTCGGTTGAATGTATTTACCAGTGTAAACTGACGTGTTTTCACAAAAAGGTTAAGTGCAGGTACTACGCGAACTAGGCTGGCTTTCTCCTAGCATCCATAATAAGTCTCGCAAGCTTAGATGTCAAAACTGTTGAACAATGTTTCCTATTTCATTTTGATCCCCCTGTGGATTATTTTCAACTGTTTGTGATACTTGATATTACAATTATATTCGGTTGAAATATATCTATCTTTTGCTTCCGCTGTGCATTTAAATATTGTGTTGTTTGACTGTAATGTTACCAACTACGTCACGATAATCCCCCACCGGGCCCACCGGTGAAACGTGGAAATATCGGGGTGTGACATCTTAACAGCATCAATCTTCGCAGGATCGACATGGATACCTTGACTATTCATGATGTGACCCAGAAACTGAACCTCTTCTAACCAGAATTCGCATTTGGAGAACTTGGCATAGAGTTGGTTCCCCTGGAGTAACTCGAGAACCAAACGTAGATGTTGTGCGTGTTCGGCTTTCGATTTGAAATATATCAAGACATCGTCGATGAACACGGTGACGAAACGGTCCAGATAGGGCTTACACACGCGATTCATTAGATCCATGAAGACCGCGGGTGCGTTGGTTAAACCAAAAGGCATAACAACGAACTCGTAGTGGCCGTAACGAGTGCGGAAAGCGGTTTTGGGTATATCTTGTTCCTGAATGCGGAGCTGGTGATAGCCTGAGCGTAGATCGATCTTCGAGAAACACGTAGCACCTTGCAGCTGGGCAAACAAATCGTCGATGCGAGGTAGGGGATAACGGTTCTTGATGGTTAACTTATTCAATTCCCGGTAGTCGATGCACATCCTGAATGACCCATCCTTCTTTTTAACGAAGAGGACTGGTGCACCCCAAGGAGAGGTGCTCGGGCGAATAAAGCCTTTTTCAAGTAATTCCTGGAGTTGGTTCGAGAGTTCCCGCATTTCGGATGGCGCGAGTCGATAAGGGGCTTTGGCCACGGGGTTAGCTCCAGGAATGAGGTCGATACGGAAGTCGATATCACGTCTTGGCGGTAGTCCAGGAAGATCATCAGGGAACACCTGAGGAAATTCACGGACCACTGGGACGTCTTCAACTTCTGTCTTCCTTTTCTTTTCCTTCTCCGCTACTACAATATTGGCCAAGAAAGCTCTGTATTCCTTGCGGAGATACTTGCTAGCTTGGACGCAGGACATAAGTTTGAGGCCTTTTGAAGCAGTTTCGCCATAGACACATAGTGAATCACCATTCGCGAGCGAGATTCGAATCATCTTGTCGAAGCACACAACTTCAACATGGTTTTCACGAAGAAAGTCCATGCCTACTATGACGTCAAAACTTCCGAGTTGCATTGGAATAAGGTCGATTGGGAAGATGTGATTATTGAGCTCGAGGGTACAATCACGAAGAACAGAATTAACGGTGATAGTTCTTCCAGTAGCGACTTCGACTTCGAATGACGAGGAGAGATAAGAGCGCTTACGACTAAGGAGCTTCTCGAATTCAAACGACACAAAGCAGTTATTGGCTCCAGTATCAAACAAACACGATGCATAAATACCATTCACAAGGAACGTACCATTAACCACGTTGTTGTCAGCCTGTGCTTGACGAGCATTTTGATGTTGAAGGTTCTGGCGCGTGCTGCTTGTTGTTGCTGCTGCTGCTGCTGGGGCTCTTGCTTCACAACCCTGTTCGGACACATGTTTGCAAAGTGGTTAGGATCACCACATGCAAAGCAGACTCAAGCATTGATCGCGGGTGCCTGAGCTGCTTGTTGGCCTTACGGGGCTGGGAGTAGAGCTTGATGAGTAGTGGCAGGAGCTGTGGTGTTACGGGGACCAAAGCGATAGTTGGCAGTGAAATGACCGTACAAATTGCAATGAGCGCAGAAACGACAGGCAAGACCCACCGGATGATGATATGAGCATGTCGGGCAGAGCGGGTGGGGACCTGTGTAAGCACGCTTTGCTGGCGGCGCTTGAGTAACTGGTGTTGGTCGATGATGAGACTGCTGCTGAGCCGTTACGGCTTGCAGATGAGCAGCAGTGGTAGTGACAGCACAGTTCTTGTTGCTGGAGCTGTTCTTGTTGTTGTGCTTCTTCTTGCGGCGTGATGACTTGGATGGTTGAGCAGTGGCGGTTTCGGCGGTCTGTGCAGTGGTGGCTTGGTGCAGAGACTTGGAGGGCTTATCCCAGAAACCAGCTTTTACTCGCTTGTCGTTGATCTCGGCGGCAAGCAAGTAAGTCTCTTCAATTGATGAGGTCTTCGCGGCGTGAACAAAATCGGCAACACAATCCGGTAGAGCTCGAATGACTTGATCGGGACAGGTGATGCTGAGCTATTTGAAGCGAGCAGTCAGGGCAGCGTTGTCTCCATCCTTCTGCTTAATGTTCCAAAACTCGTCCTCCAGCTTTTGGCGTTCATGGGGAGGGCAGAATTCTTCCATCATAATGGCTTTCAGCTCTTTCCATGTCAGCTCATAAGCTGCATCATTCCCGCGTTTGTCTCGCTCGGCCGTCCACTAGTCTAGAGCTCGGGACTGGAAGACACCAGTTGCGTTTAGGGTACGGAGATTTTCTGGACAGCCGCTTTGGCGCAGAGTGACTTCGATGGAATCAAACCATTGAAACATAAACGTTGGGCCATCTTCTCCGGTGAATTCCTTTGGTCTGCATGCCTTGAACTGTTTAAAGCTGAAAACAGTCTTGGTAGCATCCTTGGGAGCTTCAGTTCTCGACTCCTCAGATGATTTACTGACGTTTTCATAGACATCGCTCACATCTTTTGCTACTTGTTTGGCGATGATAGCAGCAAGACGTCTGTCTCTCTTTTCTTGGCGAGTAAGCGGGGTTCGGTGTCCAGATGACGACATTGTCTGCAACAGACATCGTCGTAGGTCTCAGACACATCAAAATCGAATCTCACCTCCCACGTCTACTACTTACTAAAGCTCAGGAACACGTTGAAACACATATCACATAATCACATAGGCACATGACCACTGATTCACGTAGTCACAGAAGCACATAAGCACGTAGGTATGTAAAGCACAGAGACACATAAACACAGAAGCACATACGCATTCAATCACAGAAGCCATCAGAATACAGAAACCTATCACTTAAAGCTCGCGAGTCGATTGCGTATCGAATATTATAGTATAGCGTACAGCATAATGCCGTTTAGATTGTAGCGACTTGTTAGCGTATTGAGATAGGAGAGCAATGCGAGTTGTGTGTGTTGACCGAAGTGAGAGCAAAAATCGAGTAAATATCAAAATTAAACACATAAATAGTCAAACTCATATAAACACATAAACATGTCATCAGAGTCAGCAGTTGCGGGCTCAGAATCGAAACACGTAAAATCGAGAAATAGATTGTCTGCGGCCATTAGACATTGACTACCCAAAGCGTTTCAACTATTCTCAAAAACTTGTCATCACATTCCGACTTTCGGAATCGGCCTCTGCCGCGATTCTTGGGCATTCGGCGCGCATCCCTTGAGTCATACTTGTGAGTTCAGGTCGTTGGAGTCCGTCGAGGCCTTGGTGAGAGTTTTGGTAAAATCACGGGCAAGCCAGCAAGGTTAGGGTTTCACCCCTGGCTTGACAACTTCCCCTTGATTTTAGTAAAATAAAGGAGTTTATTCATCAAAATATGGATTTCACTCCTAATTTGGTATAATTCTCTCGTTGAACAAGCGTTCGTTATTGAAAAGAATGAAGAAATCATTGATAAAAATAGCATTGATCAAGCAATTTCGACAAGAGTTTGCGGCTTTCACATCTAATCTTGACTAAATCACCGATCTTTATTGAAAACCTGAGTGTAGTGGTAGTGTAGGCGAGAAATAGCAGGATATAGCACATAAACTCGGTCTGTTGGTTCCTAACTATAGTCTAGGTCTCTGAGACATCGACCCGGACTAGGTCGAGTCTTTGCCTAATTCCCTATAGTTATGGCTCTGATACCAATCTGTCACACCCCAATCGATGGCGGAATCATCAGGGCATGGCACTGAGCGAAACAGATTGTCCAGAAGTTTCCATAACAATTATCATTATTATTCAATTTATATAATACGTCCCATACCGTACCTCAAATAGCAAACAAATTATTACAGATAAGATCCAGGCAAATATTCTGTTCCGACAACTCAGATTTAAATATAAATATTGTTTATCTATGTCTAGAGACTCAAGCTACAAGATCTACAGACAACTATGCTCTAGACTTTTATTCTAGCTTCGCCTTCCTAGCAGATAAGCATCTTAAACACCTGTCACATACGTTAAAATAAAGTCAATACATAAAATGTAAAGGTGAGCATACAAGTTTGATAATAGCATACAGAGTTCGAAATAGTTTACGCATAACCAGCACGTACACAGAGGAAAACGAAGCATGTTAATTATCGACATGGATCTATCGATACCAATGACTGCGGGTTGACTGCCCGAGGCAGTTCGCAATACATGATTACCACCGTAATCCATGCAAGTAATTGTCCTTAACAACCCCCGTGTGAACGGGTGCTGAGTCCAAACTATAGTACTATCGTCGTTAAGGCAGGTAGACAACATTCCACGTGTAAACATAACAACAAGCATTCATTTAGTCACGTAATACATGCGATAACGGTTAGCGTTTAAAGTAATTGAGTAGTGTGTTTGATTGTGATTTAGAATAGGTAACGTATGTAACACCCAAAAGTGCTGAAAGCAAAAAGGGATCGAGTATACTCACAGCGGTTGATGGATTGAAGGGAGCGCTTGAGAGTAAGGTTAGCCTGCATAGTTTGATAGCATAACGATAAGCAACGCGTAAAACGGAAAACAAGTGTTGGATGGTCGGACAGCTGGTCGATCGGACGGTAGTCCGATCAGACGGCTGATTGTAACATTTCTACTTTTATATAAGAATTACAGGTTTATTAACCCTAGTAAACTAGTAACTAGTAAAAAGTTTATATAATTATTCAACCCAAATAGTTTTAAACACTATTTTATATAGTTGGTTGAAATAAATATAATCAATTGGCTTGTATATGATTGACCTTTCTAATAAAATAAAAGTATACAAAAACTTATATTAATAGACGGGTAGTCTACGGGTAAGTTGACTATTAAAAATATGAAATTCCTAGAAAGGCCTAGAAACCATATAATAATTAAATTATAAAAATAAATTGTATTTTGAACCTACTCTATTTTTAATGAAACTTAGACCCAAATGTAGACAAAAATATTCTCTTTCTAATAGCATATTTATTATTTTACAAAACGTAATATTTTAGAAGTTATACACGCCAAATAAGTAAAGCAGTTAAATTAATTATATATAAATTAATAATAATCAAAACGTTTCATATGAAATTTAAGAATAAAAAAGTAATAATAACTAAAATTTCTTTTAGTTAAAGTTATATGTAGAAAGAAATAAATAATAAAATAATAAAGTTAACAAATAGAAATGTTAATTGAAGTATGGGTAAGTTGAGATAATCATGAAAATAAAAATATTAAAATAATCAAATTCAAGGACATGACTCTTATATGTACGTGTTTTAATATAAAGCTATGTGTAAGTCTCTCACAATTTTGGAGATAATATAAATATAGACAGAATACTGGCCAATTTCATTTCATTCTCGAGAGCCCTCTCCACTCTTTTACAAACTTCTATTTTTCTTTTAATATTATACCAATAATACTTTCAAGCCATGCTCTGTTTTAAGTATTGTAACTCCCGATCACCGCTACCCTTTCCGATCGATCTGAGCCTCATAACATATGTCAGGGCTCTGCCCGACTAAGTTGTTGGGATTCTATCTCAGGACTTCGGGACAAGGTTGAATTAGGGGTACTATACTTACCACGAGTGCATTATATATTTTTAATAACTCAGAAGTTATACCCAGAATTTATACCAAGAGATTTTCTAGTTGAACCCTAAAGTTACAAAGTGGGTCCATTCTCTTTTCTCACCATTTTATTTTCTTTTTGTGATTTACCCAAAACTATTATTTATTATTCCATTTTGTAAACAACTCTCATCAAAAGTCATGCCTATTATTTTATTTACCCAATAGGAAACCCTAGTTGAGACACCCAAGTAATCCTACACAACTCATAAAATTTTCATAACAATCCGAATCAGGATCATGGCCCCTAAAACTCAAGGGGGGTATTCCCTACTCGATGATTATCCACATATTTTGCTAAAAATATAAATTCTGTCGACTCAGCTGAACTCCAAACACACGCGGCAACCATATGAGATAACGTAGGTCGTCGCGTCACGCGGCGCCCCCTATGGGACCCCTCGCGTCACGCGAGGGGGTCAATTTTCGGCTATAAATAGCTTGGTTCACAAGCTGTTCGTCTGTGTCAAAATCAATTCACAAAAGTGAATTCTCATCACTCAAAATTCAAATTTAAGATATCAGGGTACTGCTACGATACTGGGTATTAACTCGATCGCTGCTACGATTCGATGTCCGATCGATTGAAACTATCCAACAGCTGTTTAAGTGCTGCCCACATTAGGGTTATACTTTGTCATTCGTCGTGATTCCGATAGGATGTTTGAGTATCGCCCGAACTCGGGCTATACTTTGTCATTCGTTGCGAATCCGCTGGATGTTTAAGTATCGCACTTTGTCATTCGTTGTGAGGGTTTAATCTTGTGAGTTATCGTAAATGTTGTATTAAGTTATTTACCTAGTTTCGTGTGCATCACTGCTTAAATTAGGTTATCAGTCCTACCAGTAGGATAAACTTTACCCATACACTTACAATCAAAGTAGATGCTAATTCTCAGAAGAAATTGATTCAGGAAGCTTGTTAATTCAATACTGCATGCTTATAATGTGAGTCATTCTCTTTTTATCAAATTTATTTACAAAAGCTTGTTTATTTTCAAGGTTATAATTACAGGGATTAAGTCTTTGTAATCACCAAATTACAGCCGGTATGTGGGGTATTGTGCACAATATTAATTTCTCACGGGGTTAGGCTAATAAGCCCTAACATAGGTTAGGCAAATAAGCCCTAATAGTGAAGTATCACAGGGTTAGGCTAATAAGCCCTAACACAGGTTAGGCCAGTAAGCCCTAACAGTGATATACGTCATCATTGGGGCAGCCAATGGTGATATGACCACAGTCACAGAAACGAGTCGAGTGACAAATACTGTTGGTAGTTGGTTGATATAGAAACAATGTAATCACCCTTAATACTGTAAATTATAACAAACGAGTCATTTTAGTAAAACTGAATGATTCACTCAGTATTTCCCTGCTGACAAAACCTTTTTAAAACGCGTTTCAGGTAATTACAGTAGATTGGAGTAAGAATTGGATCCGGCACTGAAGGACTTTGATGTGGAAAAAGTAGTTCAACTAAATAAACTAAATTACCCTAAATTAAGACTCAAGTGATAATAATCTAGACTCTTTAACCTGACTAAACTACTCACCGGCAAGTGTACCGGTCGACTCTAGCACAGCAAAATAAGTCCGGATGTCGAACCCACAAGGACTCTAATGAATTACGTTAACGACTAAACTTAGACTAGACACTGACACGACTAAACAAATATTGTGTTTTGGGGGGGTTTACTAAAATTCTAAAATTGCATTTAAATTGAAATTAAACTAAATTACGAATGAAACTAGGGTTTTAATTCAGATGCGATTAAGGACTACCTAGACTTGAATCCAGTTTAACTACAAATAGACTTCTAACGGTTTTATTGATGTATGGAGCCGGGATCGTAAAATACTAAACCTTAAGGTATTTCAATGCTAAGACTTCCCAACCCTTCTCAGGAAGAAACCTAGGAAACCCTACAAGGCTGTTATTGTCACACCCTTAAATTACCACCTAGGGAGTGTCCCTGTTAGGCGTGTGACCACTAGTAATGAGCCACCGATTACATTGAAACCATAAGCTTAAAATAACGTTTCATCATTTAATAGTAATAAAATCCAATCATAAGTAATTCAAAAACCATCAAGTTCAGCGGAAGCGTTAACGTAACATAATGTAAATACTTTCCAAACATCCACAGTAAATAAATGTTTGATAGATGAACCCATTAATGCAACCATGACCACTCACGCCCTCCAGCCAGCAAGTTCCTGTTCCCAAGTACCTAACGACCTGCGAGCATGTAACAAGTGTATCAGACAAAGCTGGCGAGTTCACAGTTTTTAGAAAACGTTTGTTACCAGTTTTATGTAAAACAGTTCACTGACAAATGCAAGTAATATTGTTAATATCTCAATTCCGAACAAGACGGCTCCTGAAATACATGACTGCCCTTCCCACGTACTCCTATCTAGTACTGGGCCACGACTGGGTCATTAGTTCACATCCGTCCTATCTAGGAGCGGTGTGAGGGTGCCAAACCTAAGTAGCGCTACCAACTAATACCCGTTACCCTCCAGGTAACATAATAAGGGACTTACAAAGATGATAGGTGAGAATATTAACCAATATACCCGTTTTTACCCAAAAGACTTATCCCTCCACGGGATACCCACTGACTGTCCCCAACCACTGGGACGCATGCTCGAATGTAGTGAACTCACCTTTGGTTTGCTCGGTAGGTTTATCTACGTTACACTACTTGTTCCAGATGGATCAAACACGTCCTAGCATGAGTACCAATCAGTCATAAGCACAAAGGGCACGTATTCTACACACATACTGCACTTGTAGCGTACGCATATTGCACATATCATTAATCAAGTTACATTAGTAATTCATATGACATACCAGTGCATTATCATCATATAATCACATAACGAGTAGTGGATTCAACTATACGTTCACCTTACAAGTCTACACCTCACAAAACTCATAACAGTTAGCCTCGCATCATAGTTTCATATTCGGAATTTGACATATAACTCTTCACACCTATATGAAAGTAATGCGCAACAGTACACGTAATCACATTTGACATCCTACACATGAAGTCTAGTCTCACATAATTGTTTAACATGACCCGAAGGCCCAAACGGTTGTACAATCCCCATGATCTCCGGCCCAACTCCCCGTGTGCGACCTGGTATGGTGTGTAGCCCGTTAAGGGCTTGTGGCCTTGCATATAACCAGCCCAAGTCATCAGGATGTAGTCACACTCGGCCCACCGTACTTCGGTCCAATCAAAGCAACAGGGGCAGCCAATTGAAACAACCATTCCTTTATCTCAAATATGTTTATATATCATAACAATTCTCCATTAATGTCATGATTATATCATTCTAATTGGACCGATTAATGCCACAAGTGGATTGGACCAACCCTATTTAGTGCATTCTCTTTTATCTTTACATGTGCCATCAAAAGAATCCAATTATTATACTATAATACATGATGATAACTACCCAACAATTCTGTAGTACGAATTCAAAATCCATTATGCACCAATCACACTTTGTCAATCATGGCCATTATAACATATTCCATGCATGTAATATGTTTTCTAACATTTCATTAATTGCCCTGAAATGGTTTGGTCACATGGGCCGCCATGTACATGTATTATGGCCGACCCTTGTGCTCCAATTCCTAATGCCATTGGACCACAATCAATAGTGACATCATGTATTATTCATATCCACTAATATGCATGACATCAATACAGTTTATCCTACCAAGTTTACATATCAATTCAACAATATCATTATTAACTCACATCTTAGCACAGAACTTGCATGAATACATGTAAAAGAAATCTGATCGATTAATAAATAGCCACACCAATTACGCATACATTATCTCACATCATGAAAGATCATTAGTTGAGAGCCACTAACTGAAATTATAATTAATCAGAATGAAGTCTTCGAACAGGGGGGGGGGGGTCTGCTATGCCGTCGCCACTCAGAATAAGAGGTAGGGTTTGGTTTGTTGTGTGCGTTACCAGTTACATACACATACGTATATAGATATGGAGTTTGGGCCGGTAGTCTAATTAACCAAATCAGTAATATATGGATTACGAATTTGGGCCATTAGTCTAATAACAAAACAACGGTCCAGGAAGGGTTTGGGCCGGTTTTATTCATTGAACACAACAGGGTTCGAAGTATAAAATGCGGACTTATGTTATGATGGCACACGTGAGTTCTACGTATATGATCCGGCCCTAATTCTCTTACAAGGTTCACATACTAAGGCCCGTTTTTCTACGTTCGCACTCATATACAATCTAAGTGGTCGGGTGCATAAGACCCATTGAACGATATCAAGTATACAACTTGCACATATAGCATTTAACGACACACACGTGCAACTTAATAACTCTTGTATGATCGTGCAATAAAAACAATGCTGACCTTTGAAATACGGGTTGTCACATCATCCCCAACTTGAAAGAAATTTCGTCCCGAAATTTGACAAGTAAACACAAAAGAGTGAGGTGAGAAGTCAAGATTGTTGCGGATTTTGCTCAGGTGTTACATCATCCCCAACTTGAAGGGGAATTTCGTCCCGAAATTCACTTGTTTCACCCGGTTTAGACTTGTCGTTAGGAAAAAGATGAGGATACTTAAGCTTCATTTGATCCTCCCGCTCCCACGTGAACTCCGGTCCACGTCTTGAGTTCCAACGAACTCTAACAATCGGAATGCGACTATGTTTACGTACCTTGACCTCCCGATCCATGATCTCAATAGGCTCTTCAACAAACTGTAGCTTGTCATCAATCTTGAGCTCTTGAAACGGTGCAACTAGTGTTTCGTCAACCAAACACTTCTTCAACTGTGAAACGTTAAAGACATCGTGAACATTACCCAACTCAGCAGGTAACTCAAGCTTGTAAGCGACTTTACCGATCCGCTCCAGGATTTTGAATGGCCCAACGTATCGCGGATTAAGCTTGCCACGCTTCCCGAAACGTACAACACCCTTCCACGGTGAAACTTTCAGCATAACACGATCACCTACTGCAAACTCTAACGGTTTGCTATGCTTGTCAGCGTAGCTCTTCTGGCGGTCTCGCGCTGCTGCCATGCGATTCCTGATCTGAACAATCTTTTCCGAAGTTTCTAGTACAAGCTCAGGGCCCGTAATCTGACTGTCTCCCACTTCGGCCCAACAGAGAGGAGAACGGCATTTCCGCCCGTACAATGCCTCGAACGGAGCTGCCTTGATACTAGTATGGTAGCTGTTGTTGTAGGAGAACTCTATCAACGGCAAATGTTTCTCCCATCCTTTCCCAAAATCAATCACGCATGCCCGCAACATGTCTTCAAGCGTCTGAATGGTGCGCTCACTCTGACCATCCGTCTGTGGGTGATAAGCAGTACTCATGTCGAGGCGTGAACCGAACGATTTGTGCATAGCCTGCCATAACTCAGAAGTAAAACGCGGATCTCGATCTGAAATGATAGAAGTTGGTACCCCGTGCCTAGATACAACCTCCTTAAGATACACTGCTGCCAGCTGTGAATACTTATCTGTTTCCTTGATTGCCAGAAAGTGTGCTGACTTCGTGAGACGGTCGACAATCACCCAAATAGTATCGTTCCCAGCCTGCGTTCTCGGTACTCCCGTAACGAAATCCATGGCGATTTGTTCCCATTTCCACATGGGTATCTCTGGCTGCTGGAGTAGACCCGAAGGTTTCTGGTACTCTGCTTTGACTCTAGCACAGGTCAAGCACTTACTCACGTATGTTGCGATGATAGCTTTCATATTCGGCCACCAATACAAGACTTTGAGATCCTGATACATCTTATCAGATCCCGGGTGAACAGAGTATCGAGACTTATGTGCTTCATCCATCACAAGTTCGCGGAGATCGCCAAATAGAGGAACCCATAATCTCCCCATAAAATAGTAAATGCCATCAGACTTTTGCTCGAACTTCTTGTTCATACCACGCAAACTCTCTGCTTCAATGTTTCCAACCTTTAAGGCCTCGACCTGAGCTGAATGAATCCGTGTGGGTAAATCAGAGTGAATAGTAAGCTGTAGAGCACGAACACGCTTCGGCTTCGTTTCCTTGCGGCTAAGAGCATCTGCTACAACGTTAGCTTTACCTGGGTGATACTTGATGGCACACTCGTAATCATTGAACAACTCTACCCAACGACGCTGACGCATATTCAATTCTTTCTGGTCGAAGATATACTGAAGGCTCTTGTGATCAGTATAGATGGTGCATTTCGTGCCGTACAGATAATGCCTCCAAATCTTCAGTGCAAAGACTACTGCTCCAACTCCAAGTCGTGCGTCGTGTAGTTTTTCTCGTGTACTTTCAACTGACGAGAAGCATAAGCTATCACCTTCTCGCGTTGCATCAACACGCAACCGAGACCCTGAATCGAAGCATCACAATAAACCACAAAATCCTCGGTACCATCTGGTAGAGATAGAATTGGCGCGCTGCATAATTTTTGTTTCAAAAGCTGGAAAGTATCCTCCTGTTTCGTTCCCCAAGAGTAAACTACCTTCTTCTGTGTTAATGAGGTGAGTGGCTGAGCAATCTTCGAGAAGTTCTGAATAAAACGACGATAATACCCTGCTAGACCGAGAAATTGCCGCACCTCCGAAGGATTCCTTGGTGCCGCCCAATTTCTAATGGCGTCGATCTTGGAAGGATCCACATGTATGCCCATCTCATTAACTATATGCCCCAGAAAATGTACCTCCCGTATCCAAAAATCACACTTAGAAAATTTCGCGTACAACTGCTCCCTCCTCAGGAGTTCTAGGATAAGGCGTAGATGCCGCTCATGATCCTCCTTGTTCTTGGAATAAATTAGGATGTCGTCGATAAAAATGATAACGAAGTCGTCGAGGTATGGCTTGCACACGCGGTTCATGAGATCCATGAAGACCGAGGGTGCGTTGGTCAACCCGAATGGCATAACCAAGAACTCATAGTGACCGTATCGCGTCCGAAACGCTGTTTTGGGAACGTCTTCCTCTCTGACTCGCACCTGATGATATCCCGACCTTAAGTCGATTTTTGAATAAAAACTTGACCCTTGCAGCTGGTCAAACAGGTCGTCGATACGAGGTAAAGGATAACGGTTCTTAACCGTCACCTTGTTGAGCTCGCGATAATCTATACACATCCGAAAAGACCCATCCTTCTTCTTCACAAATAGAACTGGGGCTCCCCAAGGGGAAGAGCTAGGTCGGATTAAACCCCTATCCAACAGCTCTTGGAGTTAGTCTGACAATTCCTGCAACTCCCCTGGCGCAAGACGGTATGGCGCACGAGCAACCGGGGCTGCCGCTAGGGCGAGGTCGATCTGGAATTCCACCTGACGATGTGGAGGTAAACCAGGGAGTTCCTCAGGAAATACGTCAGGATATTCACGAACAACTGGAAGATCCTCAATCTTCCTTTCATCAGACTGTGAATCAGTGACAAGGGCTAAAATAGCAGGATAGCCCTTACGCAGATACTTCTGAGCCTTCATTGCTGAAACAATACTAACTGGGGTCCCACTGCGATGACCCTGAACCGATAAAGATTCTCCACCAGGAAGGGGGACACGTACGATCTTCTCCTTACAGAGAATCTCCGCCTGATACTTGGATAACCAGTCCATACCGACAATCACGTCGAAGCTTCCAAGAGTAATGGGAAGTAGGTCAATGTCGAATACTTGACCCAGAAGATCGAGTTTACACCCAACTAGGACATGCGAAGCTTCGATTGTTTTACCATTTGCTATCTCTACAATGTGTTTCATTACGAGAGGTGTAGGACTTAACCCTAATTGAGAACTGAACCCCAAAGACACGTAACTCCAATCGGCACCAGAGTCAAATAAAATAGAAGCAAATACACCGTTTACTGAAAACGTACCAGTAACCACGTTGCCGTCGTTCCGCGCTTCCCCCGCTCCTAACACAAACCCGCGCCCACGCGCAACGTTACCCCCATTGTTTCCCGCATTGTTATTCCCGTTGTTACCCCCTGTGTTCTGCTTCAGCTGAGGGCAGTCTCGCTTGAAGTGCCCCTCGGCCCCACACTGATAACACCCTTTTTGAGTACCCTGGTTCTGCTGAGTCTGTTGTCTACCCGACTGCTGTGATGGCTGCTGCTGAGCTGGAAGTGTAGCCCTACAATCCCTAGCCACGTGCCCTGATCGGTTACACCGATGACAAACCCGAGCACATTGTCCCTTGTGATGATAGTTAAACTTGTTGCACAAAGGTAACTTCCCTGCATATGATCCCTGCCCTGACTTGTTACTCTGGTTTTGATTCACTGATGATGACTGGCTGAAACTGCGGTTGCTGCCAGTATCCGTCTTCTTCTGAGGCTGTGCAGAGTTGGACCCCTTGTCCATATCGTTCCACTTACGCTTGCTATCAGTAGCAGGTGCAGTGGAAGTAGTAGTGGCTGTAGTAGTACTTGAAATACGTGGTGGTAGTGAATTGCTCTCCACCTCTTGATCAACGATCTTGTGAGCCAAACAGACAATCTGAGTTAAGTTATTAAGGTTAGCCGCAGTAACCAATCCCTTCACCCGTGGAGGTAATCCCTTGATAAACAACTCAATTCTTCGAGACATAGGTCGTGACAAATTCGGACACATGTCAGCCAACTCATACGACCGCTTCACGTATGCTTCAATCTCGGATCCCACCATTTTCAGATCATAATACTCATTTTCTAATTTCTGTATTTCATCACGAGGACAATATTCCTCCCTCATCAGCTCCTTAAAGTCGTCCCATGTAGTGGCGTTCGCCGCCTCAATGCCCAACAGCTGAACCTGGGCATTCCACCATGTCAGGGCACCATCCTCGAGCGTGCCCGCAGCATACTTCACTCTGTCCCCAACCGGACAGTTACACATCGCGAATACGGACTCTGCCTTCTCGAACCAGCGCAAGAGTCCTACAGCCCCTTCAGTCCCACTGAAGGTCTGCGGCTTGCAATCCATGAAGGTTTTAAACGTGCAAACAGGTGGGTGAGGCGGATTTTGTGGCGCCGGCTGACCTATTAATGAGAGAAAATATGACAACAAGTAAGACTCAAGCATGCGACTCAAGGATAAAGAATGTTTGGTACACATCGTACCAGCCTGATAAGCCGCTAAGGCTTCAGCCACACGAGTGTTAATGAGATCGGTTAACTCAGCCTGAGTCATAGCAATATGGCCACGTCCACCACCGCGGCCTCCACCACGTCCACCATTACGTCCGCCACGTCCGCTCATGATGATTCTATATATATGATAAAAGGAAAAAATTCAACATGCAAGTACAAGTAAGAGGCAAGCATTACTATGATCTCCACAGATTTCTACGTTCTAGCATAACATTAACTGACATAGCGGAATCCTTTTCACACTTGTTAAGTTTCACTGGTACTCACATGCACCCCACATTATTATTATGTGTGCACCCACAATAATAATCCAATTTGCATGTTCATCTCAGCTCCACTCAATTCATGTTAGAAATGTTCCCTGAATTCAAGCAACACAGTAGATGACACCACAACACAGATTATGAAAGTTCAAGGAAAAGTTGTACTCTGAAAACACGTAATGTGGGCTATTATCATATGAGTTCATACTGTTGTGCCAAGTGTGCATTCACATGTACTGTTTTCTAATAGCAAATACTAGAAATAATGTGCAGTGGTAAACAAGAGACGAACCTCGCAGTCTGGAGCTGAGTGTCATGGTCGATTTCGGATCAGTTCAGTTATAGTCTGGTTTTGTAAAACATTTTAAAACCAAGTTCACTATAACCAGTGGCTCTGATACCAACCTGTCACACCCTTAAATTACCACCTAGGGAGTGTCCCTGTTAGGCGTGTGACCACTAGTAATGAGCCACCGATTACATTGAAACCATAAGCTTAAAATAACGTTTCATCATTTAAAAGTAATAAAATCCAATCATAAGTAATTCAAAAACCATCAAGTTCAGCGGAAGCGTTAACGTAACATAATGTAAATATTTTCTAAACATCCACAGTAAATAAATGTTTGATAGATGAACCCATTAATGCAACCATGACCACTCACGCCCTCCAGCCAGCAAGTTCCTGTTCCCAAGTACCTAACGACCTGCGAGCATGTAACAAGTGTATCAGACAAAGCTGGCGAGTTCACAGTTTTTAGAAAACGTTTGTTACCAGTTTTATGTAAAACAGTTCACTGACAAATGCAAGTAATATTGTTAATATCTCAATTCCGAACAAGACGACTCCTGAAATACATGACTGCCCTTCCCACGTACTCCTATCTAGTACTGGGCCACGACTGGGTCATTAGTTCACATCTGTCCTATCTAGGAGCGGTGTGAGGGTGCCAAACCTAAGTAGCGCTACCAACTAATACCCGTTACCCTCCAGGTAACATAATAAGGGACTTACAAAGATGATAGGTGAGAATATTAACCAATATACCCGTTTTTACCCAAAAGACTTATCCCTCCACGGGATACCCACTGACTGTCCCCAACCACTGGGACGCATGCTCGAATGTAGTGAACTCACCTTTGGTTTGCTAACCTAGGTTTATCTACGTTACACTACTTGTTCCAGATGGATCAAACACGTCCTAGCATGAGTACCAATCAGTCATAAGCACAAAGGGCACGTATTCTACACACATACTGCACTTGTAGCGTACGCATATTGCACATATCATTAATCAAGTTACATTAGTAATTCATATGACATACCAGTGCATTATCATCATATAATCACATAACGAGTAGTGGATTCAACTATACGTTCACCTTACAAGTCTACACCTCACAAAACTCATAACAGTTAGCCTCGCATCATAGTTTCATATTCGGAATTTGACATATAACTCTTCACACCTATATGAAAGTAATGCGCAACAGTACACGTAATCACATTTGACATCCTACACATGAAGTCTAGTCTCACATAATTGTTTAACATGACCCGAAGGCCCAAACGGTTGTACAATCCCCATGATCTCCGGCCCAACTCCCCGTGTGCGACCTGGTATGGTGTGTAGCCTGTTAAGGGCTTGTGGCCTTGCATATAACCAGCCCAAGTCATCAGGATGTAGTCACACTCGGCCCACCGTACTTCGGTCCAATCAAAGCAACAGGGGCAGCCGATTGAAACAACCATTCCTTTATCTTAAATATGTTTATATATCATAACAATTCTCCATTAATGGCATGATTATATCATTCTAATTGGACCGATTAATGCCACAAGTGGATTGGACCAACCCTATTTAGTGCATTCTCTTTTATCTTTACATGTGCCATCAAAAGAATCCAATTATTATACTATAATACATGATGATAACTACCCAACAATTCTGTAGTACGAATTCAAAATCCATTATGCACCAATCACACTTTGTCAATCATGGCCATTATAACATATTCCATGCATGTAATATGTTTTCTGACATTTCATTAATTGCCCTGAAATGGCTTGGTCACATGGGCCGCCATGTACATGTATTATGGCCGACCCTTGTGCTCCAATTCCTAATGCCATTGGACCACAATCAATAGTGACATCATGTATTTTTCATATCCACTAATATGCATGACATCAATACAGTTTATCCTACCAAGTTTACATATCAATTCAACAATATCATTATTAACTCACATCTTAGCACAGAACTTACATGAATACATGTAAAAGAAATCTGATCGATTAATAAATAGCCACACCAATTACGCATACATTATCTCACATCATGAAAGATCATTAGTTGAGAGCCACTAACCGAAATTATAATTAATCAGAATGAAGTCTTCGAACAGGGGGGGGTCTGCTATGCCGTCGCCACTCAGAATAAGAGGTAGGGTTTGGTTTGTTGTGTGCGTTACCAGTTACATACACATACGTATATAGATATGGAGTTTGGGCCGGTAGTCTAATTAACCAAATCAGTAATATATGGATTACGAATTTGGGCCATTAGTCTAATAACAAAACAACGATCCAGGAAGGGTTTGGGCCGGTTTTATTCATTGAACACAACAGGGTTCGAAGTATAAAATGCGAACTTATGTTATGAAGGCACATGTGAGTTCTACGTATATGATCCGGCCCTAATTCTCTTACAAGGTTCACATACTAAGGCCCGTTTTACTACGTTCGCACTCATATACAATCTAAGTGGTCGTGTGCATAAGACCCATTGAACGATATCAAGTATACAACTTGCACATATAGCATTTAACGACACACACGTGCAACTTAATAACTCTTGTATGATCGTGCAATAAAAGCAATGCTGACCTTTGAAATACGGGTTGTCACAGTTATGATTACCGACTGTTAGATTTCCTCTCAGTCCTCTA
The DNA here is from genome assembly GCF_002127325.2 of Helianthus annuus. Taxonomy (NCBI): domain Eukaryota; kingdom Viridiplantae; phylum Streptophyta; class Magnoliopsida; order Asterales; family Asteraceae; genus Helianthus; species Helianthus annuus. Next base: position 171,311,682 of record NC_035449.2, on the reverse strand, counting down.
ACGACTCTAAAAGTGCCCTAATACGACTATCTACCTCTCAGCGCGACAATCTAAGGCAATTCTAGGTCCTGACTTGGTTTACTAGACACAAATGCAATTAGGGAACTAACGTCGACTTCTCTCAAAATCTAAATTAGCTATATACTGCATCGCGACCTAATAACTAACTAGAGCCTCTCATCGACAAGTTAAGCAGAATATTTACTTCTAATTATATTTTAATTACTGTTTCTAAGGCTATCGGCCGATTTACCCAAAGATCACCCGAACCCGCAAGGATGCAAATAATCAACATAGATCTATTATGTGAAAGACATCCACCAAAATCTATGTGAAACAGTAACAATCCACAATCAAAAGTAAATACGCACACACACCAAATCAGAAAATCTAGAACACGTTACTTTCGAAGTCAATCCATAATCAATTCAATAAAAACCGTTAAAAGATCCATAAGTAAATTAAACCATCATCAAATCTAGGTAGTATCTAAAGTCTAGCCAAGAAACATGATGTTCAAAGCAAACAAAACAAGTTCAAAACAAGAATTCATCATAAAGTATCGAAAACGCGAAAATAAGAAACACCGGGAGATAAAACCCGAAAGATCTTCACTCTCACGATCCAAGCTTCAACCGGATGATTCCCGTTCGGCAAAATACTCCAGAATGCTCAAAATCACCTCCGAAATTCGTCCTAGGGTTTCTTGATTCGTATTCAGAGTTGTGTTCGGTTTCTTTTTCTTCAATCCAACAAAACCCTAATTTTCTCCGGATTTCATACCCCTCGCGTGACGCCTAGGGGGGGTCACGTCACGCGGCGCCTCCAGTATATATTTTTTTATTCTTATCAGCTTCCGGCTCTTCCCGACGCGCGTACGAATCCCGATTTTCTTCCAAACTGCTCGGTTTTGCTCGTTTTTCAACACTTTAAGCTACGGGACCTGAAATCAAAGCTTAACGTCAGCAGTATCGCAGTTCTACCTAAACTAGACTCTAAACGACTGAAAACTGACCGAAATATACACTATAAACATATGTACTTTGCAGTACATCAAACATCCCCACACTTACTCTTTTTTCGTCCCCGAAAAAGAATTATGCAACGGAATCAGAGATAAATATTCACTTGGGTCGAAAATTATAGGTATAATTAATTAAAACCAAGGCTTACGTTAGCTGCGATTGCGAATATACTTTATCCACTTTAAACCCGAATCCAATCCCAAACCCTTATCATGTGAATTTTGTTGGTACATTAATGTCTATCGCCTCCGTCATCTCAGTTCGTAGCAGAAACAGAAGAACTATAGTGTTTACAATGTAATATCTTGTTACTAAAGGCAAGGTGGCATTATTGTAAATAAGGAAAGATTCCTTATCACCTTTGGCCTATAAATAGAAGCCTTAGGCTTTTAGTTAGAAACTTTTGCCATTTTGATCTTTGGAGCTTAGAAGTTAGAGAGAGAAGCTAGACAGAGAAAGTAGAGAGAGAAAGGCAAAAGGTGATTCACGGTTCTTGTATCTTTTTAGATCTATCAAAGAATCACGTTAATAGTACGTCTCGTGTGTTTCGGTTTTGCTCGTACACGGATTCCGCACGTCGTACGAGTTCATACGCAATCGTTTCGGAGTCAAACCAGTCCTAACAAGTGGTATCAGAGCAGGAGCTCGATTGCACAGATCAAACGCACGAATTCGCACAGAAATCCTTCAGATTCAGAGTCGAATTTACTCAGATTTGTCAAATTTCTTCATACTTTCTTGTTCTTCACGTTTTTATCTGAAAATTGTAAAATTAACAGTGTTTTTACGGTTGAAATTGGATGAAATTTTGATATGTTGTGCGCCTATATCTGATCTATGATCCTACAAATTTTCAGGTCAAAATTCCAAGCCGTTTGAGAGAAATCTGCGTTTTTGTGAACTTTTTGCTGAAACCGTTCGTCAAACTGTTCATCAGTTCTTGTTCGATCGAACTAGCAACTCGTTCGAACAGGTCACTCGATCGAATAGGATTTTAGTTCGAACAGGAATTTTGGTTCGAACAGGAATTTTGGTTCGAACAGGAATTTTGGTTCGAACAGGAATTTTGGATCGAACAGGAATTTTGGATCGAACAGGAATTTTGGATCGAACAGGAACTTTGAATCGAACAGCATATTAGTGCACTTCAATCGAACAACTGTTCGATCGGCTAGAAAGTCCCACTCGAACAGCAATACCTTCCTACTCGATCGAACAGTATCCCTCCCACTCGATCGGCTAGTATATCATTCCTGCTCGATCGACTAGCATTCATTTTCACCCGATCGGCTAGCAAACCCCCATCCGATCGGTTGATAATAATCAAATTGAGAAAGTATTTTAGAATTGATTTGGATCATATAAATTTTTAAATCATATCAAATCAATTAACTTTCAAAATCAAGTTTGTTAAAAGTCTTTGAACTAATCGGTTGTTTACATAATTCATTCAGGTGTTTACTCAAAGTTCAAAACTATGGCTGAGGAATTTTATAACACGTTTTTCAACGCATTCACATCTGAATCATCCGAAGTTACAACTGTTACACCAAAAACCATCACAAAGGCAATCAATGAGAACATCAAGCATGATAACTTTTACGGAACGCATTCTAAACCACCAACGCTTGAAAGCATTGAAGATTACACTTGGTGGAAAGAAAGATTTATTAATTGGGCAAAAGCGTATGCACATGAAAGTTGGTTTTGTCTTGAGTACGGATACGAAAAGCCAAAAGATGACAAAGGTGAAGATTTACAGTTCAAAAAATTCTCCAGAGACGACAGAGCAGAATTTGCCGCCGAACAAAGGATGATCGCATTGATACAGTCAGCAATTAGAAACGATATATTTGCATTATTAAATCATAGCGGGACATCCAAATCAGTTTGGGAAGCTTTACGTATTAAAGCTGAGGGTGGCAAACAAATTAAAAAGAACAAAATCGCGCTAATTAAAAAAGAATTTGATCTTTTTGATAGTTTAAAAGGAGAATCGGTGAGGCAAATGATAGAAAGATTTTGTCACCTAAAAATTGAACTCGAAAGATTTGAAATTGCTAAAACAAGAGAAGAAATCATCGATAAAGTGATTGAAGCGTTACCACGAGTTGATCAGTGGCAAACGTTTGTGTTTATTTTGAAAAATGATGATTCATATGATACAATTTCTCTTGATGCATTGTTTGAAAAGATTGAGAGTCATGATCTAGAGCTGCAGAAACAAAGCAAGATGACAGAGTCTTCACGTCAACAGAATGTTGGCTTGTATTACAAAAGTAGTGTACTTTCAGAGAAAGGCGTTGGTTCACCAAAGACAGCATTCATTGGTGAAAAGATGAATGAATCTCAAACAACGTCAACAAGTCATCATTCTGGATATCATTCATCTTCACAAACAAATTCTGAAGACACAGATGAAATTTTGTGCAACATTGCTCTTAAACTGAAGAATTCTCCAGCAATGAGTATCAATGCAGCGAAGCAGCAAATGAGCTTTCTTGCATCTGTCCTGGAATCATATGAAGGTCTGGTAGCTGGAAAAATCGGTAATTCTGAACTGACGAAAGAAGACTACGACCAGATTGATCCAGAGGAGATGGAACTTATTGATATTCGTTGGTGTTTAGCAAGCTGCATTCGGAGAGCTCAAAGATACATGGAAATTACTGGGAAACAATCTCTTGGTGGTCCATCAACAAAGCTTGGATTCGACAAGTCAAAAGTGACCTGCTTCAAATGCAAGCAAAAAGGTCATTTCAAAAGAGAGTGTAAGAATGCAGAAGTTGCTGAAAGAAATGAACGTCCTTTCAATGATGATTATTATCAAAAGGCGATCTACCATCGAAGCAGAGAAGAGCCAAAGTTAATTGAAGATAGACCAAAAACAACTTCAAGAGCTTGTCCTGTCATATATCCTGATGAAGGATATGATTGGTCTCAAATTTGTCCAGAAGAAGATCGAAATGATATTGTTCGCAAAACAGCTCATGGGAAAGCTACGACAGCACCAAGAAAGTTTGCGAATGTTGCTGAAATTAAAGAAGAAAAAGAAGAGAAAACTCGAGAAGAGATCTTGAGTGAGAAAACACATAAAGAAAGAGATGTGGTTTACAGAAGAATGGATGAGATGCAGGAAGAATATGAGAATGCTGTCAGCAACAAACGATGGGACAAGAAGAGAGAGTGTTATTACAACAGAGAAGGAGAACCAGTTGTTCCAAAGAAAGATATAATCTTTGATGATGTTCTTCTTGCTGTCCCGTTGAGAGCTGAATATTACAGAAGAGTGACGAAAGATGATGCATATGTTAAACAATACGAGAAAGATATCTGATATGCTATGCTGTCATGCTTGAGAAAAAGGGATGAAGAGAAAATGAAGAAGAGTGTTGAAGAGATGGTAGTTAATCTGAAGAAGGTTGCTGAAGAAGTCGAAACAGAAGCTGTAAAAATTGAAGCTGTGAAAGAAGTAGAAGTACAGCAAATTGAAGAAAAAGAAATGAAGGATGTCAAGTCAGATGCTGGTGATGTTGGCGAAGAAGTCAGTGTTGAACAAAAGCTGAATGATGCTGAGATGAAGCAGCCAGAGGAAGCTGAAAACACCGAAGTGCCAAACACTGAGGTACATTCTGATTCTAAATTCTTAAAACCATTTGAACAGTGCAAGAAATGCATGGTACCGTGCAGAGCTTGTACAGAAAAAGATGAGCAGTTCAGAATAAAAGAACTGGAATTCACAAAATTCGAAAACATTTTCAAAATTAAATGCAAAGAAATGTTAGAAAAAGAAAAAGTTTTACAAGAAAATGATGAAAAACTTTCAGAAAAATGTAACAAATTAGAAAAAGAAAATGAGGTTTTGAAAGAAAACGTTTTGAAAATGACAAATGAATGTGAACAAAAAGAGATTGCTTGTCAAGAAATGAAAAAGGAATATGATTCAATGAAATTATCATATGAGATTATAAAAGAGTCATATGAAAAAGTGAAAGATGAAATGAAATATGCTCAATCAAGAATGAATTATATGTCTGAAACAACAAAAGAGCTTAAACGAATGTATGCTATAAAACAAGATGTTGTTAATTCCTATATTGAGGATGTTGCTAAGCTAAAGCAACAGATTGTTGATTTAGAACAGGAAAACAACAAGTTAAAAAGTTACCATGTGTCGTCATATGTGCTTGAACGAATTTTCAATATAAAACCGGGTGATGGTGAGTCTGAGCAGAACAAGAAAGGCATTGGCTCAGAGTTTCATCAAGTTCCACCACCGGAAAAGTTTGCATTTTATGATGAGGAAAAGGTCGAAAAAGCTTTCAACATGGTAGACAAATTGCCAGACAACATTGACATAACCTATTCCAAATCTGATGATATTCATGATTCAGAGGTGGTAGGTAAAGTCGTTGAAAGTGTCTTGAACGAAGAGTCGGTTCATACAGGTAAATCTGAATCACATGATGAAGATGAAGGAAATCTTCATGATGCATATCTGAAGAACACAAAATCTGAGAAAAGTTTGAATGATGATTCAAAGGGATTGGTTTATACCATGATTGGATCGGACAAATTATTCTTAGACGTTGTATTCCCGATTCAGAATGTGATTTCAGAAAAGATTGACAAAGTTTTCAAGATGATTGAGATTGAAAAATCTGAAATTCCAAAATTTGCTGGTAAATGTCACAAAACTTTTTATAACAAACCTGGTTACAAGAAGAAAAACATGAAGGCTGGGTTGGGTTATAAAAAGAAACAAAATTGGAATAAAAATAAAACTCCGAATTTTCAGGCAAAAATGAACTTCGTTCACGGAACAAGTTCAGAAGAAGAGAAAGAACTCAAATTTAGACAACAGTCAAATGAAGAGTTTCAGGCCCAGAAAAAGCAACAACAACAGGTCAAAGATGTTTCAAAGAGAACATGCTTTAAATGTGATCAAACAGGACATCTTGCTCGCAAATGTCCAAATCTGAAACCTGTTGGTGTTGAGACGAAAAAGAAGTCTGTTTATGTTCAAAAACAGAAATATGAAGTTGTGAATCAAAAGTCAACCAAGTTTGAATTAAAGCAAACTTGGAAGCCAAAATTGTCAAAGGCTGACTCACAACAAACTTGGAAACCAGTGACACCCGAACTTAGAACAACACAAAGTTGGAAAACAACTGTTGATGCAACAAAACCAAACCAATCTTGGAAACCAAAAGATGTTGTTCAGAGTCCAAATGTTCAAAAAGAGTCACATTTTTACAAACGTGGGACTCCAAAAGGTCAAACATGGAGTGTTAAGAAACATGTTGATTTAGTTAAAAATGAGAAACAAAAACAAATCTGGAAATCGAAAACAGAAACAGAAAGTTCAACTTATGAGGTGAAAAAGGCTGAGGAGTCAATTTCGATTGATTATGATGCAAATTTTCCACCACTTAAGGCTGAAAACTTTAAAATTCAGATTGCTAGAGTCAAGGTTACACCCAAGGCTGGTGAGGCTTGGGTGGATAAAATGTTTGATTGAACAATTTGATTTGCCGGAGCTTCCTTTATCGCGAAGCATGAATCGGCATCCATCTTTATTGAAAAGAAAATTATTGTGTCGTATTTGATAAAATTTGAATGTGCAGGTGTTTCTAAAGAAAATTGAATGTCAATCAAAGGAGAAACGAAGCAGCCTGGCACCGGAAGCTGCTGATCCCTGCAACGGTTAAACAGGGAGTTTGTTTGATTTCTGTACATAAATAAACAATATTTTCAAAAACTCTAAAAATTTAAAAAAAAAAAAAAAATTTTAAAACCAAAAATATGTTTTCATTTTGTCAAAAATTTGAAAATCAAAAATATGTTTGTTTTAAATTTTTCAAAAATACAAAAATTCAAAAATATGATATTTGAATTTGCCGGAACTCCCAGGTTGGTAATTGAGGAGTAGGAATCGGCATCTTTCTTGAGAAATGTTTTATCAAGGACATTAAGTTGTACTTGATTTAACTTTCGAATTTGTTGATGAAAGATCAAGGTGATGAATAAACCCCGTGTGTGAATTAAACAAAACTTATTTTCCGAAAAAAAAACCATTTTGATTAAAACAAACTTAAGTGTTTTGAAATCATAATGGGAAAATAGTTTGTTATCAGGGGAAGTTCTGATTGAATACGCCGAAACCCTCACGGCTGAACAAACATGATTAATTTCACTAGATTGAAAAACAGTTTTCAAACTGTAAAAGATCAATGTGTTGTAAATCATGGGGGTACATCTGCAAATCTATGCATGAGATGCAGAAAATGGATGGCGAGACAAAGCTATCAGTATCAGGTTGTCAAATTTTCTTTAAATGGTTTTGAATTTTAGGGGGAGTAAGAGATATTATTGTCAGAAAATCCAAAAACATTAGAATATTTGAAAAAGCCAAAAACATGATAAAATTCAAAAATTTGAGTTTTGTTGATAAAAGAGGAAATGATAGTACATCAGTGGACTATCACAGCACGCTAAAGAAATGTAATGTCAAATGTGATAAATGGTCTCACTGATGATGTGACGATAGGTTTTCGTACATTTAGTAGATTTATTCGGGATATAAACCTAAAATTTCAAACTTGCGAAATTTGTGGGGAACACTACTTGGATATATAGGTAACCCCTGAAATCTCGTTTGAAAGGTCTCGTATTCTGATATACTAGGTGGTAATACTCTATGATGTCTGGGGTATTATTCCGGGACTTCTGCTGAACGGTAGTTCTGACCTAGTCCTTGGATAATGCTTTGCAGTAAATGCTTGAAACATAGCATTCTAGCCCTCAGTGATTAGACAATAAAATTGATAATCATCTGATGTAGCTAAAAGATTCTCTAAAGGGGACACACCGCAAAGTCAAAATTGATATCTCTCTGCTGAACGGAAGTTCTGACCTGAGATCCCTCAATTCTCGCATTTAAACGCTAATTTATGTACAGACATCATTGTAGTACTCTTGCCTGTAAGACTGAATATTGAGATTCTGGATACGGGAGTATATTCAAGAGGTGGGACACATAAATCGAGCTAAGTTCCTAAAACATCTAAAGCGTATCCTGAATAGATTGAAAATTGTGTGAAAATTTAAGAGGACAACTATATCGTTAATCGAGGTGAATCGTTTAGAACTTAAAATGATTAAAGCTTAACGGTGCTAGTGATTTGTTTCAAAAACTGATATGATCCTCTTACACGAACTCAAACAAAAATATTGTCTGTAAATATGTTTGTACATATTTCTTTACTGCTTTATATTTTCAGAAAAATACAAAAAGATTTTGATTTACGTTTTATTTTCGACAACCGATGTCTGAATGTTGTGTTTCAAAATCTAAGTATGCTAATCGTGTTTCTGGAAATAAATCAAGTTCATTAATTTGAAACTTGAAGGTTTTTAAAATTTAAAATCAAAATTCAAAAACAGTTTGTGATATCTCCTAGGCCATTAATTTGGACTTGGATGATCAACCGTGAAGGATTTGGATGCTCATATTGTTAAAATCTTAAAAGAGTCAGTTTTTCGATTTGGATTCTTTAACGCTGTCAAATCTATAAAGCATTTTGATAGGGGGAGAGTGTCAAGATAATCCTGGATATATTCATATTATTATATCTTAAAGCCAGAATCTTGATTTAGAAAGTTTAAAGAGCCAGATTACGATTTCTGGATAATCTCAAAACATTGTCACTTATAAACGTATGAGTGTTGCAGATGTTATTCCAGACTACGATCCCGACAGCCGAGTCTGAGGGGGAGTCTGAAGACGAGCTCAATGCTAACGGAAGCGTGTAAGGAGCCAGGTATCGTTCCTGAAAGAGCTTGTATCTGGAAAGCCAGGTGTCGATCCCAAAGCACGGAAGCTTGTCGAAAGGGGGAGCCTGAAGTATTTACCGAAAGGGGGAGCTAAAGCTGAAGACAGATCCACCGGAATTATATTCAAGCTAATGAGAGAGAAAGAAAAGAAAAGAAGCTACGAGTCTGAATGATTGAGATTGACTGCGGCAATATCCAAGGGGGAGTCTGTTGGTACATTAATGTCTATCGCCTCCGTCATCTCAGTTCGTAGCAGAAACAGAAGAACTATAGTGTTTACAATGTAATATCTTGTTACTAAAGGCAAGGTGGCATTATTGTAAATAAGGAAAGATTCCTTATCACCTTTGGCCTATAAATAGAAGCCTTAGGCTTTTAGTTAGAAACTTTTGCCATTTTGATCTTTGGAGCTTAGAAGTTAGAGAGAGAAGCTAGAGAGAGAAAGTAGAGAGAGAAAGGCAAAAGGTGATTCACGGTTCTTGTATCTTTTTAGATCTATCAAAGAATCACGTTAATAGTACGTCTCGTGTGTTTCGGTTTTGCTCGTACACGGATTCCGCACGTCGTACGAGTTCATACGCAATCGTTTCGGAGTCAAACCAGTCCTAACAAATTTAATTTAAGTGCGGTCAATCCACCTAGGGTCTCACACTAGAATCAACAGTCCACCTACTCCCGCCTCAAGCTTATAGGACTAAAAGAACGATCATTTGACCAATTCCCAACCGTCTTATATCAAAACCAAGAGAGTTTACAATCAAACTTTTTCCTTTTTTTTCGTTCATTCGTGAGACTAGACGGTGCTTTCCCTAGCCAAGAGGCAATCCGGCTGTAGAGTCGCTATCCCCAACCACAGATTACTTAGGTTTCGGTACTTATTTATTTATTCTTTTTTTTTAGCACGGTCAATTTCACACACCCTAGAGGTAATTTGGCTGTAGAGTCGCTATCCCCAACCACAAACTACATAGGAATGCATTACTTTCATTTAGTTTCTAGCCCACTTTTTATTCTATTTTTTTTTATGATAAAAAACTCTAACGGTTTTAACTTATAACGGTGCCCCTTATACAATTATTGGCGGTTTTAGTTTCCCATATCTCCCAGGCGAAAACCCACTAGCGGACCGACAAGTAAGGTATATTAGCTCAAAGGGACTTAAAACCAAACCCGGGCCTACCCACATATCCCTAACTAGACGCAAGCTCGATTTATTTAAATCTCATATTATTATTATTCGAACCCAAGCAAAAATTTTCTTTTCTATCATTTTCCGCTTTATTTTGCAAACTTCTTTTTATTTCGAAAGACATTTTCTGATTTTTCAATTTTTTTTTATATTTTTTTTTAATTTTTTTTTAATTTTTTTTAATTAAGACTCGATTATGTACATGTAAGACTCGATTATGTACATGTAAGACTCGATTATGTACATGTATTCCCATCCCCACACTTAGAGATTGCATTGTCCCTAATGCAAGAACGAAAACACGACTCGACACTACCTAAAACTACGAAAAAAATAACGAACTAACTAACTAGACTAGACGACGAAATAAAAATAAAAATACAACAACAAAAAGAAGGAAAATGACTTAACTCAGTATGTGAGACTGTCAAAGTGCCAGTCGTTTCCACATAGGCCCTCCAATACCGAACGTGCTCAGCAAACAATACCAAACTCTCTCTCACACGAACGGAAAGCGGCTCCAAATCATCAACCTAACATAAGTACCATACCAAGCATACTTCTACAAACGTTCATCGTAGCAACATCCCAAGTTCAAAAAGAAAATAAAAATATGTCTAACAGATACAACCATATCGAACTACAGAAACAGCATAAATAAAATAAAACATGAAAGGATATATATGCTGCTGCAGTCTGCCACATCACTCCTCCTCAGAATCCTCCTCCATCTGCTGCGTGCCTGACCCACCAGCCTGCTGCCACCCGAACTGACCACTATAAGCATACCCACTCTGACCTCCCCACTGGTCATACTCCGGATACTGACCGTAAACATACGGGGTCTGCTGCTCGCCTCCATAAACTGGTGGAGGTAGTAATCCTGCAAAGGGTGGGGGTATCGGAGCATTAAGTGACATACCCGACATCGTGTACCTAAGCATGTCATCCTGTCGGTGGTGGCTCTGCATGGTCCACTGGTGGTCAACCCGCATCCTGCTCTCCATCTGATCAACCCTCTGCTGCATGTAGTCAAAAGCAGCCTCAGGAGTGAACGGGTCGGGTCTCGGCGGTCTAACTGGCTGTGGTGGTGGAATCTCACGCCTCTGTCGAGGCGCCGGCTGTCGTGGCGGAGGAGCACCAACCTCGAAGTTCCACTCTGGTGGATCCGAGTGTGTAAGAATACCTGCCAACTGTAGGTTCGCAACATCCCATCGAACCGTTGGCATACCCACATTCATCTGCTCAGTCTTGTACTTTGTAAGGGCCCGGATATTCTTTGCCAACCTAGCTATGTAAGGGCCTAGATCCATAGCAGCCCTTTTACCTCCCCGACGAGGCCTATTGAACGACCACGTAAAGAAACTAGCCAAGTTCCAGTTCCGCTTCTCCACCATACACATCAATGCGAAAATATCCAACCAATTCGCCTTGTTTTCCCCCGACTTCCTCGCTACAACTGTCGTCGCCAACATCTTCAAAATATACCTGTATATAGGATCACGAACCGATGTAATAAGGTTCGTACGCGAGAATGGTTGAGACGCAATTGTATCCCAAAATCTTTCCAAATCCACTGAATTCAAACACTTGGGCCGAGGGTGATTAAACACACCCCTTAAACCATTAATGAACTCCTCCGTCGCTACTTCTTCCGGAGAGTACAAACCCAACGCCACTCCAAACTGAGGTATGGTCATCTCATAAAGATTTCTACCCAAAGAAAACGACACCGCATTAGCTTCAGAAAAAGCACCCTCTTTGTGATGGAAGGTACAATGAAACTCGATAGTAAGCTCAGTATATTGCGTCTCGTCACAAGCATCCATAGCCATCCTCAACCTCGGTCCTAACAACTCTGCCACCCGCTCACTTGCCCCCATACTTTGCAACCATTCCCAGTCTATGACACGATGCTCCAGAGTCTGAGTTACCACATACTTTTTGAGCTTTACCCTTTCTTCGGTATCTTCTTCAAAATCCAACATCGGATGATCAACCAACCTTTAAATCCGGGCATACACTCTCCTGTCATTCCCATGATACTTAATTTTTCTTTTCCTTGGGTTTGACGAGGAACCTGCACCTGACATGATCTGCAAAACAAGAAATATTCGACAAGAAAAAAACAATGCAGATTGTTAGTATCACAAGCTATTTTTGGTATTTTTAATTTTTTAATTTTTTTTTGAAATAAAAAACATTTAAAAAAAATAGCCGTATAGCATTTCATTCGCGGCTAATTTCGAAAATATGGGTTACCGTTTACAAAAGCTTAAGTTACACATCATTCTACCCGAATGGAGATTGAGTACGGGCAAAAAGTTGTGAACTTGTACATGCATATAAGTAAACCCGACACTAGACTCAAACTACTATCCTAAAGACACTTCTAAACTCAACGACTCGAACGACCTACGACTCAATGTACATTATCTCCTCCCGGCACTTTAATTGTCCTCAATTAAGCTTAAGTGCCAAAGTATCCCCACACTGGAGGCGAACACACGTGAGAGTTTGACATTTTAAACCTTGACACAACTTTGGTGGCAACAAAATCTGTTTAGCAAACTAACTTCATTTGCAAAAATCAGTTCAAAAACTTATTTTTTTAGCAACAATTCATAGTTATACCAAACAAACCCATAAAGCTCAAACGTGATGCCTAGTAGTACAAACATACCCCACAAGTGTTAAACACCCTCAAGCAAACCAACCCGAACCATCCACAGACCCTATTTGTATGTAAACATCCAAACATAGCCACCCGCATACCACTAACATGAGAACAAGGTCAAAAAATTCTAACTTTAAGACCCTACACAAACCCTAAAACCAAGACAAGACTGACCCGACACTAAAACAAAGCAATAAAGCTACCTACTAGTGAGAAATCACAGAAAACATACCTTGGAATCGGATTGAACAAGAAAAATGAAGTCTTGAACTTTTTGCACACGAATTTGCCCAAAAACGTGAAAATGGAGTGCGAAATCAGGTGAAATAGATGGTTAAGATTGTGGGGAATGTGATTGTGGTGAATTAGGAAGAAGAACGGAGTGATTTGGTGAAGAAATGAGTGAGTTATGGTGATTTTAGTGCAATTTCGCGTTCTAGGGTTTGGAAAAAGGGAAAGGAACAAATGCAGTGAACAGGGTCAAAAGAAACGAATTTAAAAGGTTCAACAAGGCGTCGCATGACGCGGTGGGGGTCCCTGGGGGGCCTCGCGTAACGCGGCGTATCCGAGAAAATTTGTTTTTGAACCTTTACCCCTCGCGTGACGCGAAGGGGCTAGGCGTCGCGCGAGGCATCGTTTTTCACAGAATGTTTCGTCCAAAAATTTGTTCCATGCCTTAGAAATTTTTTTGAAAGTTTCCCAACCCATCCAAAACCCTCAAAAATGTTTCTAAGTGTCCAAGACACTTACCTGGGACCTCTTTTCTCATGCCTTCTCCGTTACGTATCGGCGATGAAACCTGCAAAATTCTCAACAACACAAAACAAACACCGAAAAAACTACGAAAAACTACGAAAAACACGAAAAATTAAGAAATTTACAAACGGTACATACTCTACACGCGAAGCTTTTCGCGCTCACTGTTCGGCAAAGGTAGGTGGGTCCTCTAGAGGAATTTCTTCCTCTTCAGTAGTATCAATAGGACCTCCCAAGTAATGTTTCAGTCTATGGCCGTTTACCTTCCACACACCTTTGTCGACCTCATCGTATAGCTTAACCGTGCCGTATGGAAACACTTCTTTCACCACATACGGGCCACTCCACCTCGATTTCAATTTTCCTGCTATCAATTTCAACCGTGAATTGAACAAAAGTACTTTGTCACCTACCTTAAAATCTTTCAAACCTCTCAACCGCCTATCATGCAATGCCTTGGTTTTCTCCTTGATACTCCATGATCTTTCATAAGCGGCATCCCTCAATGCTTCCAACTCATGAATCTGGAAGAATCTCCTCCTTGCGGCTTCGGTAAGGTCAAGGTTTACGGTTTTTAATGCCCACAATGCCCTATGCTCTAATTCTACCGGAAGATGGCAAGCTTTGCCATACACGATCATAAAGGGTGTTGTGCCTAACGGTGTCTTATAGGCGGTACGGAATGCCCACAAAGCGTCGTCGAGCTTTTCCGACCAATCCTTTCTACTTTTTCCTACCGTTTTCTCTAAGATTCTCTTCACCCCTCGGTTAGCATTCTCTACTTGGCCACTAGTTTGCGGGTGGTACGCGGTAGAAAGACGATGAGTGACACCGTAGCGTGCAAGTGCCTTTTCCATGGCGGAATGCAAAAATGCGTGCCACGGTCACTTATGATAGCTTTAGGGACTCTGAAACGCGTAAACAACTTCTTAAGGAATCTCACCACCACTCGGGCATCATTGGTGGGCAAAGCTTGAGCTTCGACCCACTTCGAAACGTAGTCAATGGCCACGAGGATGTACCTATTCCCACTAGAGGATGGGAAAGGTCCCATGAAGTCAATGCCCCATACGTCAAAGATTTCCAAGACTTGGATGGGATTTTGAGGCATTTCATCCTTGGATGAGATGTTGCCGGTACGTTGGCAACGGTCACAAGTCCTAACAAACTCTACAGCATCCTTAACTACCGTTGGCCAATAAAACCCACTATCAAATACCTTTTGTGCCGTCACATTCTCCCCGTGATGGCCTCCCGTTAAACCCTCGTGCACATGTCTAAGGATGTCTAAACCATCCTCCTTTGAAACGCATCTCCTAAGCACTCTATGTCCACCTATCCTAAAGAGGTAAGGGTCGTCCCAAATATACTTCCTAGCCTCCCTAAGAAGCTTTTTCTTTTGTTGGTAGGACATACCCCTCACAAGATCTCCGGTTGCCAAATAGTTTGCCAAATCCGAGAACCATGGCAAACCCTCTACCTCGGCACTAACAAAATCTATGGTTTCGTGGGGAAAGGTATCTCCTATGGAATCCTCACGAACCTCCTCTCTCTTTGGATCCTCTAATCTTGACAAGTGGTCGGCGGCCACGTTTTCCGCTCCTTTTTTATCCTTAATTTCTATGTCAAATTCGGAGAGCAAAAGAATCCATCTAATAAGACGTGGCTTTGCATCTTTCTTTTGGAAAATAAATCGCAAAGCGGAATGGTCGGTGAACACGGTGGTTTTAGAAAGCACGAGATATGAGCGAAACTTATCAAACGCAAACACTACGGCTAAGAGTTCCTTTTCCGTCGTGGTATAGTTCTCTTGAGCATCGTTTAGAGTTTTGCTTGCGTAGTTGATCGGATGAAAGTGTTTATCAACTCTTTGACCTAGGACCGCACCTACGGCATAATCGCTTGCGTCACACATGAGCTCGAAAGGTAAGCTCCAATTGGGCGAAACAAGTATCGGGGCACTAACAAGTTTTTCTTTCAAGAAGTCGAACGCCTTGATGCACTCCTCGTCGAAGACAAAAGGTACATCCTTCTCTAAAAGCCTAGTCATCGGGCGTGTGATTTTGGAAAAATCCTTTATAAAACGCCTATAAAAGCCCGCATGACCTAAAAAGCTCCTAACGGACTTAACACTAGTAGGTGGAGGCAATCTACTTATGGTATCTATCTTGGCCCTATCCACCTCTATGGCCTCTCTCGACACCTTGTGTCCTAACACTATCCCCTCCGTCACCATAAAGTGACACTTCTCCCAATTCAACATAAGATTTGTCTCTATGCACCCCTTAAGCATCCTATCAAGATTAGAAAGACATTGTTCAAAATTGGTGCCATAAACCGAGAAGTCATCCATGAAAACCTCCATGGAAGTCTCAAGCATGTCTTGGAATATGGAAACCATGCATCTTTGGAAAGTTGCCGGAGCGTTGCATAACCCGAAAGGCATGCGGCGATACGCATAAGTGCCGTAAGGGCATGTGAATGTCGTTTTATCTTGATCCTCCGGGGCGATGGGGATCTGAAAATAACCCGAAAATCCATCGAGAAAACAATAGAATTGTTGACCCGCTAGACGCTCCAACATTTGGTTAATGAATGGTAAGGGGAAGTGGTCTTTCCGGGTGGCGTCGTTTAACTTTTGATAGTCTATGCATACACGCCAACCGGTAACGGTACGGGAAGGGATTAACTCGTTCTTCTCATTCATGATCACCGTCATCTCACCCTTTTTTGGGACGACTTGGGTCGGGCTAACCCATGGTGAATCGGAAATGGGGTAGATCACCCCAGCATCTAACAACTTAAGAACCTCTTTCTTAACAACCTCTTGCATGTTCGGATTTAGGCGCCTTTGAGGTTGCACCACCGGCTTATTGTCATCTTCCATGAGTATCCGGTGGGTACAATAGGCGGGGCTTATGCCCTTGATATCCGAAAGACGCCATGCAATGGCTTCCCTATTCACTCTCAACACCTCTAATAACCTACCCTTCTCTCCCTCCTCTAACTTAGACGAAATAATGACGGGATACTCGGAACCCTCACCTAAGAAAGCATACTCTAAGTGGGATGGGAGGACTTTGAGTTCTAAAGGGGCGGGTTTCTCTATAGGAGTACTCTCACTCTCACTCTTAATTTCACTCAATTCTAGCACTTCGGGGACCCACTCGTCCTCGTCTACCTCTTCACTCTCACTAACAATCTCCTCTACCTTCTCAACTACCTCCTCTATCCTACTCTCGACTAGGTCGGCTCCACTAATATAGTCTACGGGGAAGACGAACTTATCCACTTTGACTAGAAGGTTTTCAATAATACCTCGTGGATACTTAACGGACCTATCGGCTAGCGACAAAGACATGCGTGTAGGTGACAACTCTCCTAGACCTAACCTATCATACAAGGAATATGGCATTAGGTTTATACTCGCTCCTAGATCGGCTAGGGCCCTACACTCGGTATCACTCCCAAACAAGCACGGGATAGTAAAAAGGCCCGGATCCGTCAATTTTTTCGGAACCTTATTCAACACTACGGCGGAACATCCTCCACTAAGGGGGATGTTAGAAACCTCTCCTAACCTATCCTTGCGTTTTAGAAGGTCTTTTAGGAATTTTGCATATTTCGGCATTGATTGAAGAGCTTCTATAAAAGGAAGGTTGATCCTAAGCTGCTTAAAGATCTCTAAAAATTTCCCGTACTCTTTGGAATAGGTTTGATTTTTAAGGCGGGAAGGAAACGGAGCACGGGAAATATCAACATTGGGTGATGGAACGACTTGAACGGGTTTCTTTCCTACACTCTTCTCACTCGAAGACCCCCCGGTGTGTGCGGTACTTTCTGGGATTAACCTAGGTTGCACTTTACTGGGCGTCTCCATTTCAATCTCCTCATCTACGGGGTCCTCATCTTCTATCTCAACACTCTCGGGTCTCACTACCTCTCCTAAGGTCCTACCACTACGGGTCGAAATTGCCTTCAAAGAGCCAGATGGGTTGGGCCTTGTGTTGCCCGAAAATTGACCGGGAGGTCGTTCTTGCAACTGGCGTGCAATATCCCCAACTTGCCTTTGAAGGTCTAAGAAGCTTGAATGATTATTCTTTAGGAGCGTAGCGTGGTCCTCTAAGGTACGTTGGGTAGCCTGATCCTTAACCAATAATTGGGAAAGAAGGTCCTCTATCCTAGACAAACTACCACCCGACCCCTCACTCTTAGGTTGAACCTCTTGGTTTGACCCCTCACCTCTGAACTGCCCCCCTGAACCTGAACTAGCAAATTGACCTGTTTGACCCGACCCCCCACTAGAATAAAAACCTGGCCCCCTACTTTGGTATTGACCTGACGGAAAACCAGGGGGGTTAGCTGAGGAGCGATAATTGTTAGCACGCCAATTAGAGTTACTATTGTTGAACGGGTTAGTTGGACCCCTATTTTGACCTGCTAGATACTCGACCTGCTCTAGGGTGATGGTTGGGCAATCTATGGTGTCATGTCCCCCTCTACAAACCTCGCATCTATCTACCTTCTTCTTAATTTCTAGCAACTCTTTGGTGATATAGTCAAGCTGAGATATTACCTTTGAGTCTGAAACGACTTGATTCACTCCTCGAGAAGATGAGGAAGTAATCACAGGATTGGAATTCCTGCCGGTAGCACTATTATCTATATCAGCATGAGCGAAGCTCTCAAAGAGGTCGTTGCAGTCAGCCACAGTTTTCTTTTCCATTAGGTGGCCTCCTGCGGATGTGTTGAATCGGGCCTTACACTCAGGGGTAAGACCGTTATAAAATTTTTCTACTAAGGCCCAATCCGACAGTCCATGTTGGGAACAACGCGAGAGCAATGTTTGAAACCTCTCCCATGCTAAGTGATAAGGTTCGTCAAGCTCCATTCTGAAGGAATGGATCTGATCTCGAAGGCGGGAGGCCTTCGCAGGTGGAAAATACTTAGCAAGGAAGGCATCTCTAAGTCCAGCCCAAGTGGTGTAAGTACCTGCCGGCTGCGAATCAAGCCAGGTGGCTGCGCGGCCAGCAAGAGAAAAGGGGCAGACTTGGAGATAGCAGGCATCAAGATTCACACCTTCGATGCCGAAGGTGCTACACAGACGGGTGAGACGGTTGATATGTGCTGGCGCGTCTTCATTATCACGACCGTGAAACTGACAAGAGTTGTTAATGGCAGTCATGATGTATGAAGGAATTTGCCAAGACTTATCATTGGTGATTTCAGGGAGGGTGATGGGTGAGTTTGCGGTAAAACCCATGGTGGAACGCTGGTGGACAGTTTGGTTCTCGGCCATTTGGTGAACTGGTGGTGGACTAGGGTGACGGGAGGGTGGTGGGGAATTATGGGGTGATGACTTCGGGGTGAAGTCGTAGTTCGGTGGTTTAGATGGAAGTGTAGAGTCAGAAAGGGCTGAAGATGAAGTTGGGGCTTCTCGAACCTGAGGGATTGGTGTGGAGAAGGAAGACTTGTCAATTGGTGGCTTCACTGGTCCTTGCGAACGCGTGTGGGGCATGAACTGCAAAACCAAGAATAAAACAAGTAAGTTAACTCCAATAAAAGACTCAAAGAAATACGAAAAAGACACTAAAACTACTTGGACTCCTACGACTCACAAACACACAAAAAGCACGTAACGATATCAGTTGAAATCCAAGCAAAGCAGTTAACGCAATTGCCAAGAGTCCCCGGCAACGTCGCCAAAAACTTGATGTGGAAAAAGTAGTTCAACTAAATAAACTAAATTACCCTAAATTAAGACTCAAGTGATAAAAATCTAGACTCTTTAACCTGACTAAACTACTCACCGGCAAGTGTACCGGTCGACTCTAGCACAGCAAAGTAAGCCCGGATGTCGAACCCACAAGGACTCTAATGAATTACGTTAACGACTAAACTTAGACTAGACACTGACACGACTAAACAAATATTGTGTTTGGGGGGGGGTTTACTAAAATTCTAAAATTGCATTTAAATTGAAATTAAACTAAATTAAGAATGAAACTAGGGTTTTAATTCAGATGCGATTAAGGACTACCTAGACTTGAATCCAGTTTAACTCCAAATAGACTTCTAACGGTTTTATTGATGTATGGAGCCGGGATCGTAAAATACTAAACCTTAAGGTATTTCAATGCTAAGACTTCCCGACCCTTCTCAGGAAGAAACCTAGGAAACCCTACAAGGCTGTTATGATTACCGACTGTTAGATTTCCTCTCAGTCCTCTAACGACTCTAAAAGTGCCCTAATACGACTATCTACCTCTCAGCGCGACAATCTAAGGCAATTCTAGGTCCTGACTTGGTTTACTAGACACAAATGCAATTAGGGAACTAACGTCGACTTCTCTCAAAATCTAAATTAGCTATATACTGCATCGCGACCTAATAACTAACTCGAGCCTCTCAGCGACAAGTTAAGCAGAATATTTACTTCTAATTATATTTTAATTACTGTTTCTAAGGCTATCGGCCGATTTACCCAAAGATCACCCGAACCCGCAAGGATGCAAATAATCAACACATATCTATTATGTGAAAGACATCCACCAAAATCTATGTGAAACAGTAACAATCCACAATCAAAAGTAAATACGCACACACACCAAATCAGAAAATCTAGAACACGTTACTTTCGAAGTCAATCCATAATCAATTCAATAAAAACCGTTAAAAGATCCATAAGTAAATTAAACCATCATCAAATCTAGGTAGTATCTAAAGTCTAGCCAAGAAACATGATGTTCAAAGCAAACAAAACAAGTTCAAAACAAGAATTCATCATAAAGTATCGAAAACGCGAAAATAAGAAACACCGGGAGATAAAACCCGAAAGATCTTCACTCTCACGATCCAAGCTTCAACCGGATGATTCCCGTTCGGCAAAATACTCCAGAATGCTCAAAATCACCTCCGAAATTCGTCCTAGGGTTTCTTGATTCGTATTCAGAGTTGTGTTCGGTTTCTTTTTCTTCAATCCAACAAAACCCTAATTTTCTCCGGATTTCATACCCCTCGCGTGACGCCTAGGGGGGTCGCGTCACGCGGAGCCTCCAGTATATATTTTTTTATTCTTATCAGCTTCCGGCTCTTCCCGACGCGCGTACGAATCCCGATTTTCTTCCAAACTGCTCGGTTTTGCTCGTTTTTCAACACTTTAAGCTACGGGACCTGAAATCAAAGCTTAACGTCAGCAGTATCGCAGTTCTACCTAAACTAGACTCTAAACGACTGAAAACTGACCGAAATATACACTATAAACATATGTACTTTGCAGTACATCAGACTTCAAGAAGTGGCTTATTTTATTAATTAAATCAAATTAAGAAATATTGTTTTATATAATCAAATTTATCTATATTAAAAGCTACCTTTGTAAAACATGAATTTATTTCATCTATTTAAATAAAATCCGGTGTTTTCTAAACTCTGATATTTTTCCTAACTCACGGTCCTGATGAAATTTCTGCTGCAATGTTTTTCAAAAATAACCACCGGTACCACTTGGCTGCTCGCGGCTCCCGATTCCGTCCAGGGTGGGTCGGGGGTCGTGACACTGACAGTTCGGTTGGCAGTCCGTTCGGACAGCTGTCCGGTCGGTCGGTAGGCCGATCAGATGGCTGTTCGAGTGGATTGTTTCTTCCTTTGAGAAGGATGTGTTTGTGTATGATGGTTTGACTTTTGAAGTTTTCGTTGTAGCATTAGAAAATATTGAAGTATCTTTACCTTTCAGGTCGGTCGATCGAACGGTCGTTCGATCGGCCGGCAGCCCGATCGGTTAGGTACTTCTAACAAGACAAGTTCTCAGCAGAGTGTCACCTGATCGGACGGCTGTTCGATCGGGTGGCACTCCTAGTGCATTGAACATGTTGAAAGTCGACTAAGTGTTGAATTATAGTATCTCATGATCCGAAGAGTAACCCGGTCGGACGGTAGTCCGATCGAACAGCTGTTCGTTCAATACTAGTCTTCAAAATTTATTAAGTGTAGGGCCATGTGTTAGCCGATCGGCTGGCCCGTCGTTCAGCTGACTGTCCGATCGGCTGGCTGTCCGTTCGGACAGCAGTCCGATCGGTCAGCATCCTGACCTGGTCGGCCTGTTCATCTAACACTTGGCTGTTCTGATTTGTCTTTTTATTGAGATATTTTGAGAGCGAGTTGAACAATAGAAAACTCTTCTTTACTTGGTTCTCTTGATCGGACCGGAATCACCCAAATGCGGCCGGTGAACTGTTCGGGACAGAGTTTAACGTTTAACCCGAAATCGGTGAATCTCGTGGATAGAATCCGGATCTTGAGTCATGCAACCACCGGAATGATTAGCAAGTCGGCACAAGCTCCGTTTCTATCGATTTGAAGGCACTGAGTGTAAAAGAGTTGAAAGAAAGTTGGAAAACCATCTTTCAATCCTTTCCATCATGTAAATGTTTAGATCCATGAAAGATCTTTGTTTGTTTATGTGGAAATCGGCTAGATCCAAGTTATTCTTGGTGGATTGAGGCCAAAACATGAAGTTCTTCAAGAACACCATGATGACATCATCCTAGAACACTTGAATCTTGGTGATTTCACGGTTAAAAGTTAAGATTTGAAAGATAGAAAGGTGTAGGAGTGCGTCTAGATCAAGAAAGTACAAGATTTAAGATGAAATCTTACCGGAATCGAGAGAAATCTGAGAAAAAGAGGGAAGCACGAGCTGGTCGGACAGAGGTTTCCAAAAGTAGAAAGTTTGAGAGTGACAAGGGGTATTTATAGGATGCCAAATGAGGAAAGTGTTGGCCGATCGGACAGCCTGTCCAATCGGACAGCAGTTCGATCGGCTGGCTGTTCGATCGGCTGGTAGCCTGATCGTTCAGCTGCACGATTCAAGCGTTCGGTGCGACGATTTTTGATATTTCGATTTCGATTAAGGACGATGCGAGTACGATAGAGTTTCCTATTCAAATTACTTTTAATCCCAACCACTATATCTAACATACAATCATCTATATCTTGCACTGTCTCTTCTCCACCAATTATGATAATTCGATTTCAATTGAGTTCGATTGGGTTTTGGTTTCGAGTCGAGTTTTGATTGATTACCACACATAACATGAAGTAAACATGCACAAGTAACACATAAGGCACACACACACACACGTATAACAATAATACCAAAGTTGCACAATTCGAGTTTCGAGTTCGATGATGATTAGATTAGTTCGATTACTGATTAATTGACTTTATCGCATTGTTACTTCCTATCATTCACAGTCGTAAAGTGGTTTGCATCGATGAATAAACTTCGATTAATTCGATTGTAATTAATTACTCCACATAATACAACTAATGTAAAAACATAAAAATAAATAGACTAACTACAGTAAAAAAGTCAAACAGGGATTGAGCAAGGAAAGAGACAGATCGCAATTAGCGATCTTTTCTTCCTTTGACTTCAATCTTGACTTTGACTTTGACTTTCAGAAATACGGGGTGTTACATTTTTCTTTTTATCACAAACTGAAGGTTTGTATGCTAAATGTTCTTTAGGTAGATCTTGCTGGATTTGTTATATGGTGTGGAAGTCTTGAGTTCGTTGGCCGAACTACGGAATGTAATCAAGGTTATAAAATGGATTTCAACTTTATTGATGAAGATGTAATGCCTGTTTGTGTTTAAAAATAGATGTATATGTGTATTCTTGATTCATCATGTTTTACCATCGATTTGAATATTATGCAGAGCTGAAGGTAGTTTAAAAATAGATATTTTTTGATTTTTTCTTTTTATCACAAACTGAAGGTTTGTATGCTAAATGTTCTTCAGGTAGATCTTGTTGGATTTGTTATATGGTGTGGAAGTCTTGATTTCGTTGGCCGAACTTCGGAATGTAATCAAGGTTATAAAATGGATTTCAACTTGATTGATGAAGAGGTAATGTCTATTTGTGTTTAAAAATAGATGTATATGTGTGTATTCTTGATTCATCATGTTTTACCATCGATTTGAATATTATGTAGAGCTGAAGGTAGTTTAAAAATAGATATTTTTTGATTTTTTTATTTTATCACAAACTGAAGGTTTGTATGCTAAATGTTCTTCAGGTAGATCATGTTGGATTTGTTATTTGGTGTGGAAGTCTTGAGTTCGTTGGCCGAACTTCGAAATGTAATCATAACATCAAATAGATCTCAACTTTATTGATGAAGAGGTAATGTCTGTTTGTGTTTAAAAATAGATCTATATGTGTTTAAAATAAATCAGGTAATTGTTATTCTTTTGCTAATTGTTAATATACTTTGTAATCAGTTCTTCTTCTTCTTCTTCTTCTTCGTTATTTCTTGAGCTTTGTTACATCTTTTCCAGATTGAAGTTTCTTCAAATCGTCATCTTTCCAATGCTTCCATCGATTCTTCTCTCGCTAAATCTGGTAACAATCCGTGACCTAATTTCTTTCGTGATTCTATGAAATTTGTTTGATATGTTTGTACCTTTTGATTTTGTCTTTGATTTGTTATTGTTTATTCAGATGCTTGCATTGGTGTACCATGTGATTACGAGTAGATTGATTTTGATATGTTTGTAGTTTTTGTTTTTCACAATCTGTTTTGTTGGTTTATTCACACATGTTTCATTCATAGATCTCTATAATCCATATTTTTGGTTTCAAATATGTTTCCTGAGTTATTTACAGTTATATCACACCAAATATTTGTTATTTGTATTGAGTTGGTATATTGGGATTAAATACTGAACTGGTGGAATGACAGCAAGTCCAAGTTATGCTTCAAGCTGTCTCGATCTATTTGGAGGCGGATAGGTGGCTTTGGGAGGTCTGAAAAACAGAATTGATAAATTTAGGGAAAATGGGGTTGAAAGATGATAACCCAACAGTTGAGGATCTCATTCTACAGCTTCGATAAATTCAAGGGTTTTCTCAAATAATGCTTCCTAGATTTTTGAAGACCGACAAATGTCCAAAGAAGCAGCACTGTGGACATTTGTCGGTCTTTTTCGGTCTTCAAACATCTAGGAACCATTATTTGAGAATACCATTGAATTTATCGGAGCTGTAGAATGAGATCCTCCACTGTTGGGTTATCGTCTTTTAAACCCATTTTCCCTAAATTTATTGATTCTGTTTTTCAACAGGGATGTAATGCAATGATTCCTCTCAATTGAATAGACGGACACTTGCTTCCTCTCAAAGGGTTATGGAGTGGTTATAACAGCTGATCATGCTATGGACTGTTATAACTAACCACTGCTCCTTATAAAGACTGATGGACTTAAAGACTGATGAGACCTATCAACTGTTGAAGACAAAGCCCTGTTAAAGACAAGCACTTATGTACCTAAGGCCTGATCAACCAAAGGAAAACCACTGGTCAGTAACAGCAATGGTTTAGCATCTACAGCGGATTCAACATTAGTATTTATGTATCAGTTTTTCTTATGTAACAGTGTTTAGATTTTGTTACAGCTTCGATGATGGTTGTTAGATTTATGAAAATGGGTAACAATTTCGGATTGGGTATATTCATTCACAGTTTTATGATATTTCAGTGTCTATGATGAAAATTATGTTGCTTCCATGATTGACTGCTCCCCATGTTGATTCGATTAATGGTATGTTATGTAATTGCTACACTTTGAATATTATTTTTAGTGACTAAGTACTGCTTTAGTGAATTGGTTAGTAGGAAAACTGTTAGAATCTGTTGAGCAGTGTTCGCTTCAACAGACCTTATCATCTGTTGATCATGGTCTGTTAAAGCACTGTTGTTAAACATTCTCTGTTGAACTGCATCATCTGTTAGTCCATAGCAAAGGTTCTCTTTGGCAGACCTTTGGTTGAACCGTCTCGGTGTTTATCAGCAGATGTTCATCATGATGCGTGTGTAAACAGATGTTTGAAATCCTCTGTTGAACTGTATCATCTGTTAAGGCACAGCAGATGTTAGCAACCTATATTGTGGAATGATCAGCAGATGTTATGTTTGGCAGACCTTTGTTTCAACAGCAGATGTTTCAGATGTTTAAAGATTGTATCATCTGTTAAGTAACAGCAGATGTTAGCTTTATGATGCTTTTGTATTCATATTCAGCAGCAAAGGTTGTGTTTATCAGCAGAGGTTATTTTCTATAATAGTCTTTGTGTTTATCAGCAGAGGTTGTTTGGAACAACAGACTACTTGAACATATTTTCTGTTTCACAGAGCTTTTGGTTTGTCAAACGGTATCTAAATAGAGGTTGAGTGCATAAATTTCTTTGTAGTCAGAGGTTAATTCAAGTGAAGTTATGACAATGATCACCCATAAATTTGTTGAAGTCTTTTAAGTGTCAATGATTGCCCATAAATTTGTTGAAGCCTTTTAAGTATCGATGACTGCCCATAAATGTACAGAGTATAATTCAAGTTGTAATGTATCATGAAGAGCCAATTAAAATATATGGAGAATGTACAACAAAGGTTTAAGTTTGATAAGCATAGATGAATATAATTTAAATATTCGTAAGTCATAAGTTTTCAAAATATAGAAGTTTGATACATCACCATCCCATAATTTATCTCAAATGAGATAATACCAACAACCACAACTATCTGTAGACTTTCTTTAAGATCAGCTTGGCTTTTTCTTCAGAGTAGACAAATTTGCATCTCATATTTCTGTAGATACCATTGGGATTCGTGAACTTCTTGGTGAATTGACAAGCCGCGTATCTAAATCCCTTGCCATGCTTCTCCCGTCGAAAGTCAATTACAGTGTCAACTCCATTCAGATTTTCAACTGTCATCTTCAATGTTCAATGAATCCTTGATAAAGACGCTACTTTCACATTCAGACGCTTAAAAATAAAT